>NC_050530.1:5380960-5381452 GCF_002922805.2 Oryzias melastigma | reverse complement strand
GTCCAGGGTGTACCCCGCCTTCGCCCATCAGTAGCTGGGATAGGCTCCGGCACCCCCGCGACCCCGAAAGGGAAGAAGCGGTTAAGAAAATGGATGGATGGATGGATGATGAAGATGATGAAGATATTTAGTATTGATGAAGATGATGATGATGAAGATATTGAGGATGATGATGATGATGATGATGAAGATATTGAGGATGATGACGATGATGAAGATTTTGAGTATGGTGAAGATGATGATGATGATGAAGATATTGACGATGATGATGATGAAGATGAAGATATTGAGGAGGATGATGATGACGATTTTGAGTATGATGAAGATGATGATGATGATGAAGATATTAAGGATGATGATGATGATGATGAAGATTTTGAGGATGATGATGAAGATATTGATGAAGATGATGATGATGAAGATATTGAGGATGATGACGATGATGAAGATTTTGAGTATAAGATGATGATGATGATGAAGATATTGACGATG
>NC_050530.1:5369319-5379485 GCF_002922805.2 Oryzias melastigma | reverse complement strand
AGACTCACTCTGAAGTCCGCGTGCTGGAGGCGCGTGTCCACGGATCCTCAGCAACTCGTCCGTGGATGAATTGAAAGTCCCGCAGCGGTGATCCAGGAGGAGACGCGCGGGCGCGCGGACCGTTAGCAAGTTCCGGAGCCGCTTCAGCGGAACGCTGACGAAACTCCCGCCGTCTCCGGTCAGCTTCTACCGGGCCAAGTGCCGCTGAGGCGGACCGTTGTACTTGGAGTGCGGGGCCCGCGCGCACCGTGTCTGCGGGGCCGGAGCCGCGCCGCCACGCAGCCCCGGATCCCGGGAAAGTCTCCCGCCTCTCCATCAGCCCCCCACCCCCCCATACACACACACACCCGTTCTTCCTGCTGAACCTCAGTGGACTTGTTACCCCCAAAAATGATCATGCGGTGACCGCGCGCGCTCTGGGCACACCTTCAGAGTCCGTTACAGGTAAGGAGTCCCCGGACACGCGCCGAGCGCGAGCTGGAGGCTTTAGTCCGCATCAAAGTTTGGGTCTACCGGAGAACCGCTCCGGTAGACGTTCCTCCATCATTTTGTTTGTTCTAAAACGTTTCCCGCCACATCTGTCTTCGTTAGGAGCTGCGTAATGGCCGAGGACGGCGGGAATCTGTCCGGAGCCCTGGACCCCGGGGCCCCCCAGGACCGCTACTCTCTACCCAGGACTTACATCCGACTCAACGACCTGTCCGGGCGGGGGCCCCGAGCGGGGCACAGCGAGGAGCTGGAGGTGGAGCCCGCGCCCCCCGCTTGCGATGAGGAGGATGAAGGCTCCACGCACGGGGGGGAGAGTCTGCCCTACCCCACGCTGGCCCCCGTGGTCTTCTTCTATCTGAAACAGAGCACGCGACCCCGGAGCTGGTGTCTGAAAATGGTCCGAAATCCATATCCTTTTTATCAGTGTGGGCGTGTCTTTCATTCACCTGGGCAGGTAAGACCTTCCGGGGCTGCTGGCGGGAAAGCTGGTGGATCTGAAAGTCTCAGTGAAGGGGGGGAGATGTGGTACTGGAGACTCCCCCCGCTCTTACATCATCCGTCTCAGCAGGACAGAAACACTCACCTGAGCGCAGGTGTCCGCTCACCTGTGCGCTGACGGAATGAAAGGCTTCACGTGTGTGTTTGTGTGCATGCGTGTGAGTGTAGGTGTGTTGTGTACATGTTGACATGTTTGGATGTGAAGACTTTTGGAGTCGACAGGTGTGTGCCCCGCCCCTTTAGACTAACATTCACACCTGACAGTGATGATCCTCCAGAAACTTGTTGCTTTATGATCGATGATGAAGATGATGAAGACGATGATGTCATTCATCATCTCATCGTCTCTCTGGACTCGGGTCTATCTGGTCCTGGTTCTGGATCAGGTTCAGGGCTTCATAGTTGGTTGGATTTCAGACTTTTTTTCTGGTCATGTGACTCCTCAGAGAGGATTGTGGGTCTGCATATGGAAGATCTGCTGCTTATCAATACGGTGTATTGATTATTGGAGCCATGTGGGAGTTGAACTGTTTGCTCTGCAGTTTCTTTTGCTGGACGATTATTCAAGTTTCTCAAACTTTGACGTGTTTCTGTCTTTGTATGACAATGAGAAAAACAGATTGATTTGTGGGTAAATTTGACCCAAAAGGGTCAGCGGAGCCCGGACTGTGACGCTGAGGGTTTCCATCTGTAGGAACGGATTCAGAGAAAGGTCACCTAAACCTCGACCCTCCACTGAGGTCCAAGATCAATACAGTTTATTTATTCAGGGGTCAGAAGGTCGTTCACCAGAACAGTAGAAGAAATAAAAAGAAAAACTAGAAAAACTGAATGAAACCGATTTAAGAGTTCATACATTAGAAGCTCAGAAGACTTGTTGTCTTTAGAATGAAAAGTCTTAAGAGAACAAAGAGTTTCATCTCCTTCCAGGCAGAAGATGCAGCAGAACCAAATGTTTGCTGGTTCTGTGAGTCAGAACCAACTGGAAAGTCACTGGAACAGAACAATGACTTCTGGGCCATTGTAGAAGAGAACTTAAAGAGGTTTAGTAGAAAAGAAGACCGCTGTGCTGTGGTCTACAGATCAGTGATGGATGGGACTGATCCAAACCTGAGACCAACACATTCAGAGAGAAGAGTCTAATGGAGGCATGGAGACCTATGCAGCTATCAATATGGTGTATTGATTATTGGAACCATGTGGGGGTTGAAGTCATACTGTCTTCTCTGCAAGTTCAGGGCCGGCCCGGGAGACCTAGGCAGCTGCCTAGGTCTCCCGGGGCCGGCCCTGAACGGAGAAAAGACAGTTCTAACACCAGGAGTTCATGAGCTCTGAGAAAAAAATGTGATTTATTTAGAAGAGGATCCAAACTAGACTCAATCAGAACCTGAAAAATAGATTCTGGTAGAACAGAAACTCATAACAGCTTCAAACTGCATCCACGGATTTACCCTGAACACGTCCAGAAGGACTTCTGTTAACATTCAGAGGTTCTCTTTGAAGGACAGGAGTCTTTTTTCACTGGTAGCTCAAACACAGCCAATCAGCTTCTTTCTTTTCCGATCGTCATGACGTCACATAGGGCTGGGCGATATGACGATATAAAACCGTCTTACGATCTCCAAAGCTGATGATCTGTCATTTTTGAGAGATCATACTATCATGATCTCCTACGAAAAGCTGCAAGAGCGAGAAGGCAAAAGCTTGTTGACTGACTGTGACGTGCTCCATCCCCACATCTGTTTCCTCACACCAGGACCCCCAGGTCCTGCTGGAGGACTCAGGTGGCGCAGACAAACACCAGACTGGACTTTCAGCTTTATCTCTCCACAAACACTCACATTAGTGGAAGCTCCTTTCATGGTTGAAGTGTGTGCTTGTTAGCATGCCTGCTCTGAGGACAATGCTGGTTTTCATCTTTATCTTCCTTTGATGTCTCTGGATCTGAATCAGTTCCTTTCAAATCTCCTAATCAGGGTTTTCCTGGAGAAGAAAATCAAGTAAAGAAAGGGTAAAATATGAGGGTGATAAATCCATCTGTGTCAGAAGATCACGAGCCATGATGGGTCTGTTGGTTCCTGAGAGAAAATCTATCTTCAGCTGTTAGAGTCAGAGATCTACTTCTCCTTCGAGGAAGGTCTTTATCTTCACTTTTGCTCCAGCTGACAGAAGAACTCTGGAACCAGACTGTCCTTTATAAAGAAAATTAATACCATAGTGATTGTAAACTTTTCAGTAATCATTACTGCATATTACAGAACATAAAACTCATTGATTACATTTAAAAATCTTTGATTATTTCATCACATTCAAGTTCAGACATTTAGAATTCTTCAACCACCAGTTGATCTTTAACTCATCTTATCTTCATAGATTAGAGTTTCTTTATCCATTTTCTTGAATGTATAAATGCTTGAACATTGTTTGAGCTCATTACTGAACTTGTTCCAGAGTTTAGTTCCACACAGAAACACAGAAACTTTTCTTTGTGGTTCTTATCAATCTGACCTTGAAGTTCCTGCATCCTCTCAGTTTGTTCCTCCTTCATTTTCTAAGAACTGTTTCTGGATATTTATGGGAATGTTTTCCCACAAGGTCATACAGTCTTAAGATTCTGGATTGATCAAATAAATTGTTAGTGTGATCCAGATAACCGTCTTTATGTATAATTCTGATGGCTCGTTTCTGAAGCATAAAGAGAGGATGTAGTGAACTCTCATCATTATTACCCCAAACTTCTATACAGCAGGTGAAATGTGGTAATATTAAGGAGCAGTACAATAAATATCTACAGTTGTATTCTAATATATATTTAGATTTATTTATCATTGAAATAGTTTTTGAAACTTTAGTTTGTGTCTGATGTGTGGCTTCAGTTTGTTATCAATAACAACCCCTAAGAATTTAATTTCTGTTACACTTTCGATTAAGTCATTATTAACTTTAATTGAGAGCTCTGTTGGCTTTGTAATTACCAAAAACATCACTTTGGATTTGTCTAGATTCAAAGATAGTTTGCTGTAATCCATCCATAACTTTATTTTGATTAACTCTGTGTTCAACACATTGATAAGTTCCCTTTGATTGTCTGTAGAATAGAAAACATTTGTGTCATCAGCAAATAAAATGAGTTTTAAAAGTTTTGAAACATTGAATATATCATTGATGTAGATATTGAACAGCAGCGGCTCAGAACTGATCCTTGTGGGACACCACAACTTATCCCTTTAATTCATTCATCTTTTCTTCCTGTTAAATAGCTTTTGACCCAACTTAGCACTACTCCTCTGATCCAGAATCTACTCCTCTGATCCAGAATCTACTCCTCTGATCTAGAATCTACTCCTCTGATCCAGAATCTACTCCTCTGATCCAGAATCTAGTCCCCTGATCCAGATTCTTCTCCTCTGATCCAGAATCTAGTCCTCTGATCCAGAATCTACTCCTCTGATCCAGAATCTACTCTTCTGATCCAGAATCTAGTCCTCTGATCCAGAATCTAGTCCTCTGATCTAGAATCTACTCCTCTGATCCAGAATCTACTCCTCTGATCCAGAATCTACTCATCTGATCCAGAATCTACTCCTCTGATCCAGAATCTACTCCTCTGATCCAGAATCTACTCCTCTGATCCAGAATCTACTCTTCTGATCCATAATGTAGTCCTCTGATCCAGGATCTACTCTGATCCAGAATCTAGTCCTCTGATCCAGAATCTACTCTTCTGATCCAGAATCTAGTCCTCTGATCCAGAATCTACTCCTCTGATCCAGAATCTAGTCCTCTGATCCAGAATCTAGTCCTCTGATCCAGATTCTACTCCTCTGATCCAGAATCTACTCCTCTGATCCAGAATCTACTCTTCTGATCCAGAATCTACTCCTCTGATCCAGAATCTACTCCTCTGATCCAGAATCTACTCCTCTGATCCAGATTCTACTCCTTTGATCCAGAATCTAGTCCTCTGATGCAGAATCTACTCCTCTGATCCAGAATCTACTCCTCTGATCCAGAATCTACTCCTCTGATCCAGATTCTACTCCTCTGATCCAGAATCTAGTCCTCTGATCCAGAATCTACTCATCTGATATAGAATCTACTCCTCTGATCCAGAATCTAGTCCTCTGATCCAGAATCTAGTCCTCTGATCCAGAATCTAGTCCTCTGATCCAGAATCTACTCCTCTGATCCCGTACACCTCCAGTTTGTCCAGTAGGATGTCATGATTGAGAGTCAAATGATTTTTTTAAGTCATGAAGATTCCAGCTGCAGATTTCTTTTATCCAGAGTTTGTGATCTCCTCTACAGAATTAATGATAGCCGTTGAGGTTGATCTGTTTTCTCTGAAACCAGATTGGTTTTCATTTATTATGTTATGTTTATCAATGAATTTAGCTAATTTGTTATTGAATATCTTCTCTAGAATGTTTGAGGATTGTGGAAGGCTAGAAATAGGTCTATAGTTAGTAAACAGGTGTTTGTCTCTTATAGATAGGAATCACTTTTTCATTTTCATTTGGTTTGGGAATCTCCCAGTTTGTAATGATAAGTTACATATGTATGTTAGAGGCTCAGAAATCCTGTTAATCACCTTTTTCACCACCGTCATATCGATATCATGACAATCTGCTGAGTTTTTTCTCTTGAATTTAGTAACGATTGATATCAGCTCATTTTCATTCACATCAGAGAGAAAGATGGAGTGTGGGATCCTAGCGCTGGATGGAATATTCTCTATGTTGGTTTTGCACTTTGGAGTTTCTGCTGCCAACGCTGGACCCACGTTTACAAAATAGTTGTTAAGACCGTTTGCTGCTTCATTCATAGAAAAGGTTTGACCCGTCTCATCTGTAAAGTAATCTGGGTACATTCGTTTTTTTGTCCCTTTTTTATGATGGTGTTTAATATTTCCCAAACTCGCTTCACATTGTTTTTATTGTCATTCAGTAGATTATTATAGTTCACTTTTTACTGTGTCGTGTTATTTCAGTTTGTTTTTGTAGGATTTGTATCTCTGTTCATTTTCTCTCGATCTTTGTTTTAAGAACTTTTTATAGAGGTTATTTTTCTTTTACAATCATTTTGTAGACCAGTGGTTAACCAAGGACATTTAGCAAATTTGTTCTTGATTTGATAAATTGGACAATTTTTGTTGTATAGTGAGATAAATATTTCTAGAAAACATTTATAAGCAGTGTCCACATCTTTCTCTCTGAACACAGAATTCCAGTTCTGTCTGGTTAAGTCATTATTTATAGAGTTCATTGTTTTTTCGTTTCTTAACCTTTTATAAACTGATTCTTTAATTATTTTCTCTGTTTTAATATTGATATCAGACAGTGTAAAAACCGGTAAATGATCTTTTCCTGAATGAAGCGCGTTCGTCGCCACTAAATGTCCGACAGTTCGGTCACATGACTCAGACGCTCAGCGCTACAGCCTCTTCCAATGAAAATATAATATCAATACTTGGTGAGAACCATCGAGAATCGATCGCAAGACTAAATATCGCGATATATCGCAGTATCGATGTTTTGGCACACTCCTAACTATAACAGAATTGTACACAGAAATACTTTCGGCATTTTACTTTTTGAAACATTTTCTGATATTTTTTTTTAAAGAAAATTAAATGACATCACAGCAGTGGCGGGCCGTCAGGGCCTGCAAGGCCTTCTCTGCTGGCCTAAAAATATCTGAATCACAGACTGATATTAATTATTATTTATTTCCGTGAATACGTATTCTATAATTCCAAATGCTCTGTCTTCGTCCTTTCATTGCTGTCTCCCTGGCTGCGCTGCTTCCAGACGTGTATTTTCCTATTTAAGCATTAACCAATCACATTGCAGCACCATTTGTTGCTAGGGTCAAAGAAATCTGCCTGAAGGCCTTCACAATCAGTTTTGCGGGCCCTGTAGCATAAAATAATGGTCCACCAAACTGTTGCTTCAACCAATCAGATCTGGAGGAGACCACGTGATAGGCCAGCTAGCTGGCCCACGGAAACGTCAGGATTTTCACGCGCTGTGATTGGATAATCGGAGAGTGTACTAGGCAGACCTGGTAAACTGAATCTGTAGCGACCTGCACAGGCAAATATATCGAATTTAATAGCTGGTTTGTCAATCCACAATGGCTGAAGGAGGAGAAGAAATGGATTTGGTTGCAGACTTACTGTCAAAGCCGTTTTCAAGACGGACTTTTCAAGAAAAGCTGGACATTGTTAAGCGGGGTCGGGCAACTCCGAAGCTAGCAAGCCCCGTGTCCACTGCTTCTGTTGAACGGACATTCTCAGCCCTGAAGCGAATTAAAACTTATGCCAGAAATACGTCAGGGCAGGCTCGACTTTCAGCATTAGCTTCCATGGCGATAGAAAAGGACTTCTTGATGGAACTAAAACGCACGGATAATCTGCACGACAGAGTGATTGAAATCTTCTTGAGGATAGAAAGGATGGATTTTGTGTACAAATAATCCGGATTTTTGGTGAGTAAAATTTTGCTATATACCTAAATATTATTGCAATTTTATCAGGTTATTTTTTTATGCTTTTTTATGTGTGTGGCAGTTGTACCTGCAGTAGAAGTTTTATTGCCATAAAATAGTTAATGAGGGTTGGATTGATTCAGATGGAGCACTACTGAAGGCCTAGGTGTGAAATGCACGGCCCGCCACTGCATCACAGTAATTCATAAATAATCTGAACATGTCTCTGTTGTCATTTAACTGAAAACTCAAATTCAAACCTACTGAGAGAAAATTGAGAGATTTGCTGATTCTGTCTCCAAGTAATCTCATTTATATGAAATCATAACAAAAACAGCCTGAAAACCAAGACTAGGACTACGGTTGTTCTGTTTCTTCTCACAGAGGAGGCGGGGCGTTCATCACAATCCTGACACGAGTTTCCGTTTTTGTGGTTAATAACAGCGACTCAAATCTGTCATTGCATAAACATGTTTTAAGAATGTCCTTTGAAGTATTTGTTGTATGTATCCACCACGTCTTAAAGACTAAAAGTTCTATTGTGATAAACATCCTGATCATTTTATTGCCCCCCCCTTCAGGAACGGCCGTCCGACTCCTTTTTCTTAGGATTCAATGTTAATGAAAATGTTGAAATAATTTAGATATTGAGAGAAATGATTTCAAATAATTTACTGTAATCGTTTTTCTCTGAAATCAGAAGCACAAGTTGAGATGAAACTTCTGAACGTTCTAAAGACCTCCATCTTTTGTTCAGATCAAGTTCTCCTTACTCTGAATTGGAGGTCAGGAATAGTTTCTGTTGATGAGCCGAGCCCAGCGGTGCAGCTGGAGGCGTGTCCGTCCGCCATCGGCGTCCTGACCTCAGAGGAAGGGCGGTTCCTTCCCTGAGATCCTCCTTAGATGTTTGTGAACTCCAAACATGGTTCTCCTCCTCCCTTGGGTTCTTCTTCTCTCTGTGGTTCTCTTTCTCTCTTTGGCTCTCCTCTCTCTGGTTCTCCTCTCTGTGATTCTTCTCTCTCTGGTTCTCCTCTCTATGGTTCTCCTCTCTGGTTCTCCTCTCTGGTTCTCCTCTCTATGGTTCTCCTCTCTGGTTCTCCTCTCTGTGGTTCTCCTCTCTGGTTCTCCTCTCTGTGGTTCTCCTCTCTGGTTCTCCTCTCTGTGGTTCTCCTCTCTGGTTCTCCTCTCTCTGGTTCTCTTTCTCTCTGGTTCTCTTTCTCTCTGTGGTTCTCCTCTCTGGTTCTCCTCTCTGGTTCTCCTCTCTGTGGTTCTCTCCTCTCTGGTTCTCCTCTCTGTGGTTCTCCTCTCTCTGGTTCTCCTCTCTGTGGTTCTCCTCTCTCTGGTTCTCCTCTCTGTGGTTCTCCTCTCTGGTTCTCCTCTCTCTGGTTCTCTTTCTCTCTGTGGTTCTCCTCTCTATGGCTTTCCTCTCTGGTTCTCCTCTCTCTGGTTCTCTTTCTCTCTCTGGTTCTCCTCTCTGGTTCTCCTTCTCTCTGTGGTTCTCCTCTCTCTGGTTCTCTTTCTCTCTATGGTTTATCCTCTCTGGTTCTCCTCTCTGGTTCTCCTTCTCTCTATGGTTCTCCTCTCTATGGTTTATCCTCTCTGGTTCTCCTCTCTGGTTCTCCTTCTCTCTCTGGTTGTCCTCTCTCTGGTTGTCCTCTCTCTGGTTCTCCTCTCTATAGTTCCCCTCTCTGTGGTTGGAGGAACCTCCTCATCCGCTGATCCTAGGCGGTGGTTGTCAGTCCTGTTTTTCTGGTTACCATGGAGACCATCAGTCTGTCTTGTTTCTATGTTCAAAGTGTGAATGAATTCAAGATTCTAAAGTTGACGCAGCAAATATTTAAGAGAGTTAAAGAACAACTGTGTCAATCTTCTTCTGACCTGAGCAGTTTGAAGCTGCGTTCACCTGGACTCGTACGCCGGTAAATGAACGTCTTCAGCCTCCTGCTGGTCACTCCGGTGCAGCGCGGCGTCTTCCTGTCTATTTCTGCTAGGAACTCTATGATTGGTCAAAGTTCAACCAGTTTATTATAATTTGAAACTGACAAAGTAACATCTGAAACCACTCCTGCTGAAGTCTTGAGTTTGAAAATGAAAGTTTGAAGTAAAACATGAATTCAACTGATTCATTCAAAGAACCGAGTGGTTTGTTAGTTTCTTTCATTTCAGTTTTCTACAATAATTCAACAAAAACTCGTCTGTGATTCCCCGTAACTCTGCAGCCGAGAATCAGCTGTTCAGAAGACAGAGAACCTTTATGCTCCATCCAGTTTTGTCATTTCAAATGAGCAAAAACAACAAACAAACATCCTGGTCGGGATTTTGCTCCAAAGCGTTAAGAACCTCAACAGCTGATGTCCTGCAGTCTGGAACTTCATAGTGATCTCTGGAGAGGAAGACCTGCCCCCCCCCCGGAGGTATTTACTGCCGTGGTCAAAGGTATTCAGGGTAATTATCTGGATTCGAACATGCTGCTCTGCGATGTACCCCCCCCTCGTGTTATTGTGCTCCGTGGGTTCGACCCCCGTCTTCCTGCTGGACCAGCTGCACGCTGCACCTGGACCAGCAGCTGCATGTCTGCTGTAGACCACAGACCAGCTTCAGTGGAACTGATCTGACCCGCTTCTAGTGTCTGTTTAGTTCATGTTCTCCTCCTGGGGGGTGTTTGCAGCAGAAATGCAGTCACATCCTTG
>NC_050530.1:5357974-5367621 GCF_002922805.2 Oryzias melastigma | reverse complement strand
CCCTCCATCCATCCATCCCTCCATCCATCATCCATCCATCCATCCATCCATCCCTCCATCCATCCATCCCTCCATCCATCATCCCTCCATCCATCATCCATCTATTCATCATCCATCCATCCATCCATCCATCCATCATCCATCCATCATCCATCCATCCAGACAGACAGCTGGGATTTGGACCAGAACCCCCCCCCCCCCNNAACCCCCCCCCCCCCAGCAGAGATTCCTTCTGTTAGCAGACAGAACTCCGAGTTTGATCTTCTAATCCTCTTGTTTAACTGTGGGATCTCCATGTTTGTCTTCAGGAAGCTCCTTTGATGTACTTAAGACTCTTGATCCTGATCTGAACCTGCTGATGCTCAGGATCACTGCATGAATGTGGCAGCTTGATTGATTGATTCACACTGAGCCTGAAGACATAAGAATCCATAAAGCTTCTAATTCTTTGTTTTTTTGGATCAATCCTTTTTGATTTGATGTTTTTGCCAGATCTTCCCCTCCTCAAGGCGTCCCACCCCCTCTCAGAAGCCGCGTTGCCATAGCGACATGACTTTTTTTACACCAGCAGCTTCTTGCGGCATTTTCTCCAACATGTTCAGTCTTTTGTTTCTGCTCTGCAGAGGAGGCAGCATTGTTGTGGAGGAGTGTGGAGGTCTTTTTGCGGCTCATTTTGACATTAAAGTATTCAATCAAACATGCAGAACTGAAAGTTTCTATCAGAGAATCCATGAAGCCGTTACGTCATATCGTTATTTCATTGCACCTCACTTCCTCTCCCTCATTTCCTTCCTGTCCATCAGCCCCCCAGGACCTGGACATTTGAGGCAGAGGTCTGCACACGAGTCTTACACCTCAACAGGGTTTAGTGTCACACGAGGGGGGGGGCTGCAGTGAAGAGCAGAGAATCCAATTTAGAGTGAAAGAGAGGAAAGCCCTTCCTGTAGGGAAATGTGGGAGAGATTTGGCAGAACTGAACAGAACCAGAGCTGAGTCATGAGAGATAAACCTCCCAGATGCTGGGAGGGGGGGTCTGAATTATACAGCAAGGCCACAAGCAGATGAAACCACTGCAGTTCTAAGAACTCTGAGGTTCTGATCCGCTGCCCACCAGACGCTCCACAGAAAATTTAGAATCTGGACCAAACCAAACTCTCCACCTGTGGGGGACTCCTACGCTGCTGCTTCACCTGCTGGTTCTGGAGCTCCATCCATCTCCCAGAACCACAGAGAGAATCTCACCTGTCCAGAGCAACAGGTGGTAAACATTAGGAGGGAAGCTGGAAGTCCTACAAAGCTTTGGTTCAGAACATTCTTCTTGTGTCCCAGCAGGACGTGAACGGGATCCTCAGTGGGATTCGGAGCGTCGGGAGCGGACAGAAGGTCGTCTTTATGATTCATGAGTTTAATATTCTGTTTTGGACCCAAAGGTTCATTTAAAATTCTCTAATTTTCTCATGAATCTGCAGCATCTTAAACTGCTTAAAAGTGTCGTATGTGGGAATTCTGGTTCTGGTTACTGAACTGGAACCGGGTTCAGAAATGTGTGTTAGAACGACTGAGGTGTCTCTGCTGATGGATTGTTGGAGCTTTAGTATGTGTTGTACGCTCCAACCATTGATCTATATCACTGGATCGGCCTTTGCCTGTTTCCTGCCGTGCACGGTGACGTGCACGTGCAGACGCCGTTGCATTGAGTGAACAGAACGCTGCTGCTCCAGTGGGGGTCAGGCTGGATCAACCACCAGACCAGCTCCTTCATTTCTGAAGAGATCTTTCTGTGTCTTAAAGTAGCTCCGCCTCTAAAGTAACAAACACCTGTTTGAGTTGGAATTGACTGAGGACAGGACACAACTGGAAGACATTCGGTATTCTGCATCTACAATGAAAGCTTTTTGGTGATGGCCCTGCGGCAGACTGGAGACCTGTCCAGGGTGAACCCCGCCTTCGCCCATCAGTAGCCGGGATAGGCTCCGGCACCCCCGTGACCCCGAAAGGGAAGGAGCGGCCAAGAAGATGGATGGTGTTTGGTGATCATCACTAGCTCTTGTTGGTGTTAGACTGAGGGCGGAGCTAGCAGAGCAGACTCTTCTTTGAGGGGCCGGTCTCACTCTGTGACATCATCACGTGAAAACCTGCTTGTTTTAGTGGAGGCTGCAGGTTTTTAGAGGGTTACTCTTAAATTCATGAACGGATCAAAATAATTTGGAGTTCTTTATAGAGAAGAATGAACAGTAGAATACACTTAAAAGATCAAAACGTTTTCATGGAATGGTCCCTTTAAGACATTCATCATTAATAAAATATATCAGTTGAAGAACCAAACTAGCATGTTATCGCTAGCACTTCATCCTAGCCTGATCTCTCTATCAAACTGTGATTTCTCTCCACATCAGTTTGTTGTTGTTGTGGTTTTTGCAGTTGATTGTCAAACATTGTGTCCTCTTTTGTGGTTCTTTGTGTACTTGTTCTGTTCTTCACTCAGGAAGACTCGGTGCATAGTAGTGGTGCACGTCATCTGCCACAAACGATTATTTCAATAGTCGACTAATCTCCGATTATTTTTTTCGATTAGTCGACTAATCGGTTCGTGTGGCGACTGGATGTAAAACACTCATCTTAACCATCATTACCTTTAACCTTGAGGTCTGTAAGCTATATTCTAACTAAAATAAAGACAATAGTTTATTAATCTTTTAATGAATCTGCAGCTTTTCTCCTTCATTTGTTTCTGGCATTAAAACAAGACTTAAATCCAACGAGGTAATCTGAATCAACAACAGAAAACTTATTAAAACCTGCAATTATTTTTTAAAGCTTTAAAACATATATTTAATAAAAATGTACAAAGTATTTCAAAGGCTATTTGCAGATATAAACACACTCAAAATATTTGCTCATTGAGGCCCATTTATTAAAGCGAAACACTAATAACATTTTTGAACTGAAGATATTCCTATATAAAACCAGAGGATGTCCATAGAAACAAAGAAAATAAATAAAAAGGGAGAAAATTATATTTTTAAAAAGGGAGAATAGCAGGAGATGTTAGAATGTACATCAGTACTTTCATTCTTTCACTACCTACATCCACTGCACATGCGCAGACCGATACTTCATATTGTTCAGTTTGGGGGAGAACCCATAAATCTGTGTTACTTCTTTAATGTTGTGGTTGTTTTGCTTTTTGTTGTCATTTTTGTGACTTTAGGTTATATTTAATTGTAGCTTAATGCAGATAATGTAACGCTACACTTGTAAACTTAGCTCTGGACTTTTAGGTTAGCTCCTTCACTTCTGGGACTCGTAGTTTTAAATCGTTCCATAACTCTGCACCAGATCCGTACCGACACACAGCCTCTCTGTCTGCGGTGAATGTTTCATAATCCGCTCTTCGAACCGGACGCCGTCCTCGCGGCGTTTGGTTAGAAGAGAGCAGATTATGAAACCTTCACTATGCAGACAGAAGCGCCGTAGACACGGATCTGCTGCAGATCTTCTGGTTCATCTCCAAACAGCGCAGTAATGACAGCCGTGGCAGCGCTAGCTGTGTTAGCGCCGATGTTAGCTTAGCTAGACGAAGCTCTCTGTTCAGCGTGATCAAACTCAGACACAACATGCTTCATCTTCAGGTGATCATTTATCGCCATAGTGCTCTCATGGAACACAAGTTCTGTCTTGGAGAAATTACATTTGACACTTTTTCCTCTTTCATTTTTCTTCCCACATTTTCGAGCTAGCGTGTTGTTATGAGCCCACCGAGAACTTCCTGTTACATCACTGCTGACCGGATTAGCACCACTGCGCATGTGTGACATGGCAGACCCGGCATCAGAACAGTAGTTTTAAGATTAAAACAAGGAAAAAAAACAAACAAAAAAACGACGCTTCGACGACCAAATTATTCGTAGACTATTTTAATAGTCGATTAGTCGTCGATTAGTCGAATAATCGTGGCAGCCCTACATGATAGTCACACATCTCAGTGGTTCCACTGGACAGTGTTAGTGTCTATAAAGTTTTAGCATCAGTCGTCTTTATCTCTGCAAAAAAATTCCCATCAGCCCTTTGGACCAGTTCTGCGACTCTTGGCTCTTCTTGGCATGCTGGGTAATGAAGTCTTGCTATGTTATCTGTTCTGATTGGCTGAACACACCCTCTGAACCCTGCAGAGATACAGTTCTATTCTGTCTCTGTTAAAGAGATGATCATGCAGACTCTCCCAGCAGACGATTCAAAACGGGAATCTGATCTCACAAACAGAACTTCAGCATCTTTTTAGTCATTTTTGGGTTCTGAAGACAAAACATAACATCAACGCGTTTGTTGTTGTTAATAATAAACTTTTAAAAACTTTTAAAAATAAACTTATGACTTAAATCACAAATTAAATTAATGGTTTAAGTTATTGTTTTGAAACTGAGAAGCAAAAAAAAAATCAGAAGTTTTATTGAGTTTTTGATCACGATCAATAAAAGCTTTAAATCCATATTATAAATGACATTTCCTCATTTAGTTTCTCAGTGTGTTACAATGCTTTAATCCAACAGCACTCATCCAGATCCTATGTGATCAGCCAGGATCACACACGGTTCTCTAGAACTTTATAGTATTTCCGTTACCCCCCAGTTCCACTCTTTACCATCATTCCAGGCTTCTTCTGTGGAGTCGTCCCTTCCAAACTCCTCCACTGACGTCCTGTCCTCCACTGACGTCCTGTCCGGCCGTCATGGGAACGGTGGGGGCCTGGTGGGGTGGGGTGGGGGGTTCTGCGCTGAGTTATCGTTTGTTTTGATGCGTTTTTATAGAAGGCTGTGGAGGCCAGAGCTCTCAGACTGTCAGGAAAGAGGAGGAGGAGGACAGGAATAGACGTGTGAGGTGAGAAGAGATAGGAAGAACGACAGGAGAGAGCAGCGGATTGATCTCCTCTGATCTGACCCTCAGCAGGATGAGATTACGCTGCAGAGTGTAGTCATGGGAGACCGAAAACCCCAGAAGGTCTCGGCGTGGCGTGAGAACCAGACGACTGCGGCAGCCCTGCTTTAATAATAACTGATATTTAAACTCTGTCCTCATCAAAGAACTCCAGAATCTGTTGTATGAACAACGTTTGTGTTCCTAATATTCATAAAAATGCATCTTCTAAGACGGGCAAAAGCAATTCCATCGTTTATTCTATGATGTCACAGCGACTGCAGCTGGTTTTGTGTCTGCTGACGTCTTTATGACCTAAACTCCAAAGATCACCATCTGCTGGTTTCTGTCTGCGTCTGCTGGTTTCTGTCTGCGTCTGCTGGTTTCTGTCTGCGTCTGCTGGTTTCTGTCTGCGTCTGCTGGTTTCTCTTTGCGTCTGCTTGTTTCCGTCTGCGTCTGCTGGTTTCTGCCTGCGTCTGCGGGGTTCTGTCTGCGTCTGCTGGTTTCTCTTTGCGTCTGCTGGTATCTGTCTGCATCTGCGGGTTTTGTCTGCGTCTGCTGGTGTCTGTCTGCGTCTGTTGGTTTCTGTCTGCGTCTGCTGGTTTCTGTCTGCATTTCGTGATTTCTGTCTGCGTCTGCTGGTTTCTGTCTGCGCCTACTGGTTTCTGTCTGCGTCTGCTGGTTTCTGTCTGCGTCTGCTGGTTTCTGTCTGCGTCTGCGGGGTTCTGTCTGCGTCTGCTGGTGTCTGTCTGCATCTGGGGCTTTTTGACTGCGTCTGCTGGTTTCTGTCTGCATTTTCTGGTTTCTGTCTGTGTCTGCTGGTTTCTGACTGCGTCTGCTTGTTTCTGTCTGCGTCTGCGGGGTTCTGTCTGCGTCTCCTGGTGTCTGTCTGCATCTGCTGGTTTCTGACTGCGTCTGCTTGTTTCTGTCTGCGTCTGCTGGTTTCTGTCTGCATTTGGTAGTTTCTGTCTGCGTCTGCTGCTGGTTTCTGACTGCCTCTGAATCTGCTCCATCAGTGTATTGCTTCCACCTTCTTCTCTGGTTCTGTTTGAGCTGAGAAACTGGAGGCTCTGTTTTTAGAGGATGCCACCAGGGTCATTGGTTTTATTTTGGTGTTGGTCTCCAGAGGCTTCTGTGAAGAGAGCAGTGAAGCTGATGGGAACCGTCTCCTGGCCGTGTAAACAGGGACCGTCAAATAAAATCACAGATGCCAGCAACCTCCATCTGAAGGAAACCAGACGGCGAGCTGCTCAGAGATCCAAGATGTGAGGAGACCTCGAGTCTATAAGGCAGGGGGGTTGGTTATCCAGATATCAAATCTCTAGCAGAAAATCTCATAAAAAATCAAATTTTCTGAATGAAAACTGTTTTAAATGGATACGTATTTTTACCCAAAAAATCAGTTTAAAATGTCAAACCTCAGACGTAGAATTCTGTGGGAATTTTTAAAAGTTTAAAAAATGAATGTATGATGTCATCAGTTTAGAAAAAACAGCCCAAACCATGACTCTTCCACCACCACCATGAAGCTTTGTCTTTGCTGTGATCCATGTTCCCATGGATCCTTCAAACCAACCAGTCAGGCTCTGTCCTCTGCTGTCATGGACTTCCTGTGGGTGTGTCCTCTAAGAAGACGGAGATTTTTGTTGATTCATTCTTCTAACTCGAGGACTTTATCTTTGAAGAGGTTCTGTTTATGAGGTCTACCACTCTGCAGGTTAAACACTCGTGTCCGTTTAGATTCAGACTCAGGTCTTTGTTTACGAGACGCTCACATGTGGACACACGTCCAATCACAGTTTAGACTGAAGTGAGGAGAGAGTTTTAATAGTTTCAGTTGGAAGATTCCTTCAGGATTCCAAACACTGTCCAATTGTCCTTCTCTAACCTCATCCTCCTCTTCCTCCTAAACGTATCAGTGATGTTCATCATAGAAGCACTTTAAACACAGAAAATCACGTTTGAGTTTTAAAGAGTCCATCATCATGATGGAGCAGAAAGTAAAGTTCCCTCAGTCCATCATGATGTGATCCTGGTTTCAGTGAGAGAGGTCAGAGGTCAAAGATCTCCTGTGGGTCTTCAGCAGGTCAGGTTCATGCGGAGTCACGCTCCCAAAAGTACACAGACTGAGTCTATTCAATCCGACTAACAGCAGTGACGGGTAATAGCGGTGCGATCAGTTGAATTGATTTCTTGGATGCAGATGGAGAACGATGGATTCATCCAGAGAACAGGAGATGGAAGAGTTTCTGTCTCACTGCTTTTTCCTTTAGGAGGTGATGTGAGACAGACGTTGTCTACCAGGAACCCTTCAGGGAGTCAGATGCACTTTTGGATCGTTGATGTTTGTCTGAAGGAGGTCTCAGGTAAATCGACGTGAAGTGATACGAGCCCAATCACAGAGAAGTGTAGGATTGATATCGGGAAGCTGGTTGGGTTGTGGGCTTTTGATTGACAGGTGACTGTCAGCTCTAGAGCAGTCTCACTGGGTATGTTCCAACATGACGGCTGGCCACGCCCCTTTAACTGTTTTGGGGAAACTAGGATCTCAGTGATGTCATATCCTGGCTTTGATACAAAAGCAGAGTTGTTTTCAAGGAGGCAGCATCAAAGCACCGGGTCACATGACCACTGGGTCACATGACCACCGGGTCTGTCCATCTATTCCATCGTACACGCTGCTCTAGAGATGAGATGCTAACGGTGGATGCTAACCCCCCCCGCCCCGCCCCCCCAGCCTGGTGTTTGTTTGGTTCCCTGGAATCGGATCTGTTTCTATCCTCATAGAATCTCTGCTGGCGAGGGAGGACGGGACATGTGCACATCCCCACAGAGAGGCGGGGCATCAACGCCACTGCCACTAATGTTTGGGGGTTCGAGGAGATCTGGAGAAGAGGTAAGATGCCACAGAAAGAAACCAGGAGCTGGGAAGGAAGATAAACTTTGGTCTCTGAGGGAAAATGTCTGTGTTGGCCCACAAAGCAAATGTTGTTTTTGGCAGAGAAGCTGAAGCTCAGAGCAGCAACGATGTCATCTGGTGGCAGCCCCCCACCCCCCATCACAGTGGCATTGTGCTGCAGTCTCAGCTGATTAACACGCTGTCAGGAGCTGTTTGTCTGCGCTCTGTGAAAAGACAAGACCCAAACTGCTGTAATATATGAGGGAGCAGAGCTTCCTTCCTGAGACTTTACTGCTGGTACTGCAGATGTTTGGATGTGAGGCAAAGATCAATCTTGCAGCCTCATCAACCGCATATACAGTGAGGGAAAAAACTATTTGAACCCCAGCTGATTTTGTAAGTTTGCCCACTAAAAAAGAAATGATCAGTCTATAAGGAACTTGTCAATGATCTCAAGGCAGCTGGGACCATAGTCACCACAAAAACGGTTGACACACTACGCCGTGAAGGACTGAAATCCTGCTGTGCCTGCAAGGTCCCCCTGCTCAAGAAAGTCCATCTACAAGCCCGTTTAAAGTTTGCCACTGAACACCTGGCTGATGCAGAGGAAGACTGGGTGAAAGTGTTGTGGTCAAATGAGACCAAAATTGAGCTCTTTGGCATCAACTCAACTCGCCGTGTTTGGAGGAGGAGGAATGCTGTCTATGACTCCTAAAACACCGTCCTCACCGTCAAATATGGAGGTGGAAACATTATGCTTTGGGGTGTTTTTCTGCCAAGGGGACAGGACAATTGCACCTCATCAAAGGGAGGATGCATGGGGCCATGTATCGTCAAGTGTTGGGTGAGAACCTCCTTCCCTCAGTCAGGGTATTAAAAATGGGTCGTGGTTGGGTATTCCAGCATGACAATGATCCAAAACTCACGGCCAAGGCAACAAAAGATTGGCTCAAGAAGAAGCACATTAAGGTCATGGAGTGGCCTAGTCAGTCTCCAGACCTTAATCCCATAGAAAATCTGTGGAGGGAGCTGAAGGTTCGAGTTGCCAAACATCAGCCACGAAACATTAATGACTTGGAGAGGATCTGCAAAAAGGAGTGCGCCAAAATCCCCCCTGAGATGTGTGCAAACCTTGTGACCAACTACAAGAAATGGCTGACCTCTGTGATTGCCAACAAAGGTTTTGCCACCAAGTACGGAAGCACGTTTTTCAAAGGGATCAAATACTTATTTCCTTCATGGAAATGCAAATTAATTTATAACTTTTTTTGAAACGCATTTTTCTCAATTTTTTTTGTCATTGTTGTCTCTCACTGTTCAAATAAACCTACCATTGAAATTATAGACTGATAATTTATTTTTTAGTGGAAAAACTTACAAAATCAGCTGGGGTTCAAATAGTTTTTTCCCTCACTGTACAAGTTTCTCTGGATCTCTGAAACCAGCTTTCCTCTGGTTTCCTCTCACAGTCCAAACATGCTGCACACGTTTACTGATTGTCTCCAGGTGTGAATGTGTGATGTTGGAGGTCCTGAGGGTGACCCGTACAAGGTGTACCCCAACTTCCCCCCACAGCAGCTGGAGAAGGTTGTAGTTACCCCAAAAGGGATTCAGCAGGTTCTGAGAACGGATGCATGATGGATGGATGATGGATGATGGATGATGGATGATGAATGATGGATGGATGATGGATGATGAATGATGGATGGATGATGGATTATGGATTATGGATTATGGATGGATGATGGATGATGGATGGATGATGGATGATGAATGATGGATGGATGATGGATGGATTATGGATGATGGATGGATGGATGGATGGATGATTGAT
>NC_050530.1:5344691-5354900 GCF_002922805.2 Oryzias melastigma | reverse complement strand
ACATTTTCTATTAAAGCCGCAAATGCGTTTCCAAGACAGTCACTGGAATCATCAAAATGAATATTAAAATCTCCTGAAATTATGATTTCGTCAGAATCTAAAATAATATTTGATAAAAATTCTGAAAACTCTGTTAAAAATTCTGAATACGGGCGGGAGGGCGATAAATAATTATAAATAAAACTGCTTTTTGAGTCTTTCTGTTTGGGTGATTTATAGACAGTACAATGCTCTCAAATGAATTATAAATGTGTTTAACTTTAATGTTAAGGATCAAGCATGACTCTGAAATTACTGCTAAGCCACCTCCTTTCCCAGTAATCCTGGATTTCTGATAGTTATTATAGCTAGGGGGGGTTGCTTCATTCAGCCGAACATAATCATCCTGTTTTAGCCAGGTTTCTGTTAGAGCTAGCAGGTTAAGTTTATTATCATTAATCAATTCATTAACTAACAGGGACTTTGAGGAAATTGATCTAATGTTTAGTAGCCCACATTTAATGACATCATAATTTTTGTTACTGTGACTCATTCCGTTCATTTTCCTTCCAGCACATAAGCTAACACTAGGAGCTGCTGGGCTAGCCCTGTTCGGGGTTAGCACCAGCGCTAAAGGCCGCTCAGGGGAGAGTTTTAAACTACTGCTCTCTCCCCGGGTCTCCTCTCTGAGTTGTCGGGCTGCATGGCTAAAGCTAGCAGAAATGTTTCTGGACAGAAGAGCCGCTCCGTCCAAACTGGGATGAATGCCATCTCTGCGCATGAGGCCGGGCTTTCCCCAAAACATGCTCCAGTTATCCACAAAGCTAACGCCATTTTCTGGGCACCATTTAGCTAGCCAGCGGTTAAAAGATGAAAAGCGGCTGTACATTTCATCACTGACCACGTTTGGCAGAGGACCAGAGAAAACTACTGTGTCTGACACAGATTTAGCCAGTTTACACACCGATTCTACGTTTAGTTTAAGAATCTCTGATTGTCTTCGTCGGGCGTCGTTGCCACCTGCGTGAATTACGACCCGACGGAACCTCGCCTTACTCTTGGCTAACATTCGGAGGTTTCCTTCGATGTCACCAACTCTGGCTCCCGGGTAACATCTAACTGTAGCTCCCTTTAGCTTTAAGTGTCTGACCTCGGAGGAGCCGATGACCAGGGTTTTCGGTTCAGTTGGTGCGTTACTGAGGGGACAAAACCTGTTACATACAGGGAGCTCCGGGCGCTCTGCGGGCTTCCGTTTAGCTCTGTGCTTCCTCCCCACCGATACAAACTCATTCTGGGGATTCTCCGACTGCTGAGAGGGCGGTGGGATGCTAGCTAAGTCAGCTTTACTAGCGCGGCTAGCGCTCCGAGTGACAACAACATGGCTAGCTGGTTTAGCTTCCATTGAGCTAAGACACGCTTCCAGCTGTTCGAGCCTGGATAACAGGTCTGAGATCAGACTACAGTTAACACAACGACCATTGTCTTCACTAAATGAGGCGGGATCCTGACTAAACATATGACAAGTGGGGCAGGAAAGAGGGCTGGGAGCCGAAGAGGTAGAAGGCATCATGCTACAACAAGCGCTGGTTTACGCTCACCCAGAATAGCGGTCCGGGTTAGGAGGGCTTTCCGGGCTCGGTAGTCGCTGCTTGCCGAGCAGTGGGCCGTCGACTGCCGGAGTTTGGTGGTTAGCTGTACTGGACTGGATGCTGCTCCCCGTGCTGTTGATCGCCGATGGCCGAGGTGTGTTTGCTACGCGGGGTAAGATCACGCAGGTCTCCACAAGCTTGCGAGCTCCACCGTAGCGTGCTGAGCCAGGTGTGGCTGCTCTGCTGCCTCAGGTGTGGCTGCATTATGGATGATGGATGGATGATGGATTTATCTTTTCTCTTGCTGGTTGAAAGCTCTCTCCTTTAGCAGATCTTCTGTATTTTAGAAAAGGTGATAGCTACTGTTTAAAGTGACCCCATCATTGATAAAAACTGAATTATGTTTGTGTTTTTATTAACTATCAGAGTACTGTGAATACTTTCTGAAACTGTTATTGTGTACTAGAAATGTAACAATAATCAATGAATAGATTTCTGTTCCTACCATCGAACAGATCCATCAGAATCATATGGATATACACCATTAAAAATGGGTTTTATAATAAGATAATTCAATAACCAGTATTGGAAAAACCCATCTGGATTGCGACATGGTTGGTTTATTTGACTAAAATGACCATGTCTGCTGTGAGGTCACGTCTGGACCACCTGAATGTTTGTCCCTGTGGTGAGTTCCTGCAGTGATTGGCAGATTTTACTACTTCTGACATGAAAAGTCAGAACTATTATTTTGCTTTCTTCTTCTTATCAGTGAGAAATTCATGTTTGAAGTGGAGAAGAAACATTAGGAAAAAGCTTTCTACTGAACAATAGATAAAGGCATGAAAATTAATGTTCTGCATTTAAAAACATTTCCCAGCCAAACTGTTGGGAGAGAAACTTGAAGATGAATCTGAAGCTAAGCCTCAGAGACTTCACACAAACGCAATCCTTCAGTTACAACAGCTGTGGTGAGAGGAACACACAATGCTGCACACAGTCACACACTATCAGCTGGACAGTTGATACAAACTTGTGTTAAAGCGTCAGTGAAGGTTTCCTCATCTACAGGAACAGGATTTTTGATCCATGAGGGAAACAATTTGGTTCTGATCAGTTCAAGCTGACAGAAGTTTTACATTTACAAAGTGGTCATTTTATAAAAGCCGTTAAGAAAAAAATGTAAACGTGTCGAACAGGAACTGACGTCACAAAGTTCTGAATGGAGGAAAGGCATTCCCTCCATTCTTAACCCTTTAACTAGCTGTTCAACCCAACAATTGAGCAGGTTTACATTAAAAACATGGATTAGGGAAGCAGCAGCTGAAATAATGTTTCAATAGGTTTGTTATTGTTGGGTATGTAAAGAGTTAAATGGTTTAATTACTTTAACACTCTGGGTAAGGTGTTGGCGGTTAACCGTAACCCCTGGGTAAGGTGTAGACGGTTAAGTGTAACCCCTGGGTAAGGTGTAACAGTAACCTCTGGGTAAGGTGTAGACGGTTAACCGTAACCTCAGGGTAAAGTGCAGACGGTTAACTGTAACCTCAGGGTAAGGTGTAGACGGTTAACCGTAACCTCTGGGTAAGGTGTAACAGTAACCTCAGGGTAAGGTGTAACAGTAATCTCTGGGTAAGGTGTAGACGGTTAACTGTAACCTCTGGGTAAGGTGTAACAGTAACCTCAGGGTAAGGTGTAGACGGTTAACCGTAACCTCTGGGTAAGGTGTAACAGTAACCTTTGGGTAAGGTGTAACAGTAACCTCTGGGTAAGGTGTAGACGGTTAACTGTAACCTCTGGGTAAGGTGTAACAGTAACCTCAGGGTAAGGTGTAGACGGTTAACTGTAACCTCTGGGTAAGGTGTAACAGTAACCTCTAGGTAAGGTGTAACAGTAACCTCTGGGTAAGGTGTAACAGTAACCTCACGGTAAGGTGTAGACGGTTAACCGTAACCTCAGGGTAAAGTGCAGACGGTTAACCGTAACCTCTGGGTAAGGTGTAACAGTAACCTCTGGGTAAGGTGTAGACGGTTAACTGTAACCTCTGGGTAAGGTGTAACAGTAACCTCAGGGTAAGGTGTAGACGGTTAACCGTAACCTCAGGGTAAGGTGCAGACGGTTAACCGTAACCTCAGGGTAAAGTGCAGACGGTTAACCGTAACCTCAGGGTAAGGTGTAGACGGTTAACCGTAACCTCAGGGTAAAGTGCAGACGGTTAACCGTAACCTCAGGGTAAGGTGTAGACGGTTAACTGTAACCTCAGGGTAAAGTGCAGACGGTTAACTGTAACCTCTGGGTAAGGTGTAGACGGTTAACTGTAACCCCTGGTAAAGGTGTAGACGGTTAACTGTAACCAGAAGTTAATCCTCACCTTTAGTGTGAAGAATCCGTCTGTTTCAGCAGGACCTGACGTTCATGTTCCTGCCGCGCACTCAGGAGAAAGTTTGGTTTTTGTTCTGCCAACAATGCTCAGTAACTGGGTCAACAACACACGCCCATCATCGTATGAATTATTCATTTCTGCTTCTTATTTAAAAGCTAAGCTTTGCTTTTCTCAGCAGCTTATTAACAGCTGAATGTGTTGCTGCTGCAGGAACCTCTCCTTTATGGCCTTCCTGGTATGGCGGGAATCCAGTCTCTGCTAATTTCCTGTTAAAATTCAAACCTGCAGATAAAAAAAAAAACATCTCCAGACTAGAAATGAACGTCTTTTTATTTTAATTTAAATTCAGACGAGCAGATTGTTAGTTTGTTCGAGACTTTCCTGTGAGATGCAGGAGGTTGAAGTTCTGAAACCCTCAAATCCATTATTGAGAAGACATTCACTGCTGCTGCATAATGCATGAACCCAGGAACACTGAGACGCTGTTCTGAAATCGGCTTCTCCTCCGTCCTTCTATCTGAATTCATGCCCTAAAAAGTTTGCACGAAGAGCCGCTCATTTGCTGACTGTTCCTCAGTCATTTGGTCAGGGGTTCAAATCGGGCGCGCGGCATGATTTGAACGGCGTAGCTTGAATTGGGCGGTGCAGCGAGGGTTCAAATATCTGAATGTATGCAGGGTTGGCTCGTCACATCCTCCAATCAGGAGCTCAGCTTTGTGACTCGATCAGCGGATCGAACACTAGTCCAACATTTTAATCAGAGAATTCCGTTTTTATCAGGATATGTGACGAGTTTTCTTTCCTCAGACCGGCTCAAGCTTTTTTCCAGAAAGATTTTCTTTAAAGTTTTTTCTGTTCTTTGTTGTCTCTAATCCAGATTATAATCTGCAGTTCAATAATCGTCTTCTTGACCGCAGAAAGGTGCAGAGAGATGCCCGACAGTTCCCGGGCTTTAACCAGTGAAGCATCACATGCACATGCACGTTTCCACGTGAACGGCTCCACGTGCACGCTCAGGCAGCAGCTCTGTGCTGTTCTAGAAAAATGTTAGGTTGCATTTTTATTCTCAATCTGATAAAATGTTAGAAAAGAAGGAAGGCTGGGGGGTGAAACGCACAGACTCAAAGGTAACTGCTGTCAGCTGCAGTTTTCTCTCTGCAGTTTATTACTGCTCTGCATTTAGAATCTAACATGAAGCTCCAGCAGTCGGTCTTTGTCCTGTTAACTCCATTGAAGTCAGGCGGACAGAATTCGGATGTTTCCAGAGTTTGATTATGTTTGTCTCTGCAACATGTCCAGGATTGATCCTCTCGAGGAGCCGTAGTGCCGACAATGCAGCATCGTGGCTTCACTTACATCTGCTCGTGTGTCCGAGTGCAGTCAGGGGAGACACTGAAGCATGCTGGGCTCCTCCTGGAGGTCTGGTTAGTGTCCTGACAGCAGCTCCATCAATGCCTAAGACCGACTCAGTTCTTTGTTCTGTTCATGTGTTCCTTTCATGACGAAAAACACAATAAACCAACACATTCAGTAAATCCTCACATTGTCATGACCAGAAAGGAGCAGAAGGAAACTTTTTTAAGAAGGTCATACTCTGTTTTCTGATCTGACAGGATTTTTCTGAACACCAGAGCTTGAACGGTAGAAAGCAGAATTTCCCCAAAAATGCAGTAAATGTTGTATACTTCCATAGAGCTGTAGGAACTTCATAGAAGGCCAATAGAAGTCACTCAGCGATGGCCGCTCCATTCTACCACAAATGCTGCAACAATTGATGATAAATGTCTTTAAGGGGTTTTCCAAAAGTGCATTCAGAGTTTCTCAGTTTGTATAGCAGAGCCTCAGAGCGTCTCTGCAAATCTTAAGATATGAAGTTCAGCAACAGCTAAATGCTAATGCTAACTAGCTTCACTGAAACAATACTTTATTCCTTCTTCACCACTTTTAGACCAATGGTGGCACAGCTTTCATTCAGAGGGCTCACCGGAGCTCCTGAATCAAAGTTCAGACACACTTCAAATCAAATCAAACTTTATTGATAAATGTTAACAACAGTTTGTCCGATCTTTATCCAATCATATTTATTGATAAGTCTGTTTGATATTTCTGCTCCTCAACAAAACAACAGTTAAATTGTTTCAATAGACACTCTCTACTCACAGCTGTCCTCCTGCTGTTGCCACCATCTTTTATTCTCTTTCACCTTATAGCTGACTCTTCTAAAGGATGATGTCATAAAAAGTTGAGTTTCTCCACATTTGAAGGAGAATTCTGTCAGAGAGATCTTCGTCTCTCAACAGAGATTCTTTATAGAAACAACACAGAGTCGCAGATGTTTCTTTTATACATAATCTACTTATTGTTATTCTGTGGTTAAAGCACGCTCTTCATTCTGGAGGAACTATATCTGGACTGAGCTTAACATGTTATCAGCATTTATGGTTTAGTTCCTGTTAGGAGTTTTTAAAAGGTCAAGTGAGCACCCCCCCCATGCTAAACCACATGACTCCCACCATCCAGGCCTGCATGTATAGGGGCAGTAAGTGGACCATGGACTTCAGAGGTTGATTTCATTTGTACCCAACACAGTTGTGCCTCATTTGTCCGGCCTGGAGAGAAACACAGTTGTGACACTGTCACTCGGCCTTCATGGAGTCTTTAATGCTTCTTTAATGTGACCGCAGCCTGCAGGCTTTGACCCCCCCACCAGCACCAATCCTTTGTGGGCAGTCCAAGTGTATAAGTTCTTATAAAAATCTTTAAAAGTTTCATTAATTTTGATCGGGTCATGAGTGACATTTCCTGACTCATCAGTAATAGATGTTATTGTGGATTTTTCTTTATTAATTTTAAGCTGATTAGCTAAAAATTTGCCAGATTTATTAGAGTTTTCAAATCTTTCTAGTCTAAGTCTTTGTATTTGGAATTGTGTTTGTTTGTTAATTATGTCGTTTAACTGAAGCTTTAGTTTTTTTAAATCTCCCAGAATCTGTTCTTCTGCAGAAGCAGCATAAGCTGTCTCCATTATTTTTATTTTATTTTCCAATTCTATTAATTCTGCTTTCTCTTTGCGTTTTTTATAAGTTGAATAAGAAATGATTTTCCCTCTCATCACTGCCTTTGCTGCTTCCCAGAGAACACATGGTGAGATGTCAGGAGTATTGTTAAATTCTAAGAAGGTTGCCCACTCTTTTTTAAAGAATTCAATAAACTCTTGATCTTTTAACAGAGAGTTATTAAACCTCCAGGTGGAACCCGAAGGTGTTGCTGCTTGGACGTTTTATGTTGATGATGGCGACTTCCATCTTATTTTCCATCACTTGGTTCTTTCCTCGGTCTGAGTCCTCTTCATCTTCTTCACTACCAGAGTCATCCTTACACCACCATCCTGCTGTTTAGTTACCTGTCAAAGCTACACTTGTCCATCTCAGATCTCCTTCAGATTTTAACGTCTGCAGAAGATCTGATGAATGTGTGTTTTCCTCCCTCCCCTCTATGTCTCTGTTCTGGAAACATGTCATTTGTCTCAAGATGGGCCGAGACTTTGTTTTATTCTTGACACAACCCTTCAGCTGGACAGGGGTTGGCACATAAAGCCCTGGACTGCACATAGCTGCAAGTGCTCATTTGTTGTTTGCTTTAAGAAAAACTTTTTAAAAACATGCTTCATCTTCATTTCAATAGGATGATGTTGGAAAACGTAAAAAGTTGCTTCCCTTTTCTCATACTTTTTGTGCAGAAACCTCACATTTTCCTATATTAATGGGTTATTTTTAGCATTGTCCCTTCTGCTGTCCAAGTTAGTATCAGAGATGTTCTCAGGTAGCTCAAAATGATCAGGAACCATTAACCCAATCCGGTCTGAGTTTTCAGGTAGGTTAGAGTCCAGGTTAGAGCAGCGACATCCAACTCCAAGTTTGAGGGCCACTGGCCTTGCAGACAGCCCTTTTTTTGCATCATTCTTTTAAAACGCTGGACCCAGGTGGTCAGCAGCAGCTCAGGTACCTGGAGAACAGGTATGGTATGGAGCAGGTGAGGTTAGGTATCCATATGATAGACTGGAGGTTCTGTCTGACTCGCATTTCAAAAGCAAACTTGGTGTAAATCTCTGCCGCTGGCTTGTCTTTGCTCAGACTTTACTGTGTAAAGTTCTGGATTACTTATCATGCACTCTGGCTTACATTCCCACAGATTGTCATATTTTATGTCTCTTTTTCCGTACAGTGAGATGGTTGTTGTAGTTTGTCGTGTTTCTGGCTGCAGTTTTGGAATGTGTATGTTGTCCCTGATCGACCACGTGTGACTTCATAGATGACCTCAGCCTAGTGTGCTTTGTGGGTCTGTGTTGAAGCTTTGATTGGATTTGTGAGTGCCTCTGTATGTGTGTGGATGTTCGCCATGAGGCCGTTTGGTTGCCAGCGTGTTGCGGTGGAGCGAGGCTGTCCTCCAAAGCCCCGAGGCTCTTCAACTTTTATGGAGTGGAGCTTAGGCGTTATCGTCCACACATGCAGCTCAGCTTTCAGAGACACTAATCCAGCTTCTGTGAAACTTCTTCTCAACCTGCTGACTTTGCTCCACTTCTCACTTTTTTCTGGGACTTCCTTCCAGTCTGACCATGACCACCCGAGGAAGAAACGACAGTGTGGTCACTGGGTTTTCTCTGAAGAATTTCAGAAAGCTTTAACTATAATCCCTATAAAACAGACAGAAAGTAACCAAACTTGACATTGATTAAGTTTTTGGTTTATTAAAAGGACAGCAGAGCATCTTTGTTGTTTCTTTGACATCCAAACTGATCTTGTGCTCGATGAGTTTGTAAATCAGGTCAAAGATCAGCTTCAGTAAGAAGGGAGTCTGACGATAGACTGTTTTATGAGTGGACATACTCATCAGAAAATCCCTTCGAAAGTTAAATTCTCCTAAACAGACTTTTATGAAAATAAGTAAGATCATTGAAAAAGCTGTTTTCCATCAGGTAAATGAATTCCTAATAAAAAACAACTGCTATGATGTCTTTCCGAGGGGTTTCCCTCTCTGACTTTGGGTTTCTGCTCATGTTCCTGAATGTTATCTCAGCGTCTTTGTTGTGATGCTCCATGAACATTTTGACACAGGAACTTCACCTTTTGCAGAGCAACCTATTGCTCAACCATCTACCAACAAAACTGCACATCTGGGTATTAAAATTTCACCAGAACAGATGGAAAGCAGAATATCCTCAGCAAACTGAAGGTTCCGATGTTTCAGGAATGGTTCTGGGACAGTTCAGACATTGATCTTCAGCTGAGGTTTTAGCTTCTCGTTTCCAGGACAATCAGACCTTTCTCGGGTCCTCTGCTGCACACTGACTTTGGCTGTCTCTTCCCCTCGGACCCTGCTCTCCCACTTCTCACCACCAGAAACCTTTGATTATTAATGTTTGTACTGATAGTTCTGGAAATTCACTTAAAAAGGGAAAAAAGTCCAAATTAGCCTAATTTTGAAAGTTTGGTCCCAGCTCCAGTTTTTTACCCTGTGAAGCCCTCAGGCTGTACGTGCATGTTTGTGTTCATGCGTGTGCATGTCTGGCTCTGAGATGGCCAATTAAAACCCAGGCCGGCAGTTCAGGACCAATCAGATCAGGGAACCCATGTGCTTCCCCACCGTCGGCGTGGTAACACAAACCAGATGTGGGTTCGCTGGAGCATTGCTGATACATACTTGGTGCCGGTGCATTCAGTGAAAACCTTCACCTTATTGGAGAAAGATCTGCAGAGTCTGCAGTTTTCCTTCTGATTGGAACAAATGGCTCTGTTTAGAAAAATCCCGTGAAGAAGAAGCAGCGCTATGGATGCAACACTTAGTCTCTCTGAACATTGATCCGCGCTCTCATGGCAGAAGGTTATGGCTTTGAGGGGGAATATTAGACAAAACTCTTGCTTTTTCTAGAGTTTTTCTGCATATTTTCTCCTTCCATGCAGACAGATCCTCTGAAGTCTGAAAAGTAAAGAGGAATTTTTATGAACATTTACGGAGCTTCTTTCCACATTTGACACTTGTTAAAGTATACAGACTTTTTGGAGTTTTAGGATTAACAAAAGTGTTTTTCATGGGTTAGTTCCTGTGAATTATCTGAGCGGCTGGGTGGTTCAGTGGGCTCAGTGAAGGGCTGGCACACAGGAACCCTGGGTTTGATTCCCAGGGTTGTCCACTGATCCCCACCGAGATTGGGTCCTTAGCATAGACTGTATATAAAATAACTGGACTGAGCAAGCCCCC
>NC_050530.1:5338605-5342188 GCF_002922805.2 Oryzias melastigma | reverse complement strand
TAGAGAACAGAACCCCAGAGCTGATCTGAATAATAATAATAGAAAATCTACATTTATATTTAAACGCATCAATATTAATTTATTAATCCAGCCTCACAAGGACACATGAGAGGGAATATTCTCTGATTGCGAGCTAGCCTGGCAGAACGCCTGTCCAAAGAGGAATGTTTTAAGGCTAGTTTTGAAGGTAGAAACTGTGCCTGCCTCTCTGACATGAGCTGGGAGCTTATTCCATAGAACAGGGGCTTGATGGCTGAAGGTTCTACCTCCAACTGTACTTTTAGAAATTCTAGGAACTACAAGCAGTCCAGCATTTTGTGAACGAAGTGTTCTGATTGGTTGGTAAGGAACTATGAGATCTCTAATATAGGATGGGGCCACACCAGTTTCACACAAAGCACATTACTGTCAGGGTCAGCCTTTAGGACCGGGCAATTTAATGAATGTGCACCGCAGGAAAAATAAGGTTTCAGCTGTGAAATGCAAAAGCTGTAATAATTCCTGTGTTTTGAAACTGACGCTGGTGAGATGAAAGGTGTGGCGATTTGATTGCGTGTTTGGAACGTTTGCACGTGCATGAGTGGGAAGAGCCTGAAGCCCACGTTTTGGCTGCACACCTTTTTTTTATGTTGATGTTTTTGGCGTCGCTGACATTTATGAAGTTATGTTTCCATGTGGGATCTTTTGTACCGGTATCTGCTGGGTTGGTCGGGGTTTATTGTCACGGCGCTCGCTCTTGTGGGAGCGGTTTGGGTCCAGCATGCAGCCTCACAGCTGTGGAGTGGACCTGTTGCTGTCTGGTTCTGTTGGATGCTGTGGTGATGTTCTGTGGCTGATCTGCTGCTGGTTGAAGAGATTTCTGATCTACTGTTTCCTCACAGCAGAACCAAGAATAACGTTTTGTAATTCTGTATACGTTGTGAGCGTGTGTGATATTGGTTTTCATTTTTTTCTTTTTTGTATGTTCTTTGTTTCTAATTGTAAAACTGCTAATGAGCTGCAACACAAGCAAAGTGCTTTTAATAGATTGAAGTTTGTTGAAATAATAACCAAATAAGGTCAGATTATACTCAGACTTACTTTCTGTTCTGCCAAATGTCAAGATTGAAATATGAACACGTTTTAAATTAATGTTAAAGCTGATAATCACTGCAATTACTGGAGGTGGAAATGAACAATGATGCTGTCCATTTGAGGAAATTGATATATCTAAACAGCAAACTAACAAAAAGTAAAAACATTTGGTTTTACATACAATGAAAGCATCATCACAGAATGAACTAAGAACAAGTTACTCAGGTCCTGCCTCATAATGTTAGAAGAATAAAGAAGCCAAAAGCAAACCCTGTATTATTATTTTTTATTATTAGTTGTAAAGTTCTTAGAAATATTCAGGATATTTTGCTCTGGTGTATACAATCACATTGATTAATATGACAAACCACAAATACAGTATTTTTAGTTTTTAAGCAAGCGTAATTACAATACTATTTCAACTGTTTTCTGTTTTCTATTTGACCTGCTATTTGTGAATTACAATTTTTTCAGATGTATTGGACATTTTTGTATTTCTGAGCATTAAAGTTCATATTCCTGTTAGAAGTAGATGGATAGCTCAGTTGGCTGGTGTAGGACCTGGGTTCGGTTCTCAGGGCAGCAATTGGCCAAAATCCACTGAGGGTCCTTAAACAAGACCCTTCATGCTGCTGCATAACTTGACCTCCGTACCTTAAAATTACAGGATTGTGTCAGGAGGAGCATCCAGCGCTAAACTGTCTGTACAACCTCCTGTGTGAATCAGTGAAAGCTGATTGACTGTGGTGATCCCTGACAGGAAAAGCTGAAAGGTGAACGACAACAGAGTTCACATTATGGTTGGGATGGCACAGTTGTTGAGGAGAACGTTTAGAATTGGCGATTCAGTTGCTGACCCCTGATATAGACAGATCTGAATCAATGATCTAGATGATCATCTGAATCAATCAATGATCTATACAGATGATCATCTGAATTGATTGTGCTCTCTTACTTCGGGTGGTTCTGTAGAGCTGCACTTCACAGATAAGTAGAAGGTGAATCAAACCTCGGCCTGTCAGGACTCTGGAAGGAACGGATGTTTGTAAATCAGCAACAAGCTCTCCTTTGACAGCTGCGAGAATCTGAGGCTGCAATGATGCAAGCAGAGATGGACAGAAAGAGACAGGCGTAGAGAGGAGGGCAGAGGGATAAATGCAGACAAGGATGGAAAGTGACAGTCAGACAAAGACGACTCCCTGCTTTCTCTTCCATCTGTGGCTCCTTGAAGTAGACTCCAGGAGAATGCATTTATTTACCATAATATTTGTCCCTGTTTGGGAGATTTCTTCACTTTTTGAGTTTCAAACTTCCATCCAGCTTTGTGAGTCTGTCTGGGTTTTCATTCCTCAAAGGAAAAGTCAGTACCTTTGATATATTTCTGTGTACCAGCATCCCATCAGATACTCAGATCTTTACTGGTTTTTCTGTCTGCAAAAATAGCTGCTTCCATCAAATCGCAAACACTCTTAAGACGGGAAAAGTTTGACTATTTTCTACTCTTTATGATGACAACAGTTCAGCAGATGATATTGTGATTTGTAGTGAGAGCAGGGAACAGGTGGAGGTGGAGTTAGAGAGGTGGAGGTTTGCCCTGGAAAGGAGAGGAATGAAGGTTAGCCGCAGTAAGACAGAGTACATGTGTGTGAATGAGAGGAACCAGAGTGGAAGAGTGAGGTTACAGGGAGAAGAGATAAAGAAGGTGGAGGAGTTTAAGTATTTAGGGTCAACAGTACAGAGTAATGGAGAGTGTGGAAAAGAAGTGAAGAGGAGAGTGCAAGCAGGTTGGAATGGGTGGAGAAAAGTGTCAGGTGTGATGTGTGACAGAAGAGTTTCAGCACAAATGAAAGGAAAGGTGTACAAGACTGTGGTGAGACCAGCCATGTTGTTTGGACTAGAAACAGTGGGACTGAAGAAAAGACAGGAAGCAGAGCTGGAGGTAGCAGAGATGAAGATGCTGAGGTTCTCTTTGGGAGTGACCAGGATGGATAGGATCAGGAATGAATACATCAGAGGGACAGCACATGTTAGAGGTTTTGGAGATAAAGTCAGAGAGGCCAGACTGAGATGGTTTGGACATGTTCAGAGGAGAGACAGTGAATATATTGGTAGAAGGATGCTGAGTCTAGAGCTGCAGGAAAGAGGTCTAGAGGAAGACCAAAGAGGAGGTTTATGGATGCAGTGAATGAAGACATGAAGGTGGCTGGTGTTAGAGTGGAGGATGCTGAAGACAGGCTTAGATGGAGGAAACTGATTTGCTGTGGCGACCCTGAAGGGAAAAGCCCAAAGGAAAAGAAGAAGAAGAAGAAGATGATGACAACAGTTCACATTCACTGTTTTAAAGAACTTCTTGCTGGACTGAAGGAACGTAAAATGTGTTGATAATGAATTCTTCATCATCCATGTTGAAAATGTGAGACGGTGTCAACAGAAGGTCCTCCTCCTCTGCCCCTGCACAGGTAGACCTTTAGAAATCAGAAGACAGAAATTAAAGGCCCGATCTGAATTC
>NC_050530.1:5333563-5338553 GCF_002922805.2 Oryzias melastigma | reverse complement strand
CCAGAGAGCCTGGACAGGTGTGCAGAACCACAGTGCATGCATGTAACTGTCAGGTAAGTTAAAAAACAGTGTCTAATATTTCAGACGTGACTTTCGTTCGATGATGTCATCAACATCGTTGGTTCGCTAGCATTAGCGTGGAGATTCCAGCACTTGAATATCCATAACAACAGCGGTTTTATAACTTTGAAAAGTTTCTGCTACAGCATAAAATCATGACTTACATTTAAATGTAAACTTCTGTGGTTCAGAGCGCACCAAAGGGAAGAAAATAACTTTTTAGAGCGACGCGGTTTACTCTCGCGATAGCAGACTTTGGACTTCTCTGTTTGGAGGGTGAAACTTAAATTTAATAATCCGGACACGATTTCCTTCAACTGCCTTTTCAAATCAAGGGGAGGCTAAGGGGAAGGGAGGAGGGGAGTATTCGGATCGGACCTAAGACTACGTCTTCATCATGATCCTTTTCACTCATGTGTTACATTATTTCTGTTTCTTTATGTTGTGTGTATGACCCTTTGTTTATCGTAGATTATGGTGGCACATGAGAGAAAGAGGCTGAACAGGATCTAAAAACTATTGACTGTGTTTAAAAAAAGTGAATTTTCCTTTCTGTCCTTTAGCCACCATCTGTCTTTTACCAGCTTTGTCATGTGGGACAGGTACTTAGATTTTTGGGTCTTATAGATTTTTATGATTCTTCTTTAGTCATGAGTTCTTCACTGGAATCCAGCGAGCGGCTGTAGATGTTAGCGTTTAGCGTGGTTCTTGTTATCTGGAGCTAGCAGAAGCTACTTCCTGCGGAATGGTGTGTGACATTTGGAGAAGGTGAAAGCGTCAGTCCAGACTTGATCGATCTGCTCCATTTAGTCACTTCCTTTCATGCCAAGATATGCTAAATGTGCTGCAGCATAAAGCTGCCTGCAGCAGAAGTATTGACAAAACAATTATCTATGTAATTGGATAAATGCAGCTACTGGAAAAAAAATGACAGGTTGAGAGATGCTGATTTAACCAAAGAATTGTCTGTAATAAGTGAGAGCAGCAAAAGTCTGAGCTCTGAAAGCATCTCTGTCTTTAGTGAACACCTTCTCCTCAGCTAATGACCAGATCAGCACTCATTAATGTCACATGACCTGGATTCCAGCAAATCCAAGCCATCCTGCTGATGCTGATGTGTGAGAACTGAATGAGGTTAATCCAACTGCTGCCAGTTCAGATGCAGTCTTTTTTCAAGAATCTTCTCTTTTTTGTCTGGTAGAACCCTGAGAGAAATATTCTAATGTTTGGATGAAATAGTTTGTTTTCATCCCTAAACTGCTAAAAAGACTTGAAACAATCGAGACTTTATAAAACCAACATGAACAATTAACGGAGAAACAGGGAAAACCAAAATCATGATTTGATGTTTTTCAAACAAAATCAAGCATTTCTTTGTCTTTATTTGAGACTAAATACTTCTAGATCCTCTGATGTGAACTCATGTTGCTTCTTCTTCTTCTCTGTTGAGAGATTTTTCTATCTGCACCTTTCCAACACTCACAACCAGCAGCACAAATGAAATCAATTATCAGCAAAGAGGATTCGAACTGGGGGGATTTTTGCTTCAATGTTTGCTAAACTCTTGAGATTTGGTCTGAAACTGAGCTGATCAGCTGATCATTTAATCAATTCACTTTTTCACAGTTTCCCGCTTTACTGTAACTGGATGAGATTCATGTTTTGGTTTCATTTCTACTGTTTCTTGTTGATGTTTGGGCTCCTCATCTCTCTCCCTGCAGGAGCTCGCTGCTCCTCCTCTCCTTCATGGTTTCTCCTCGATGCTTCACTCTCGTTCTCCTTGTTGTCCTGTAACAGAGGCATCTGCAAATGTTTATTTAAAGATATTTTGACTCTTTTAGTTTCATTATCTATCACCTCATGGGTTATCTTCAGAACAGAGCTCTGTCGCTGCTTAAACTTCCAGAGGTTCATCAAACATCAACATGCTTTAAACATACCTCCATACCATGAGGAGGATTCCATCACAACCATGATTGTTCCCTCAGCTCCGTCTCACATGATGTTGGGCATAAGGACCGCCCCCTGAAGCAGCTGTGTTGCTCTGCAGTCATTGGGTCTGTTGTAAGACAATAAGGACGATTAGCCAACAGCTGGTATTGACTCAGCTCCTGCTAGAGCTGATATTTATCCTGTGAGGCTAATTAGCATTTTCCTGATGACTTCCAAACTGTATTATTAAGCTCCGCTCAACCAGCAGTTGGTGTCTGTACCAGTGATGGTCATCTGGTGCTACTTCTGCAGCCTTTTAGCGAATATTAGCAAAGAGGCTAACGTTTCCTCCAGAAGAATGTTCTGTCCGTTGGGTTCTCACCTACAAACAGGTGAGCTTTCTTAGTAAAGGACATCAAACCAATGCTAATCTGCTGCTAGACAGTCTGAATAACAACACCTGCACAGAAAAGGATACCTGATGAAAACCACCTGTAATAAAGCAGTCAGGCATGTCTTTCAAGTCCTGCACTTCAAAAGGAAACATTCTCATTTTACATCAATGGAGAAAATGTTTCAGAACAAGGAGAGTGTTTCCATGCTGGGTTTGTTTATTCCATTCATCACAGCAGCAGTTTATCTAACCATAAATCTACCTCTGCTCTGTTGTAGCTCTGTTGGTATCTTGTTAGAAAACCTGTTGTTGTTTTCATGAGCAGACACTGATCACATGACTGACCTGCTCACCCGTGCTGCTCACCTACAATCTCTGATTTCTTTAAGCCTTTCTTTAAATTCTTGCTGAATGAACACTAAGGGACTCAGATGGAAATCAGCTAAACTCTGTCGTGTTTACATGTTTTGGTGTTCGTTGATATTCATTGTCTCTTCTCAATGACGTTAGATATTAGGTTAAACTTCTCTGCAGCAGCTTCATAGTTTCAGTCTGTTAGTGATGGATCTATGTCAGATCTAAGAGAGACTGCGGATGATCTCTGCTCTACTGCAGAGGATGGAGCTCTGATGTTCTTCATAACAGCTGCTCAGACCTTTCATTGTAAAGTGATAAATGTGTCTTTCATTTACTGTGTTCTCCTTCAATCAATGATGTGATGAACCATCACTGTAAGAGACGAGCGTCAACCTCTCTGCCTAATATTTACAGATCATTCTCCAAACTCCTGTTAGTCTCAAAACATCTAGAAAAAGTTATAATAGAGACGCTTGGAGAAAAATGGAGAACCCCATCTTTGTAACAAATTTGATTCTGGTTTTCACAGAAATCATTTAAATGAAAGTGAAAAAGTGAAAGGACTTTATTGATGGTTCCACATGAGGGAGAAATGCTCAGTTCTGGTTTTGGTGGGCCTGCTGATCATGGCTCCCATCTGTCCAGGATCTGGAGGCGTACGGGTCGGATTAAAGCTGACCCTTCTCACCTGGGACATAAACTGTTTGTCCCCCACCACGCAGAATAGTCCGGTCTATCCAGACCAGAACCTCTTGCCTTAAGAACAGCTTTCTCCCCATATTAGTAGAAATAACTTCATATGTAAATAATTAAGTCCACTTGATTCATTGTAGGGCTGCACGGTGGCGCAAGTGGTTAGCGCTCTCGCCTCACAGCGAGAAGGCCCCGGTTCAAATCCCGGCTGGGACCTTTCTGTGTGGAGTTTGCATGTTCTCCCCGTGCATGCGTGGGTTTTCACCGGGGACTCCGGCTTCCTCCCACCGTCCAAAAACATGCTTCATAGGTTCATTGGTGACTCTAAATTGCCCCTAGGTGTGAATGTGAGAGTGGATGTGTGTGATTGAGGCCCTGAGACAGACTAGAGACCTGTCCAGGGTGTACCCCGCCTTCGCCCTTCAGTAGCCGGGATAGGCTCCGGCACCCCCGCGACCCCGAAAGGGAAGAAGCGGACAAGAAGATGGATGGATGGTTGATTCATTGTATTTGTATACATATCATCTATGTTTGTTTAATTACTTTTCTGTTTTAGCTATTTAGCACCAATCACAGCAAAAAATTCTTTGTTGGTGAAGGTCACATTCATCAATAATGACAATTTTAAGAATGTAAAAATACATTCTGAGTCTGATCATAGATAGAGACGTGTTGTTCTAGTATGATGGTCTGGATCTGAATGGTTTAGCTCCGTCCCCATTGATAGAAGTCTCAATATTTTCAATGAAACTTTAATGTCATAAAACAACACAGCCTTTCTCTGGGATACCTCAAGGTTCAGTTTTAGGACTAAACTTTTTTCATTGTACATCTCCTATCACCTCTATGCTGATGACACCCGACTTTAAAGCTCATTTGATGATTTAAGGTTAACAAGTTATTCAGTTTGAGTGTTTGACCCTCACCAATCAGTGGTTTAGTGCTAATTTAATCCAGTTAAACATTAAAATGAACAGAGACATGAGTCACTCCTGAGAGAATCAGAGGATTTGAGAGGAGCTTAGAGGCCTTTTGTCCAAAAGTAGTTACAGCTGGTTTGGTTACAGCTGGTTTGGTTACAGCTGGTTAGTAAAAAAAAGCTAGCTAGATTACAGTTTGTTGGGGTAACATCTGGTTTGGTTACAGGTGATTAAGGTTACAGCTGGTTAGGTTACAGGTGATTAAGGTTACATCTGGTTAGGTTACAGTTGGTTAGCGTAACAGCTGGATATGTTACATCTGGTTAGGTTACAGTTGGTTAGCGTAACAGCTGGATATGTTACATCTGGTTAGGTTACAGCTGGTTTGGTTACAGCTGGTTGGGTTACAGGTGATTAAGGTTACATCTGGTTAGGTTACAGTTGGTTAGCGTAACAGCTGGATATGTTACATCTGGTTAGGTTACAGTTGGTTAGTGTAACAGCTGGATATGTTACATCTGGTTAGGTTACAGTTGGTTAGCGTAAAAGCTGGATATGTTACATCTGGTTAGGTTACAGCTGGTTTGGTTACAGGTGATTAAGGTTACAGCTGGTTAGGTTACAGGTGATTAAG
>NC_050530.1:5324872-5333394 GCF_002922805.2 Oryzias melastigma | reverse complement strand
AAGGGGAAGAACCTCTCTGTAAGCTACAGTTTGGATTAACATTTTAAATACATTTATACAATGATAAGAATAAAACATTTTTTCACAGTTACAGTTGGTTCGCGTAACAGCTGGTTAGGTTACAGTTGGTTAGCGTAACAGCTGGTTAGGTTACAGTTGGTTAGCGTAACAGCTGGTTAGGTTACACCCTGTTGGGGTTACAGCTGGTTAGGTTACAGTTAGTTACATTTTTACCTTGTTTAGAAACAGCTGTTTTAAGGTCAACAAGCTCCATATTTTATGCGTGACTTGCTGTTTTGTCATTTTCACCAATGTTAAGAATTAGAGCTGCCATCAGAGTGTCAACATGATTGTGAAAAGGTTTGGGCCTTTAAGGAAGCTAGAAAGGCAGTGTACAAGCATACACCATTTACCATAACAAAATATTTTTCTGCAAAAATATTCAACATTCTTGTTACATTAAATGTTTTAGAAGTTAAGAACAGAAGAAATGTGAAAGTACATGATGTTCTTGTAGAACAAATGAATGTTTCTTCATGTTTTAAATGGTGGCTTAATCCTCATTTTATTCTTATGGACGTCAGTCGTTGCTAGTTTTCCACTTTTATTCATTGCATGGTTTCATGTAAATCTGTCTGCAGTAATGTCAGGAAATCAATGATTTCTGCTCATTATAGTGAGGAGGATCAAAAAGTGTAAAGCACTGGAGAGTTGGCGGTTGTTCACAGTCCAAAGACCTGGCTACCTTGCAGTCAGTGAGTCTGTGATAAATTCCTCTTTATGCCGTAGTTATGGAGAGCCAAATGGGAGACCATCTGTCAGGCAGGACAATGATACCCGGCGTTGCAGCAGGTTTTTTCAGCAGCCCACTCAAAGACTGAATTACTCCTGCAGAACAGCCACAGCTCGGCATAAACAAGAAAACTTAGCAAACTTTGTCAACAATATTGTCAATACAAAGTCACAGTGAGTCTATTTTTACAAAATAAAACACAATTTAAAATGAGGAATCATAAAGTCTAAGAAATATGTCTAGATTCTACAGAGGAGCTGGCTCTGATTGACCAGGTTTAATGTGCGAATGAGTAAAAATAAAGAGACTGGTGATAAAATGATGGAAAGTCTCAAACAGAAGCTGCAGGTTTAGTGTGTTAAAGACCATAGCAGTCCGTTCCTATGATCCCTGTGCTGGATCCAAAAGTTCTCCACACATTCTCTGTCCAGCTTTTCATTGACCCCTCCTCCATACAGCAGGTGGCAACATGCTCTTCTCTGATTGGTTCAGAGGCGGAGCTTGTCTGGTCTGAGCTGGAGCAGGTCAGTTTAACCTGCCTCTCACACGCATGTGGACACAGACAAGTAAACACCTACGTGGTCTTCTAGCATTTCGTGATTGTCCATCATTTTAACGGTAACGGTGCAAACATGACTAACCAGAGCTTTGATCACCTCATTATTGGAAACAGTTGGGCGTTCGAGCTCTGAGCTTCGGTTCCCGCCTTGCCTGTCCATGTGTCAGTCTCCTGCCCTCCCCCCAGGTCCTGGTGGTTACTGGTGGGGACCAGTGCTGGTTAGTGGAGCCGTCATCAGTGTGACTGTAAAGCGCTTTGGCCCTTAAAGAGAGGTAGTAATGGCTACACAAGTATACGTCATTTACCGTTTCACTTTCACATGTAAATGATACCATTCTACTTTTATCATTAATGGACAGATCTGCATCCATACATGCAGTCTGAGAAACATGGATTCCATTGAGAACTAAGTTTGTCAGCTTGATGAACTGATTGACATGACATTCTATAATCCCACCCTTTTTATGGTTACTCAACTTTTTTTTACCTAGTTATCATAATCCGGTCCTTAACTTCTATTTACAGTTCTTTCTGCTCTATTTTTTAGAGTGCAGATAATTTAGTGAATCTGACAGAATTAAGATTTTAACAATTACAAAGAGGAAGTTCCTATTGATTAACATCAGAAGATAGAATGATATTCCAGGAAACCCATTCCAAGAGAGTGCTAATTGGTCATGATCAGAAAAGATGATTACATCAATTCATTACTAGTATTGTGGTTGTATTGGTTTTTCTATTCCATTGCCATGAATCCTCTGGCTATGTGAACTTTCTCTGTTCATTTCTTGTAAGTTCTGTCAGTGATTGTAGAGTGGCTGAGCAATCCCAGCAGATCTGGACGTATCAGAGTGATCTGACCGAGATCTGGAGATCCTCTGCAAACTGGCCTCAGCGATGGTCACTGTAGCACGTCTGAGCACAGACTAACCAACCAGATTCTGGTGTGACTGCTGGCCTTCACAGCCGTTTTCAGACTGCGGTGGATGAGGATTCTCCAGGCCTTTAATAAATCATGATTGAGTTTAAAATGCAGGTGGTGTGAAGCAGCTGTAGAATGGGAGAGCTAAAATGTGACCAAATGAATCTTATGTTGTCCCAGTTGGTCATGACCTGGAGATGTTTGTACTGAAACTTCCCTGAGGTTCACATACATGTGGGTGAAACACGCAACACGTGTGCACGCCACATGCCCCATTTGTCTGTTTCCTGTAGTTAGATGTTTTTCTCTGGTTTCTGATGCCTCATGCAGTCCTCTTATTTCTGTTGCTAAATGATAGTTTTTAACCAATCTCTTCTGATCTACTGAAACGTATGTAGACAAACAGAAAAAAAGCATTCTCAGACGTTTCCGTGTTAGCTGTTGATCCTCCTGTCTTCCTCTTCAGGTTTTCTGCCTTCAGCTTGGATTTCCTTCCCCTTCTGCTCTCTTTTGCTCAGTTTTTCCATGTGTGTTCTCCTTGTTCTGCTTTCTTATTCCTGACGTTTTCCTCCCCCCTAAAGAAGAAACATTTTTTTTAATAACTGAAAATGCTGATTTACAGATTGAGAGCATGTTACTGGTAATTTTGAGCTTCATCACATGTCTCGTTGCTGTTATTAGACTGTTAGCCAGCGTGCAAACACATGATGTGATGTTTGTGTAATCACAGCCATATGGGCACACATTCCTGTACTGTACATAACAACACATTTGGAGCTTATGATGCCCAACAGAGAGGTGGAGGGTTTGTTACCATAGCAACCAGATCATGTGAAGGAAGTGCTTCTGTGGCAGTGCCCACATTCTTCAGTTTCAGGTGTTTCTGTGAAGGTCCATCACAGTCTGAATGTCTCGTTAATGGAGTTATTTTCTAGACAATAGTGTCACATGATCCTCATTCCAGTTCTGCAGCAGACTCCATATTCTGGCCCGGTTGTGGTTTGGACCGGTAACAGATCATTCTGTTTGTGGTTTGTGTGTGTGTGTGTGTGTTGGGGGGGTTACATAATGTTGTCGTTTCTCTGCTTTTGCTGAACGGCTGGACTTCATGGTGAAGACTTTACATCTGCAGATCAACCAGCAGCTCAGACTTAGTTTTTTAGTCGTTAGACAAGCATTCTTTGGAAAAAACTTTTTCCTTTTGCCCTCGTTTTTTGAAAACGGGGCTGTGGGTTTAGGCTAACAGTTCCCATGGAACCTCTGACCACACCAAGGCCTTCTTAGTCTTGATGTGGTCTTTCCTGCATTTACCTTCTTTGTGCTTCCTATTGGAGAGTTACAAAATAAGGGACTCCTGATTTGCTGCTCGGTGCCAAACAATTTGCACAAGAGACGAAAGTCAGAAGTTTATTTTTTTTTCTCTGTGAGCAATAATGTTTGGCTTCCCAGGTCTGTTTTTATGAGTGGGATGTCAGAAGCTGATTGGAGGATTTGCTGAAGCTCTGAGAAGCAGACAGATCTCTGTGCACACCAGACATTACAGCACATTCACTGGCCCACGTCCAATAAACTATTAGATGACATATCGCTGTGCATGAACATCTGCTGATCACATCATGGTCAGAATAAATGAAGAGGTAGGGAAAAAGAGCAAAAACAAAACAATGGAAAGCACAAAATAAACCACATACTACACAGCATCAAATAAACTTTTTTTCATTCATTCTTTGGCAAAAAATTAGCAACCAAACAATAATAAAGCAAATAAAGTCAGAGTGAGGTAACAGATCATTTCATTGCCTCATTCTGCAGGTTGTCCCGCCTTAAAGCTGAGTTTGGTCTGTAATGATCATCATTTAACACCTCAACTTTATGAGACAAAATGTCAGACAAGAATCCAGGAAATCACTAAGATTGATTTTCACTGAAGGTTTTTGTATCAAAAAGCAGAAAAAAATGATTTGGTCAAAGCCTAAAGTTCACCTGAATATTATGGGGTGTAGCCCTGGTTTCACAGACAGGTAAACAATTATGCAAGATCCACAACAAATGTACTAAAACTACACCAAACACTGTGCATCCATTCTGTACATGTGTGTAATTCAATTCCATTTTATTTATATATCCCAAAATTCAATTCAATTCAATTTTATTTATATAGCCCAAAATCACAAAGAGATTTGCCTCATTGGGCTTCAAATTATAAACAATTATTAAAAACTAAACAGACTAAACTGGTTATCCCTGCCCTTAGACCCTCCCTCCCGGTAAGGAAAAACTCCTAAAAAAACCTGAGTCAGGAAAAAAGAAGAAACCTTAGGGATTCCCACATGAAGGAGAGATCCTATCCCAGGACGGACAGGAGATACCAGAACTGTTAAAGAAAAATTAGCTTCTACAACTACGAATCTAAAGAGTTCATTCAGATAGAGCTGAGGGACGAGTGATGATGAAGTCCATAGTGAAGATGAAGCAGAAGTGCAGTCCACGACCAGGAGCAGGAGGACAGACGACCCAGCAGGAATCACTCTCACTCAGACATGCAGGATGGTGTCGGGGGCGTGGTCCACGGTCAAGAGTGGGAGCGTGTACATGTGTGTGTAGAGTGTACATGTGTGTAGAGTGTACATGTGTGTAGAGTGTACATGTGTGTAGTGTACATGTGTGTAGAGTGTACATGTGTGTAGTGTACATGTGTGTAGAGTGTACATGTGTGTAGAGTGTACATGTGTGTAGTGTACATGTGTGTAGTGTACATGTGTGTGTAGTGTACATGTGTGTGTAGAGTACATGTGTGTAGTGTACATGTGTGTAGTGTACATGTACATGTGTGTGTAGAGTACATGTGTGTGTAGAGTACATGTGTGTAGTGTACATGTACATGTGTGTGTAGAGTTGGGTCAGAACTTCCTGTCTGCACCAGACTCTATGACTTCCTGTTTTTTTTTTAATCTAATTTCGATGAGTTTGGTGAAGACTTGACTGTAAATGTTTGTGAGAGCCTGGATGTTAGAGGATTCAAATGATCATTCTGGGATGCAGGTTGTTATTTCACCGTAGTTGTATATTAATGCTGGTGATTATGGACTCAGAAATTTGCTGGTTTGACAGACTCACAGAAGTGCAAAAAGCTGTTCATCAAGCACAACATGTGGAGCATAAACATCTCTGCAGGAATTAGCATATTTAAAGCTTGAAGAAGACGCAGATACTTCTGTCTCCTGCAATGACGGAGACACATTTCTGATGGTTGCGTCACAGTTATGCTGCCAAACACAATCTCACGTTTTCCCTCTTCTCTCTGTGTGCTCGCAGGCCTGTTGACGTTTTAGAGGATAATGTTGCATTTTCTGCTCCCTGCATGTTAAATCAGAGAAAATAGACCTCCAGAGCTTTAAGATGCAGGATGGCTGGGTCATCATCTGCTTTGAAATCCTGCAGGTTTGTAATCTACCAGCTTCCATGATAAAGCAGTCCTGAATGGTTTCTATGCTCAGGGATGTTGCTGACAGGAATGTGGAACTCATTACAGACGTTCAAAGTTCTGCTCTGTGGCTTCATCACCTCAGACTTCACAATACTTCCCAACCAAAGACTGTGTTGCTTAGCAACCACTGTGGGAAGATACAGGGGTGTTTCCCGGCTGATAGAAGAGAAGAGTGAGCTCGACATGTGACAGCAGAGGAGTTGTTGGTGCATTCAGTCCATAAAGAAATGCTTCACATTTGGTCTGCAGGCTCAATGATTCATCAGGTGTTGGAAAATAAACGTTTGGAAAGTCCTGCAGAGTCAGCACTCACCAACAGTGTTCTCCGCTCTCATTCTACTGTAGTAAAATCAGACTCAAACAAAAGACGGCGCACGCCTCACTTTAAAGAGAGTTTGTGTTTTGATGATGTTACTTCACCGAGACGTTTACTAAAGTGAAACCTCAGAAATGATTGTTGTTCCGTACAAACGCTGTTGTTTTTGCTGTCTTTCAGTTTAACAAACATTGGTACTGCTGTAGTACACTGAGTACACAGGATTCCTGCTCTTCTGGTTGGTTGTTTCTCTGTGGCCTCAGTTTGGTGAGTGTCCATATTCAACAGTTGTGTATTTATTGGGCAGCATGTCAGGGATACATTTATGCATAATATAAGCTGGTAAAAGTTTAATAGTGTTTGCTGTTGTTCATTTTCCACCGGGGGAAGTCTTTGGGTCAGTTAACCGACCCCCCCATAACGAAGGGATCATGCCCCCCCCCCGATGATATGTGATGCCGTTCCTCAGCCTCCAGACGCAGGTTGTTGGTGGCTTTCATCACAAACATTGTCCTCAGTTAGAGACCCTGGAGGAATGTTAAAGCTCATCAGCTGTAGGTTTAGGAGCATATATACTTCTTTAGCGTTGCTCTATTGTTCTACCTTCTCTGAAGTGCTTTTGCTGCGTACACACCGCCCTCAGAAACCAGCTTCAAGCAGCTACTTGCAATGAAAGTCTGTGTAAACCTGCATAAATGTGATTCAGGCTTCTGCGTTCAAATCTCGTACATTGACGCGTTGCTACTCTCGTTTTTAAGTCCTTTGTTTCTACGTACAAACCGTAACATAATTGAACATGCGCTAAAGTGAAACCAGCTGAATTTGGACCAATCAGGGACTCTGATCTGGTAGTGCTGGATGGGTGGCCTCCTTTTCAAAATACTCAAGTCCCATTGTATGAAAATTGACAGTGAAAGAGAAATCAACTATTGTGTCTGGCTGGAACTCTAGGACTCCAAGTCTTTCATTTATCGGAATGGAGCTGTGAAACGGATTCACCAGATTTACATGCTTTGACATTTAGCACCAAACCTCCTCCAGCTATGAGTACCTGTGCTGGTACTGGGTAGCCACAGGCGTGTGCTAATAGCGTGTTCAAGACTGTCAGGATTTACTCTTAGATGAAATGAATAATAGACCAATCAAAACGTTTAGAGAAATGTTAATGTTACTGTAGCCTTACTGCTCTGAGAGCAGAGCCGTTGTGTACAGACATACAGTATACAGACATACAGTATACAGACATACAGTATACAGTACAGATATACAATATACAGTACATACAGTATACAGTACGGATATACAGTATACAGACATACAGTATACAGTACGGACATACAGTATACAGTACATACAGTATACAGTACGGACATACAGTATACAGTACATACAGTATACAGTACGGATATACAGTATACAGTACATACAGTATACAGTACGTACATACAGTATACAGACATACAGTATACAGTACAGATATACAGTATACAGTACATACAGTATACAGTACGGATATACAGTATACAGTACATACAGTATACAGACATACAGTATACAGTACAGACATACAGTATACAGTACATACAGTATACAGTACGGATATACAGTATACAGACATACAGTATACAGTACGGACATACAGTATACAGTACATACAGTATACAGTACATACAGTATACAGTACGGACATACAGTATACAGACATACAGTATACAGTACGGATATACAGTATACAGTACATACAGTATACAGACATACAGTATACAGTACAGATATACAGTATACAGTACATACAGTATACAGTACGGATATACAGTATACAGTACATACAGTATACAGACATACAGTATACAGTACAGATATACAGTATACAGTACATACAGTATACAGTACGGATATACAGTATACAGTACATACAGTATACAGACATACAGTATACAGTACAGATATACAGTATACAGTACATACAGTATACAGTACGGATATACAGTATACAGTACATACAGTATACAGACATACAGTATACAGTACAGATATACAGTATACAGTACATACAGTATACAGTACGGATATACAGTATACAGTACATACAGTATACAGACATACAGTATACAGTACAGATATACAGTATACAGTACATACAGTATACAGTACGGATATACAGTATACAGTACATACAGTATACAGACATACAGTATACAGTACAGATATACAGTATACAGTACATACAGTATACAGTACGGATATACAGTATACAGTACATACAGTATACAGACATACAGTATACAGTACAGATATACAGTATACAGTACATACAGTATACAGTACGGATATACAGTATACAGTACATACAGTATACAGACATACAGTATACAGTACAGACATACAGTATACAGTACATACAGTATACAGTACGGATATACAGTATACAGACATACAGTATAC
>NC_050530.1:5322636-5324807 GCF_002922805.2 Oryzias melastigma | reverse complement strand
GTACAGTACATACAGTACGGATATACAGTATACAGTACACACAGTATACAGTACATACAGTATACAGTACAGTACATACAGTACGGATATACAGTATACAGTACACACAGTATACAGTACATTCAGTATACAGTAACAGTACATACAGTACGGACATACAGTATACAGTACAGTACATACAGTATACAGTACATTCAGTATACAGTAACAGTACATACAGTACGGACATACAGTATACAGTACAGTACATACAGTATACAGTACAGACATATATGCTTTTGTATTGTATAAAAACCTGTCATTTTTGACATGTTAATAACTTGTTTTGTATTCAGTTCTTGCCAATCATTTGAGCTTTCCAGCGATTGTGGGTGGGCTTAAATAACATTGTGAGGGTGGGCGGAGCTTCAGTCAAAATGTCTGTGGATCTGAGGAAAGGGTTCTAGTTCAGTGACGTGATGGATCCGATGCTCTGAAAAAAGGCTGTCGCCGTGGCGATGAGTGCAGAAACCGTCTTTACTTCAGCATGTGAGAAAACAGAGACGCAGACCGACAGGAAGGGAATAAAACACAGTTGAAGTAGAACTCCTTCACTCTGCCACGCTGCTGCATGCCGGAAAAAGTGTTTTGGTTCATTCCAGAATCATCAGTCACTGCATTTTACTTATCATTTCACTGACTGACAAATTGCTCCACAAAGTTATGACATAAATGCTGTTGTTAAGGAGTAAATGTCAAAATTAAGACTTGCTAGGAAAAAGTTTCATTCAAATCTCATGTTTTGAGAAAAGAAAACAAAAGAAAAACTTTCATTTTCTTGTTTTTTTTTTTTTTTTGCTGTATTGGAGCAGCGAGCCTTTAAAGCTAAATTAAATTCTACATCAGGTAAAAATATAAGGACTCATAAGGAAGAAGGTCTCCTAAACTCCCCTCTAAAAGGAGATGTTTCTCTGTTTCCAGGACAGAAAGAATGAGCTGGTTTGTCTGGATGGCTTGCTGACAAACTCTTGATGACCCAATCCTGATGCTCATATATGCGTCTTCCCGGGTCTTCATCATGTGGTTTGGGGCCGTGTGACTTCGTGCATGAACACACATTATGCTAAATGGCGCTGATGGATCGTGCATTACAAATGGCTGCAGCAGTCAGCCTCAATATTTCATGAAGACTTTTTTACTTTATTCTGGCATGTTCAGCACTCCTCCGAAAATTTGTGGGTGAGACAATTCACAGAGGACAGTGAAAGGAAAAGAATAGAGAGCTTTGAAGAGCCGAGCAGAGCCGTCTGACAGACTCTTGTCCTGGTTTGTCTTCTCTGGGGTTCAGGATGCCGCTGCCTTCAGAAAACCCCTCATTCCTCACTTTAGGAGGGCTTTATGACAACAGGCTGCATCACAAGCGAGCACGATTACCCAGCCGTCCAAGGACAGTTCTGCTGGAACAACATCCAGTTTTCAGTTTGAAGGAGATGAAGGAGGTGTCTTCAACATCCAAACAAAGTCCCACCGGAGGCATTCCAAACTTTCTTTGTAAACTTTGACTTTGCTGGAAGCTGCAGCTCCTGTTTACATAGAAAATCCTCTCAGAGTCAACATGTTTACAAAGAAACTGATAGAAATGTGAACATTTAAGGATTCTGCATGAATTAGGTTCTCTTTATGTTAAGGGTTACTAGGATTCAAACAGGTTCCAAATTTACAGACAAGTTAGAAAAGTCTCAAACCACCAAGAGACTTCTAGAAAATGTGTTTTCTGTTGGTTTTTCCTTCAGTTACTTTTGGATTTATGAAAAAAATATCAGAGTTCAGAAAAACTGAAGATGCAATCTCTGTTTTTCCCTGAGGTTCATAAATGCTGCAATGGTGGACGTTGATGCCAGCAGTGGATTCATTTCTGCTGGTTTGACGTCTCTTTGAAAATCTCTAGTGTTACACGATAAGGCAGATCAGCTCCAACCAAACTGCATGAACTGTAAAACATCCAGAACGTTTTCTCTGCTCTCCATTTCAGGAATGTTGGTTCTCACCATCCTGGTGGTTGAAGGTGGATGTTGATGTTCTGCAGCATCAGTGTGTTTATGGACTGTGACTGTAAGCTAGCAGACAATAGAAAAGCCTGGGGGGGTCAGCTCTCGGAGGTGGGGCCCTGGGGTGGGGGAGCTTGCTCCCAC
>NC_050530.1:5309348-5322260 GCF_002922805.2 Oryzias melastigma | reverse complement strand
CCCTTGGGGGGCCCAGACCCGTGCCTGGGGTGGGGCGGGGGGATGCTCGGCGCTGCTGGGTGGTGGTGGGCTGCATCTTAGCACTAATAGTTTGTGTGACAGATTGAAAATCTTTATTTGTGTCGGTTTGTATGATCAAGTGTGTGAGCTGCTGCTATATTGTGTACATTCTGACTAGTTTAAATGTGGAGACTATCTCAACCAACAGGTGTGTTTGTAGACAGGCCCCGCCCATTCTAGTTTACTATTTAGAACTGGATGGTTTATGATGTTTCCCTCTGTTGCCATCTTCTTTTTTCTCTAACCCCCCACCCCACACCCCCCCTCCCCAGTGTTAATTTTGACAGAGAATTTTAATTTAGTTTTAGTCATAGTCTTTTGACTAAAATAGGGCTTAGTTTTAGTCGCAATTTAGTCATGTTGATTCTATTAATTTTAGTCAAATTTTAGTCGACTAAAATCTAAATAAAGATAAAGCATTTTAATTAAATTTAATGAAAGTATGATCATATGAATAACACGCAAAGATTGTACTAATTTGTAAAAAAAAACATTTTATCACTTTGCTTTCCAAACTTGTCATATCTGCGAATTCAGTTTCAACAACTTAAAACACATTAAAAGAAAAAAATAATGATAATTCCATCCCATTTCCAATAAGAAAGTGTCTATTTGTACGTAATTTTCAAAAATGTGCGGCCAGTGATGAACTTTTTTCTTAATCGCACAGACCCAGAGTAAAGGGTTAAGGTTAGGATTATGGTTATGGTTAGGGTTAAACAAGCAAATGTTTCCTGAGTGCTGCAGTCTCTGCAGCTCATGGCTCCACCAGGGGATGGGTCAAATGTGGAGAACACATTTAGACATTTAGGAGCGTGACAGTTAATGGGACTTTAACTTAAACGTTTAAGTTTAAATACAAAAAAAATCCAGCCTTGGACAAATTTAAAATGCGTGACGGAAATGCAGCAACGGGATACTGGCTGCACGTATTACATGTGGACAAGCATGAAATTTCCATCATATTCTGTACTGAGTGTAAATAACATCAGCCTCATTATAAATGTCTGAACATAAAAATAAAAACTTGTATTGAGGAGGTAGTCAAGTGTAAAAATGCATTAAAAAACATTCACTAGGGAGTAAGCTGACCAGGACACATGTAAGCATGTTATATGTGCTTGAACAGCAGGTCTGTGATGAACTGTAATACCACCGCCGGCCAATAGAGGGCGCTGTTGTCATGTAAGACGTGATGGAGTTGGAGATTAAAACGTTGACTGATTGTGGATCTGAAGAAGCAGCGGGGCGGCTAGCGCTCGGAAATACGCTAAAACATCGGTTTATAACTTTACAAACGTCATGCTAAAACAAAACCGCATTACTGACATTAGGGGGAGAATTAGGATTCAGCCCAATACGCTGGAAATAATCGTGTTTGTATGTTTACCTTTGTGTGGATTTCAGGCTGGCTTGTCTGCAAACGTCGCTTCAGGTTTGTTGTGTTTTTGCCTGTGATGATCGCTCCACACAACGTCTTGTTGAGGGTGGCGTTAAATGTAACATTTGTCCTTACACGTACTCTTCTTTTTCTACCTGGAGTAGACATTTTTCACCTCTATCACAGACACAATTCATTGAATTAGCGTCTTAGCAGGCTGTTGCAGGGCTCTGTGTTCTGATTGGATCGTTTTGCATTTGCTCCTGCCCACCTCCACCAGGAGTCACTGTGATTGGATGTTGTCTTCGAACAACATTTTCGTTTCGTCTTTATTTGTTGACGAAAATGTCTGTCAAGTTTTTGTGTTTGGGTGGGAGTTTTTGTTTCGTTTTTGTTGGGCGACAAATGTTGTTGGCGAGGACGATGACGAAAATTTTTCGTCCACGAAATTAACACCCCCCCCCCCTAACAAAACAAAAACAAAACATAATCAATATAAATAAAGTTTAGCATTGAACACAACAGGGGTTTATACTCAATAAATCCCTGTTGTGACAGTAAATCTGACCAACACTAGAAGCTCTCAGCCCACATCTGTTGGCTCAGCTGTTGGACAGGACAAGTTTAAAAAAAAAAGAAAACACAAATCACAGCAACTCTCACAAGGGGCGGAGCAACAAGCTCCCTGCTCCGCCCCTTTCTGATCATGCACCTCAGGACAAATAGATCCATTAATGTTTTAGTTTTCCTGGTCTGAGCGGGAATCTGGATCAGAACCGTACGGCTGGATAGATCAAGTTTACTCTGCGCCAATAGTTCCGCCCACAACTCAGAGATGAATTTCTGATCTTTGTTCTGGAAAATAACTTTTTGGATACTTTTTGGATTTTGGATACAAACTGCATCATTGTGATAAAAAGACCACTGGAACTTTTTGGAAACAGAACCAAAGATGATCCGAGTGGAACTTGCCTGGTATGATGTGCATCTCTCTGTGGTAATCTGTAATTCTTCAGTTACGTTCATTTGAATCCGTACTGATCATTCTGGAACAGAAGGATCAGAACCAGATCCCACAAAGATCAAAGTTAAGATGTAAAACAGACTCAGAAGATCCCTTTAGAATTAAGATGGAACAAAAACTTCTCCTCAGAGAGGGACCAGATTGACAGAGTAATAAATGTAGATCAGAACCCAGAAGATCCTGAGAGAGTGGCGGTAAACAGTAGCAATAATAAATATTCAGAGGCTCCTGTGTTTCCATCAGTTGCAAACAGAGAGCAGCTCTGAACTTCTGCTGCTGCGCTGCCTCATTCTGAGGGCGTGTGTGGTAATTATAGCTCAGCAGCTGGAGAGGAAGATCAGCAGACCAAGATACATGGAGTCATTATTGATATTTGTCTCCATTCTTCTTCTGTGGATCGGATCTATAGTTTTATTTTAAACCTAAATTCTTTAGATGGTAAGTTGCTAAAGGTTGCAACTGCTTTGCTGCAACAGCATTGCAGTTTTATACGTCTTTACGTCAAGCACCTCGTGCTCTTCAGCATGGTGATTAAAGTCGTCCATTTTCCCACTGTTCTCCATCCCTTGTAGTTTGAAGCAAACAGGAAATATACAAAACATGATAATGGAGGACCATGCGGATCGGATGATCAAAAATAGAACTTTTAGTAATGAGCTTACTCCACTGCTGCTGGACGCTTATCAATGTGCTCTGGAAACTAAAATGATGGCCCCATCTTGGTCTGATGCCACAATAATAATAATACATAAAGATGGAAAGGAGCCCCATATCGGCCACTATCCATGCTCAGTAGAGATCTTAGAATTTTAAAGAAGAATATTGGCAAAACGATTAAATAATATCATACCATGGTCCAGGTGAATACTCGATTCTGATTGGCTGCTGGGTGTGGATTAAAAAATGACAATCCACAGTAATAAACCACACCTAAAAAAGAAGTTCTGGTCACACAGACCAAACGTTCGATATCACTGCGCAGGCTTCTTTAAAACACATTTTTCCTTCATCATCTGAACAAAACAAGCAGTAATGGATGAACTTTCTCTCTGAACTGATGCTTTATTTAACTTATTGTAATGATCAGCATTTATATTGCTTGTCTTTTGTAAGCTAAATTAGTACATATTGACAAATTAGTCAACCCTTAACCCCATAATGTTCGGCCTAACTTCGGTAATTTGTTTTTAAAACTAGTTATTGTTCTACAAATAAGACACATCACTCTGCATGATACGTGTAGTATTCTGTCTCACCACAAGAGGGAGTTTCCGCTTTTAGAGCAGCTCAGAAGAGCGAACCTGCTGTGAAATGAAACAGAAACAGAAGCTGATTGTGTGCCGTTTATGTTCTAGCTGTCCACTGAAGGCTTAACTTCAGAAAAAGAAGAAATAAATCCTAGTTTGTCCGGTTTTTCTTTCAAAACAGCGACACTTTACCGCTGCAGCTGAGGTCTGTAACGGCTTCAGGCTCTCTGCGGTGTTCCGTGTCACCATGACAACAAGCCGCATCACGGATCAAATAGTCCACTTTTTATGAAAAAATTAGCTAAACCAAAGAAATAACAATAATAAAGTACTAAATATTGATTGAATATTTATTTCTTTTGTTAATGACCATGGATAATACCCTCCGAAGTGTGCATTATGAGAAATGAACGCACTTTGCGGAAGCAACCGTCCGACGCAAAGCGGAGGACGGTTCAGGCCTGGACAGAAACTGAGGTTATGATCAATTTTCTAATGGCTGGCCCTTCCATCTTTTGAGAAGGACACCTTCCATCCGTCACTGTCAAATCAGAGTCCCTGATTGGTCAAAATTGCTGGTTTGACTTCCAATACACATTCATTGAACTAGCATTTTGTATGTAGAGCCTAAAAACGGACTTTAATATTTGTGTAGCGAGTGAATGTCTGAGTTTTTAATGTAGAAGCTTGAAACACGTTTATACGATCTTTAATGTAGACTTTTTACTGGAAGAGTCTGCTTGAACGCATGTTGCCGAGGTCAGTGAGAACGTAGCTTTAAAGGGAATGGAAACCATGATGCTTCCAGCTGGCCTTTCCTGCTTCCTGGATTCTTTCATTGATGTGAATGAATCTAAAATGAAACTAAAACATCCATCCATCCATCTTCTTGGCCGCTTCTTCCCTTTCGGGGTCGCGGAGATGCCGGAGTCTAACCCGGCTGCTGATGGGCGAAGGCGGGGTTCACCCTGGACAGGTCGCCAGTCTGTCACAGGGCCACAATCACACATACACTCTCACATTCACACCTAGGGGCAATTTAGAGTCAACAATTCACCTAGGAAGCATGTTTTTGGATGGTGGGAGGAAGCCGGAGTCCCCGGTGAAAACCCACGCATGCACGGGGAGAATATGCAAACTCCACACAGAAAGGTCCCAGCCGGGATCCGAACCGGGGCCTTCTTGCTGTGAGGCAAGAGCGCTAACAACTGCGCCACCGTGCATCCGAAACTAAAACAAACAAACATCAGATCAAGTATGGAAAGGGAAATCAGTTGTGTCTTTCTGTGCCTCTTCACTGTGGTCCTTAACCTCTGTCCCATACATGGTTTGAGCGAGCCTCCATGCTGGTCATCCTGCTGAACTGTGTGACTCTGGGCATGTTTCATCCCTGCGAAGACCTCAACTGTGACACTGAGCGCTGCAAGGTTCTGCAGGTAAGGTCTTTTAATGAATGGCAGCGGTTGCCACAGATATATTTATATTGCCATTTTCTTTTTCACAGCATTGAATGTGATTTAAAAAGAGCAGCTAGAAAAATGTTAATACAGTTTACTGTTGAGTAGAGCTTTTATGAACACATGACTATTTGCTCACTCTGGGTGCACTTAGTATCTGTTACGCCCAACCACTCCAGACTACCTCTGATCTGTGACCAACCACTCCAGACTACCTCTGATCTGCAACAACTACTCCAGACTACCTTTGATCTGTGACCAACCACTCCAGACTACCTCTGATTTGCAACAACCACTCCAGACTACCTCTGATCTGCAACAACTACTCCAGACTACCTTTGATCTGCGACCAACCACTCTAGACTACCTCTGATCTGTGACCAACCACTCTAGACTACCTCTGATCTGTGACCAACCACTCCAGACTACCTCTGATCTGTGACTAACCACTCTAGACTACCTCTGATCTGTGACCAACCACTCTAGACTACCTCTGATCTGTGACCAGCCACTCCAGACTACCTCTGATCTGCGACAACCACTCCAGACTACCTCTGATCTGTGACATCAGCCAGGTTCAAGGTAAACCAGGTTCAAGTCCAATAAATCAGGTTCAAGTCCAATAAATCAGGTCCAAGCCCAATAAACCAGGTCCATGCTCATAAAGCAGGCCCTAGCCCAATAAACCAGGTCCAAGTCCAATAAATCAGGTCCAAGTCCAATAAATCAGGTCCAAGCCCAATAAACCAGGTCCAAGTCCAATAGATCAGGACCTAGCCAAAAAAAAGGTCCAAGCCCAATAAACCAGGTCCAAGCTCAAAAAACACATCCAAGCCTAATAAACAAGGTCTGATCCCAATAAACCAAGTCGAAGCTCAAAAAACAGCTCCAAGCCCAAAAAGTAATTCCAAGCCCAATAAATCAGGTCCAGGCACAGAGCTAAACTAACCCAGGACAAACACACTAAATATTATCTAACTGAAGATAAGAGCTGTGCCTCAGAACATCACCAGAGACAAGTCAGCGGTAGAGCCCAGCCAGCAAGGCCTAGTGGGCCCCATATAGTTCAAAAGTGGGCAGAGAATGTGGGCCCCAAATTAGTTTGTCAACAGTTTCCGTGATGGCCCCAGCTGTGTTTGCCCACATTGGCTTAGGTGGCTATGCTAGCCAGTCGCCCGATGGACAGCGTAGCGAGTTCCGCTGCCCAGGGTCCGGCAAAGCATGCAAGTGCTGCCGCCCAGGAGTCAGCAGAGCTAGCAGGGTCGCTGTCCAGGCCTCCAGTCCCTAGGCAGTGAAGCTAATGTGGGCCAACACAGCTGGGGCCACCACGGAAACTGAGGACAAACCCAATTGGGGCCCACATTGTCTGCCCACTTTTGAACCATGTGGGGCCCACTTGGCCTTGCTGGCTGGGAGTATCCAGGGAATCCCACAGCTGATGTGAAAGACCAGTTAGCAGGGTGGGTCTAGAGCACTATCAGGATCTCCACCTCAACTGTCGGTCCCAGATTACCATACAGGTTGATCTGGGCTCTCACAATAAAACCCCAAAATAAAAGTGGTATCCAGAATAAACTGGGACTGTTCCTAAAGCTCATAACTTTCCCAGTCCACCAAGTACTGGAGACCACACCCCAAATGATGACACTGCAACCATGGAACGAAAAGACAGATCCACTCGCCACGAACAGGGCGGGCAGCGGGGTTCTGTAGGCAGGGACAAAGACGTGTTTGGACAGATTTGACCCGAGACACGAGGGAAGTTAAGTCGACACCAAGAGGTGGAGGAAGTTTCAGTCTAACAGCCAATTCTGTAAAACGGAAAGAAGTGTGAAGCAAAGACCGTCTGACAGCCTAAAGGGGAGGGTCTTAGTAGACTGCTAACCCTTCTGACCATGAGGTATCTAGGAGCAGGAATCTGTTTATTGGTTCATTCTGAATGATCCAATTGGATCCAGTTCTCTGACCTAAAATGGATCCAGGACATCTTGGTTTGATGTATAAAGTTTTCAAATGACTTCTTAGACTCTCAAACACACAACGATACAAAATAGACAAAGAATTAAACAAATGGCAGAAAACATAAAAGATTCAAAAGTAGACGAAAATAATAAAAGCAAAGAGACAAAGATAAAACAGAGAAACTGAATTAGGAATAAATGAAACAAACCCGACAGTCGGCGAGTAGAGATGACCCAGAACTCCTCCCCTTGGAGAGACCTCTGCAGCAGAGGACACAGCAGGACAAACAATGGTGATAACATTTCCAACAAAGAAATTGTGATTTTTGTTTCTTACCTCAACTGGTGATTCATAGCAGTAAAGTGAGGAGTGAAAACGTTTGAAGGCTCTGGTGACCCAGCCATGCTCTCACTCTGCTGGCAGCAGCCGGCTACGCATAAATCCAACCTTTGCTGTGTGCGTCGCCATGAAAGGTGCGGAACGGACAACAACATGACACCCAAACACAAACTGAAATGGAACATTTAACGAGCCCTGGAAAACCTTCAGCTGAACTTTTCACTGAACATGTCTGATCGTTTCATCCAAAACGTTGATGTCCACTAAAAAAGCTCTGATGAAGAACCACCGACAGCAGCTGCTTAAACTGAATTCAAGCTACATTTTGATTTCTGTTGAAATGACTGAAGAACCAAAAACAACCACAGAAATTATTTAGTCCTAGACAACGATAAACCCCAAAAAACAACAAATCTGGAGCAGGGAACAGAGGGAGGTCCTCAGTCAAGCAGGTGAGCAGGTCTCAGTTTGGTCTTGATGGTCATCGTAGTGATTAGTGACAATGAACTTTCACTGCACACTATCACACACATCAACACACACACTAACACACATCAACACGCACACATTAACGTGCACACTTGCTTACACCACTAAATCCCACATATGCAGAGTAAAAATACACACTCCTACACACTACAAAACTGTCAGGAGATGATGACGGGAAAAGGAGACGGACCGGGTCTTCCTCTGGAGAAAAAAAATGTTTCAGAGGATTAAAAATGAGAGTCAGCTTTGAAGGGGTCAACATCCAGATGTTTATGGTGGGGGGGTGGAGACTGAGGAGCCAACTTGAGTTGTTTTTTTTACAAGCACTGAGAGCACAGCGCTGTAGAACAGGTTGTTGCTGTGATGAAAGCTTCTGCACTCGGAACTGTAAATGTGTCATCTGCTGTTGCATAAGGGAACTGCATTGTTGGAGGGGGGTGGGGGGGGGGCACAGGCTGCTTCCATGTTGGAGGCATGCTGACATTGCTGCTGTTGCCGCCGCCGCTGGTGGCGCTGTTGCTGCTGCTGTAGATCCTGCTGATTATTAATAGCTCTGCAGAAGTGAGTTCCAGGCTCCTGGTTTATTGTAGGAAGTGTTTGCAGACACTGACAGAACCACGCAGGGTCTGCGCAGTGACAGGATATCCATTTCTGGCTGTGGCGTCGTTTGTTTTGATGAAAAATGGCTTAAATGTGGGCCGAGAACAGTAGGGAAGAACCAGCAGCAGCTCTGACCTGTTTCCCTGCAGTGCTGCACGTTCTGCAGTCCTGTTCTACCAGCACTTCTGCTGATTACCTGGATCAGTTGTCCTGGGTTAGTCAGAAAGAGGAGATCCAGAGTCAACTAAAAACAGAGAGCGGGGCAGAAAGAAGTGTCAATAGTCAGGGTGGTGCAGCTGTGCTCATAGGTTTACATGAAAGGAAATATGGTTTCATGGTCATTTTTCTCCACTCATAGTTAGTGGTCGGATGAAGCCATTTCTTGTTAAGCAGTGTTGACCCTTCTTAAATCAGAACAACAGAAACAAGTTTCCTGCTCTGAAGTGTACATCTCCTGATGACGTTGTCCTGAAAACACAACGGATACAAACGGGTTAGACAGACAGCTGAAGGTAGCCCTTCTCACCTGTGACTTGTTTACCTGTAATTATTAGCTGCATTTACATGGACATGAGTAATCAGAATAAAAACGCCTCTTGTAAACAAAGTGATCGGAATGATCTGCCTCAGACTGAGATAAGTGGTTATTCCGATTGAGGTGCATGTAGATAATGTAATCAGATTACTGTGCTGGTCTTTACATCTTTTATATATGGTAAAGCTCTATATAAGTATACAGCATTGACTTTTATCTAACTTTTTTGTTTCTTCTCTCTGTCTACGCAGGACTTCGATGACTTCATATTTGCATTTTTTGCTATTGAGATGGTGATAAAGATGGTCGCTCTTGGGATTTTTGGCAAGAAGTGTTACCTTGGAGACACCTGGAACCGCCTGGATTTCTTTATCGTTCTTGCTGGGTGAGTGATGTTATCACACTGACACCGTTTGGGCCTGTGGTCACAGGACCACTGCTTTGTTTTGGACCCATATAAGGCCTGCTTCTTGACTGTAGTTTTCATGGATCCGAATAGAAACAAAATTATTAAACTTTTTGCAAAATGGGAAAAATGTAGCAGCCAGCAGCACTGAGATCATGAAGAAAGGCTGTTCTAGCACTGACGGCATACACAGTTCTGTCAATCAAAACCTCTTCTTCTCAAGTTTAACCTTTATGGAGGAAGTTCTCAAAGATTTCTCTCAGAAGAACACGATTACACACTTAGATTAATAAACTTTAACATAAACAATGTTAAAACCAGAAAAACTCAGAAAAAATTGATCTGTTTCTAAAGGCCTGAGTCTTTAATCAGACACTCTTCATTGGAAGACTTGCCCAGCTATCTTACTGTCATAGTTCAGCAGGGTTAATGGATCCATATTACATCTGTGAAGACACACGTCTTCAATGTCTTCACCAACGACCATGTCTTAACTTGAGTTAGGCATTAGGAGACTGTGATTAGGGGAATGCTCTTTTTTTAAGAGTTTATTTGACAGAGACCATGTGCAAAAACATTAAAGAGGCTTCACACCAAGGAAGGCAAGTTTATTTGTAGCACATTTCATGTACAGAGACAATTCAAAGTGCTTTACATAAAACTTTAAAAGAAACAACCAAGAGAAATAGTACAAATGTGATCATTAAAATAAAATTAAAAGAACGTAAAAAGATTTTAATTTAAAACAAACATAGATAAACAGTGCGGACGTAAACTTTTGAACACACCAGATTAAAGCCAAAGCTAGTTTCCATCTGTAGTCCCAAAACAAGTAAAAATCAATACAATACAAACTTCAATATACATGTAAACAGTCATTCAATACCCCTCACACATTAAACCTTTCCACAAACAACTGATTATATAATACATTTTTACAATCAAATCTAACTAAAACCATATCACTGCTTACAGACCAAGTCATCCAAGTACACACTCTGACTTTAAACATTTCAAATCTTGACTGGTTACACAATAAAATAAATAAATAAAATGATACAATAATTGAACTAATTGTATTCACTTATGGATTTTCATTTATTTTATTGTTTTAACTCAGACCAGTCTGTGTGTTGTGTTTTTGTTTTGTATTGTTTTGTTCAAATAAGCAAAAGTGTGAATAAAATATGGTTTAAAAAAAGTCTGATGGACTCTGAGAACGTCATGAAAATCAGTTACTCTGAATGGAGTCATGACAACTGAGGGTTTCTTTTTTATATATATATATATATAACTGTCAAATTGACTTAAAATCCTTTAACTTTAGTTTAACAGCCTATATTTACACACGTGTGTAAGTTTAAACATGTATGTGTTCATTTGTGTTGTCTCTGTCTTTATAACGACTCCTGACGTTTGGTCAAAGTAAGAATCAAAGATCAGTTTTTGAAGTTCAAAGTTATTTTCACTGTTGTAGTTTCAGCCCATTAATGTACACATAAGAAAGAGAGAAGTGTATAGAGAGGCCTCTTTTGGTTCTTTTAGAGTAAGTTTCCTGTTTCCACGTCTAGCTGGTTACATCAGGCTTACTGCACTGACACATTGGTACTTCTAACATAAGAAAAAAACATGTTTTTATAAACAAATCAACTGCTAGCAGCTGAGCTTCATCTGTCCAGTACGGTAGCAGGGCGGCTCACTCCAGTACCAGACTTGAAACAATGTTTCATATTTTAGTAAAGAGGTGGTTGTGGTGCTGAGGTGCAACAATAACCTCTTTATTGAAAGGTCAAAGGTTCCCTGGACTACATTGGTCAGAGTGGGTTGGTGAGTGGACAGCTTTTACCAACATTGTGAAGTTCTTTCAGCCTCAAATGAGAAGGAAATGGCCTATAAACCAAAATACTAGAACATATGAGCAAAAATACTAGTTTTTGGTATTTTAAGAAAAAGGTCCCGTACAAGTGAAGCAGCGATGTTTCAGAACAGATTGAACTGTAGACGCTCTAACACTTAATGCTTCACAGAGAGGTGTGCTATGATGATGTAGGAGAATGTGCTGAGACAAATGTTCTGGTCTGAACTGCTGACTGAAGAAATTACATTTTATTGTTTTTCTAAATATTCTTTCCTACAGATAAAATAGTTTATGAACAGAGTAAACAATGAAATAACTTGATAGTAATACAAACACAAGTACATAGGAATTCAGTAGTTTGATGAATACGTGTTACCAAACGTATCCTGCTGCTTTTGTTCTGACATTTTCATCTCACCACCTCCCCCGCTGGTTTTTAACGCCGTCCTTCTGCCACGGCTTCTGTCGTCCATCACTAGGAACAGGACACATTTCCTTCTTCGTGAATGTGTTTTTGTGTGTACAGACCTCTTTCAGCAGGAAGGATGCATTCTTCATGCTCTACTCTACAAGCTGTAAATCGGATGTGCTTGGAAGCGTTATTTCAATCACCCCAAACAATGTATATGACACAGTGATGTACTCTATATTACACCTGTCTTAACTCACATATGCACTGAAGTGCCATCCCATTTATAGAGCTCAACATGATCTCGAGCGTTTGTCAGAGTCAAAGAGGGGTCAGAACCAGAAGATCAGGTCCAGATAGAAACACTCAGTGATGCAAGTAGAGCGCCGTAAACAATACTTGACACTGAGAGAGGCACTGGGAGATGAAAAGTGTTAGTACTCCAGTACTGCATCTCCACAAGGGGGTGCAGTACTGGAGTATTGTAGGGGAGACTTAAAAAAACATATATATATATGACTTAAAAAACCATATATATATATATATATATATATATATATATGTGTATATATATATAATAGAGCTGTCAGGTGATTATATTTTTAATCACGATTAATCGCATTTTGTCCATAGTTAACTTACAATTAATTGCAATTAATATGTGGCCTTTTTTTAAGGAACAAAATGTGTGCTTCGTGGAATTTAGCAGTTCTACATTAATTATGAAAACAAGAATGACAAAATTAATAGTTTTCATCAGAAATACTTTATTTTGTAACATTGTATTGAGATAAACTTTCTTAACAATAAAAGGCTGTAACATAAATACCTAACAAAAGCCCAAGTGCAAGTGAAGGGCATTTTAAATTCAAAACTTCAATCAACGTTCAGTAAAATAAAATAAAAAACATCAAAAATAACATTTCCATAACACTTTCATGTTCATTTTTTGTCAGGACCAAATCTTTTCCTCCTCTGCTGAACTACAGTAATAAATGAAATAGAGATTTATCATTTCCAATGAACTTTTTTTTTAAAACATTAAAGACTGAGAAAAGCGGGATACTCTGTGGATAGTTCGACAGTCTGTTACTGCTGCCGCGTTCTCTGGCTGCAGCTCGATGCAGCGACGTGTCCAGCGGAGC
>NC_050530.1:5309104-5309301 GCF_002922805.2 Oryzias melastigma | reverse complement strand
GGTGGAGTAACGAGGTGAGTCCGGCAGCCGGTGCGTGGCGTGATGAGGATCGGCGTGGTCCAAGATGAGATGCTTCGGCGAGGCATGACCCAGGTCCGCACATGGGAGTTAAGGACCTGGAGGTAGAGGAGTCAGGTCGTGAGACGAGGCGAGACTTAACGAGAGCATACAAAACTGTACGTAGTAGGCCAGGTAAC
>NC_050530.1:5300742-5308976 GCF_002922805.2 Oryzias melastigma | reverse complement strand
ATGAGGGACGCCTGCGCGCGGTATGGAAAGGCACGTATGAGAAAATCCGCGATTAATGCGTCAAAAAAATTGTCGGCGTCACGCACATGTCAGATTAACTTGTTTTTAACGCAACAAATCTGACAGCCCTAATATATATAAGAACCTTCATAGGAAACTCAATAAAATTGTGAAAAAACACCCTTGAAGCCAATGGCAATCCACTTGTACAAATGTCCATCAAATGTGGCATACACCAAGGTGAAGCTCTGTCCCCACGGCTGTTCTGCATAGGTCTGAACCCCCTCAGCCAAAAATCAAGGAGACTGGCTATGGAGACCAACTCAGAAATTGGGCCACCATCAGTCACCTCCTCTACATGGATGACATCAAGCTATACGCTAAGAGCGAGCGGGACATTGACCCCCTGATCCACAACACCAGAATACTGACTTTGGGATGTCATTCGGGCTTGAGAAATGCAGTTGGAGTAGAAGGAGTCTCACTCCCAGAAGGAACAATAGCAGATATTGAGGACAGTTACAAGGGCAAATGGCAACCTGAAACAAGCAACAAGGAAAGCTGCAACAGCCAAATACCTCCAACGAGTTAGGCAAGTCCTAAGAAGCCAGCTCAATGGCAAGAACAAGACCGGGGCAATAAAGTTTTACGCACTGCCAGTCATCAGATACCCTGCAGGAATAATAAGATGGTCAAAGGAAGAGATACAGACCACGGATGGTAAGACTCGACAGCTCCTCATCATACATGTAGGGTTCCATCCCAAATCCACCCTGAGACTGTATGCTAGCCACAAGGAAGGAGGTCGAGGACTAGTGAGCGTGGAAACCACTATCCAGGATAAAACATCCAAGATGCATGATTATGTCAAGCCCAACTCTTACTCTTGATTAACCTCTAATTAGCTATCATGCTGTTCATTTTAGTTGTAATTTATTTCTACTGTATTTGTTTCAGCTGTATTTATTTTCAATTCAATTCAATTCAATTTTATTTATATAGCCCCAAATCACAAAATAATTTGCCTCATTGGGCTTCAAAATATGAACAATAGTTAAAAACTAAACAGACTAAATAAACTGGTTATCCCCGCCCTTAGACCCTCCCTCCCGGTAAGGAGGGAGGGTCCTGTGTTGAGGCCTTGCAGTTCAGGTCTCCCTTAAAAAAGATTTAATCTGTGTAAGATTTCCTGATAAAATAAAGGGTTAAATAAAAAAATGCAAATATTGATGTTAATAATTAACTGTGGTCTCAAGCATCATTCACTTTTTTGAGGATATTTTATAAAGTATCTTGGCTTTTTTTCCCCATTTTTTAAAAGTCTTTTAAATTTAACTGTATCCATTTTAGCATTAAAAAATGACCAGTATTTCCATTATAACAATTGTATTCTTGTAGTTGGTGGAAATTTTGTACTTTACTTATTTTCCTCAAGTTAATTTCTCTGTTTCTTCCTGCATGTGTGAGGAAATATCAGTAAATGATTCAAAGAACTGGCACCGCCAGATAATGTGGGAATGAGAGTTTGCTCGCTCAGGAAATCAGATCAGTTTCTGCTTCTGGATCCAAGCAGGCTGACTCTCAGAGTGTAGGTGGCATCTATATGTTAATACGATCATTTCTGGACAACGTGAAGAAGAAAAAAAGACTCATTTTGTGTAAAGAGTCTCCAGACACATGGAGACTTGAGTAACCTAGGCAACAGCTGGTGATGAAGCAACAGAAATAACCTGGTAGCATCGTTAGGTCTGCAGACGGCTCTGATGAGCCAGGAGCTCAATCACTCGGGCTGTGGATCGTTATGTAGCTAGAGACCCGATTCCATTCAGGAATCAACGACTCACACAACAAATCATGATTCTTACTTTTTATTATAATATTTTTGTAAAGTTACTATATGTGTGTCTGCAACACATTTTAGAGTGGATCCTAAACGTAGCCAAGAATGTCACAGGGAGACGGGTAATATATAGAAGACGGCTGCAGAAAAAGGAGCAAACGACCTCCTGGTGGAGGTGCAAAGAAAGTGAATTGATTACTGAGCAAAGACGGAAAGGTGGGCGTGTGTCCAGGAAAATGATGGGCATGAAAGCAAAGAGGATTTCTGATCCAAAGATTGATGAAGCTTCACACAGAACAGAGACAGCCAGAGCTGATTAGAACGATGTTCTCATCAGTTCAACAAACCCTGAGATGTTCGTCTGTTGTCTGCATGTTAACTAGAGACTCCATAGTCTCTAGTTCAGTCAGAGGTCAGAGGTCACCAACATGGCGCCCGCCGTCGCCAGGTCGCCCTCAAGCACCAAGTCGCCCGCAGGTCTCTTCTAAAAATAGCACAACTCACTTTTGAGCTGCTCGAAAATGACATTTTATTGTGATGCAATTTTTTGAAATTACACTTTCCTTTACAATGAATGAAAAATTAAAACATCTTAAAAATATAAGTTCATTATTGTTGAAGCCAAAAACGGCCTGTCCCACTTTTTATTTATTTATTTATTTTTATTGTTTTCTCGATATAATAATCAGTAACAAAGAATGAAGCGTCCCCTTCCCCCTGTCCCACATGGACACAAGTGTTTTAAGATTCTTTATTTTGTGGTTAACAACAAAAACAATAGAAGAAAACATTCCACAAAAGTTGTTTTTGGTCAATTCTTTTACTTATTAGTGGAGCTGCGCTCCTTAAACGCCTGAGTGAACCCGCCCCCTCCCTTTATTTCCCCCAAACCCAAAGATTTCCTCATGGCTTCATTTGTAGCCGCACTTCTGCAGCTGGCAGCCTGAATGCTTGTTATGGACATTTTTTTAAGTACCACTGAACAGACAGCAGCGTGGGCTTACATGCGCTCCAGACGTGGAGGCCAGGAACGCTGGTGAGTGCGCGTTTGCATTGACTTTTCATTTAAAGTGTGCGCTTGATTGCGCACCGATGCGACATTCTGGAAGCACCTTGAGACTGTCAATAGACTCGCTGTGCGAGCCAGGGCTGCACGCGCACACCACACTGCTGTGACGTCACCCAAATGCTCCCTTGTTAGTGAATCAAATAAAAAGCACACACATCGCGTGTTTTAATGACTTATCGCGTGACTTGCTTTGTGTTTTATTGAATTATTATGAAACCGTATCATTGGGATACTGTTTTTTCTAACTTCCTAGAATTTGGTTAAAGTTTCATGTGTAATGAAACAGAACCCAGGGCTGCTGAGTGTTTCTGCATGGTGCGTTCACTGAGCCCCGGATATCGGAAGTAAAATGAAGCAGTTTATCAGAGAAAACGTAGAACACCGGCACTGATCCGGATATAATCGATTGATTAAATAGTGTCGACGTCTTCTCTGAAAACTGATTTGTTTTGCTGCGGATTGTATAAAAATGACAAAGTTTGTAGCGGACTGAGTTGGGCCGAGTAACTGTTTGGGTTCACTTATGTCCAGAGCTCAGTGAACGCAGCATGTGCAGATTCTTGTCTGCTGTGGGATCTGTCAATCAACCTGTTCAGAGGTTTAAGGAAAATAAAGGGACGGGTGCATTAGACTGAATTAAAGCGTTTGAGGAGCGTATCCACTAATAATAGTTATAATTAATTAATTAATTAATGATTAATTAATAATTGTTATAATTTTGTTAAAAACATTGTATTTGGTCATTACCTCAAAATGGGACAAGATCTGTTGAGATTAATAAAGTTCTGAATATTTATATTTGTTTCCTAGATTGTTGTCATGACAATTATGGTGAGAAATCAGAGTCTTCACATAGCGAAGTATCATTATTCATTATTAATAATGAATAACTAAAGGCAAACTCAGCAAATTTGTTATTTCAAACTGGTAGCCCTTCGTATGATTCAGTACCCATGAAGTAGTCCTCAGTTTCAAAATGGTTGGTGACCCCTGCTCTTGTCAAAGGGCAGGACTTTCAGTTAGCTTCATCTGGTCTTATCAGCAACTGTTCTGGGTGGAGTAATGTTCAGGCATCATTCAATATCAATAGTAGTTTGTTGGTGTAATTTCTGGACATTTATTACCTTTAACCCTTCCGCTCTCTTTGGGGTCCAGTTGACTCCAACCACATATTGATATGTGATTTCTTCCATGACAAAGGTGGACAGGATTTTATGTCTGTCATGGACATTAGTGAAACTCAAAAATCAAAGATAAAAAAAAGTTCAGCGCACTGTCTTGGGGGGTCCAGATGACCCCACTTTTAATGTAAACAAACTAAGGAGAGCGGAAGGGTTACACACGTGAAAGTAGCTACGTTTACATGGCCCCAAGTAATCGGAACAAACGCCTGATCACAACAGAAATGTGTCATGTGAAAACGCCGTTCAGAACACTCTGGCCCAATCAGACTCTTCCGGATCCAAATTTTTTTCCGATCAAGACAGGTGGGTTATACTGATTGTTGATCTGATCAAGCTGCATGTAAACACTCGTTCCGATCGTGTATGCGCTGGAGTACAGCGCTGGATTTTATGTCCTGCATAGAGGGTACGGCAGTCTTTGGAGCACCAACACAACCGATCAGCTGCTCTCAGAGAGAGAACTCTTTTCTTTGAGTAGAAAAGCTGGATTAACAGCTTTAATAAGTGAGCGCACGCATGTGCGCGCGGGAGTGCTTTGTTACATTGTGAGCTTCGGACCGTAGTCTGTCCGGCTGATCTGCGTGAGAGACCCGCTGGATTCAGGAGAACTGTCTCCAAGCGGCTTCAGGACGGTATGAGCCGGCAGAGGAGGCTTTTGAGTGTGGAAATGCCGCTCCACGCACCAAACAGTCCTGAGAAACCGTGTAAAAATCACATAAATTCATATTTCCAATCACATCCAAACAGGATAAAGACTGATCTTATTCCCACATATTTACGTGCAGGCAAGATGCACATTTCCTGCATGGATTTAGAAAATTATGTGCGAACAGGCTCTTTAAAATATTATTAATAATAATGAAATCACACTCAGTAGATCATCTCGCTCTATACATGATCTTTGTTTGTTTACAACGGAACTCATTATTTCTTCTTCTACGACTATTTCATGTATTTTAGACAGTTCTGTGCATGTCAACATGATTTATTCAGATCAACTGTGTGGCGCATGGAAACGTTTGTCACAATCGGATGAAGTTTTTCAGGGTCCATGTGCACAGTTCTATTCTAATCTGATCTTTGATCTGATCCAGGACATTTTGCACATGTAAATGCAGCTACTGAGTGATCAGTCTGTAGATATTCAGTTTAGTTTTTCTGTAATTCTTCTAAGACTGTTGGCTGACCCTAAACTTTGAAACTAAAGTTTTTGTTTTCCATTCCATCCTAATAGGAATCATCTGTTTCTCATCTTTAATGTCATTCTTGATGCAAAAATATTCTTTGTACCAGTCCAAACCAGAGCTGTAAATATTTATTCAACTGGTTGTTTCTTTTTATCAGACACAAACAAAGGATGTGTTTGGTTTTGTTACCTCTAAGATGTAAGATTTTCCCCCCAAAATAATAAAACGAATCCTCTGTCCAGTTATGGCCAGGAAATCTTATCTATATTTCGATTTCAGCAATTATTCAAGAATAATCAGGTTCTAAATGAGACGGTTCTCTTCACTCCAGTGGTGGTGATCCAAATGTAACCCTTGTACTATCTTAGGTATGTTGACGTTGGGAGTGGGGTCATCTGGACCCCACAAGACGAAGCGCTGAACTTTAACTTAATTTTTTCTATTATTTGTTATCTTCACTGGTGTCCAGGGCAGACATGAAGACCTGTCCACCTTTGTCATGGGAGGAATCACACGTCAACGTAAGGGTGGGGTCATCTGGACCTCTTAGATAGAACAAGAGTTAAAGCAGATCAGCACTAGAACTGTTGTAAAAAAGACATTTTTTTTCTATGACTAGTTCACAGATGTATAGCACTTCATTTGAGAAATGAAGTTTCATTTTAGTTTCATTTTATTCTGAGCATCAAGATAAAACACAGATAGTCTTTCCTTAACCAGAGGTCAAAGGGTCAATGGGAATCTTCAAACAACTGTCCAGACCTAAAGTATGAACACAAACAACAACAAGAAACAAATGCACTCAAGCAAAACCACAAACAACAAATGCATACATCCGCAGTAACACAGTGCATGTGTACTTCCACAGACATACCTATACATACTCTTATGTAGACACATGAACCTACACAAACGCACACACACAGTTTGACTCTTGCAGTTGTTGACCCACATGTGTTGTGAACTTGTACGACAGTCTTGGAGTGGATGTGTGGAGGGAATTCCTTTATCTGCACGCTCCACGCTGAACATGTGCTCAGCAGCTGTTCCAAACAGACACACAAACATACAAAAACGGCAACGTTGAGTTGGATAAACACCGATCACGTTAGAAGCTGGTTTTCTGCAGCCCCTGTGCTAGCTTGAGGTCAGGGTTTCCACATCCTCTGCTCTACTGTTGCTGCTCCCAGTCCTGTGCAGGCGTGCATATGAGCATTAGCGTGTTTTCTGGCACACAACCATGGCGTGCTGATTGTGCTCTGCACGCAAACACCAACCTTCACCTCTTTCTCAAATGCTGGGGAATGCTGGAATGAAAACTGTTTTTCTCTCATAGCACACGTTTCCAATACCTCCAATGTCAATGTGCTTCCAAACATTATGGGTTGTTCATGCAGCATCTGTCTGAATATTTTCTGTACTTTGACTGCATCTGCTCTGAGAACTGTTAGGAGGATATTCTGTGTTTGTTTTCACAAATCTGTGCTTCTTTCTCTTCTTTGCAGGATGCTGGAGTACTCACTCAACCTGCAGAGCGTCAGCTTCTCAGCAGTGAGGACCGTCCGTGTACTGAGGCCACTGAGAGCCATCAACCGAGTGCCAAGTGAGTGTAGTTTACCCACACTGGAGTTTGGACTCTTTCCATGGTACCAGAGCACTTCTGCTTTAAAATTAAGCTTAAGACATTGTGACATGAAGTTCAAACTCAAGGAAGTGATTGTCAAAGGAATTACACTCTTTACCTCATTGTCTATATTGTCTGTGACATTAGCAGTCTAATGTTGCCTTCACATCAAACCCGGTTCCTGTGACAAATTTGCGTCCTCTGCTTCTGTCTTGAAGGAGCGTATTTCCTGCGCATGTCCAAAAGTGTCTGGATAAACCTGATTCTCCTGCTGTGAGTGGGGGAAGCTACTGTCAAAAGATTTTAGCTTTGTCACTATGGAAGACACGGATGATGCTGAGAGATCAGGTTTATTTTAAAAATCTCTTCAAAAACATCAGTAATCCCGCCTCCATGTCTGGATTCATGACATCATTCAGAGACTCTCTGGTACGCTGATCTTCACCATCTACTGCAGGAGCGGCGTCTGAATAACTGTGTCTGACCGATGGTGTCTGAACAACGGCGTCCGAACGACAGCGTTTGAATAACAGTGTCTGAATCCAGTCAGAGGAGCTGTTTATGATGGTCTCCATATGGGAGGAGCACAAACAACAATGATCAGCTTTTCCATATTAGTTAATGCAAAGTGAATCTTTGCCAAAGTCAGTTAGAATTTAGCTAAACTGCTACACCACCCAAAATACGCTTCCACTGGAGAATCAAGATGCAGAACGTCTGAGAGGATCTGAACATCGACTCAACAGTGAAACGTGATTCCCAGCATGGATCACGTTTGGTGTGAACGCAGCTTTAGCCTTTAGCAGCAACATGGAAGGAACAGCACACGTTTGAAGGTTTTTCAGATAAAGTCAGAGGCCCGATCTGAATACTCCCCTCCTCCCTCTCCCTTAGCCCTCCCCCTTGATTTGAAGTGGCAGTTGAAGTCAAAGTCGTGTCCGGATTATTATTGAAGTTTCACACTACAAACAGAGAGGTCCAAAGTCCGCTATCGCGAGAGTAAACCTCATCCAAGCTCTTTTCTTCATGTTGCTGCGCTCTGAACCACAGAAGTTTACATTTAAATGTAAGTAATGACTTTATGTTGTAGTGTGACCTTGTTAAAGTTATAAAACCGCGGTTGTTATGGATATTCAACCTCTGGAAGCGCCACGCTAATGCCAGCGGACTGATGATGTTGATGACGTCATTGAACGGAAGTCACGTCCGAAATATTAGACACTATTTTTTTATCACCCTCCTTGTCACTAGTGTTGGACTGAGAGTTGGGACTTTGAATGTTGGAACTATGACAGGAAAGGGTAGAGAGTTAGTGGACATGATGCAGAGG
>NC_050530.1:5298447-5299926 GCF_002922805.2 Oryzias melastigma | reverse complement strand
GAGCGCTAGAATGTCAGCGATCACTTACTTCCTGTTTGCTGTGGGAACTGAGCGCGTGCTTCGCAGTTGTTTGTGTACTTCAGGTACCTTCGGTATTTTTGGTTTCATGCACTTCAATGTTGAACCTGCTGCTGTACGGTGTAACTTTGGTAAATTTATAATGTGACGTTTTCAAACATGTAATTACTTGTTGCTAATGTTAATTTAAAGTAATTCTTGAAAAAAAAAGCAGGATTTGATGTATGAACTTAAATTTAAATGTAATTAAAATAAAGTACATGAATTCACTGTAAAATTAGGGAGGTTGCTAATTAATTGAAGCACTTAAAATTATATTTATTGCCATTATTATGTGTGTTTTAAGGTTTTTACCTATTGACTGCTGACTGACCAAATGGAAAAATGATAAAAATTGGAAAAATAATCTCAAGTAACAGTCTGAGTAAATCAGCCTTTATTTTTGGATGCTCAGCCCTTTTCAAGTAAAGGAAAAGTGCACAAAAAATTAGGTCAATTTTGAGAGAGGCTGTAAAACATTATATTCATCATCCTTTGGTGTGACGTTCTTTTGGAGGTAGATAGCTGTCGCCACTTGACTTATTGAATTTTTGTTCTGTTGTTTACAACAATTCTGCACTAAGTAGTGTCACTGCTGATCATGTTTACTATTGTTAACATTAAATTTGACAGATAATTCCAATTTGGTTGTAGTCAATGCTCGTCAAAGACATAGTGTTACTGATTTCAGCAATGTTGTACAAAAGTGTCTAAAATTTGTTGCACAAAATAAGAAAAGTTGTTTATTATGATTGTGTTTAAGCTAAAAAAGATAAATGGGGATATATTTTCCCAAAAAATATGTTCTTCTATATAATGCTAGTTATTAGAGAAGATTTGTGCCAATTATCGCAGCATCGCGATATTATCGATATCGTGAGCCATGTGTCGTGTATCGTATCGTATTGTGAGGTACCCAGTGATTCCCGGCCCTACATCAGAGGGACAGCACATGTTAGAGGTTTTGGAGATAAAGTCAGAGAGGCCAGACTGAGATGGTTTGGACATGTTCAGAGGAGAGACAGTGAATATATTGGTAGAAGGATGCTGAGTCTAGAGCTGCCAGGAAAGAGGTCTAGAGGAAGACCAAAGAGGAGGTTTATGGATGCAGTGAATGAAGACATGAAGGTGGCTGGTGTTAGAGTGGAGGATGCTGAAGACAGGCTTAGATGGAGGAAACTGATTCGCTGTGGCGACCCCTGAAGGGAAAAGTCGAAAGGAAAAGAAGAAGAAGAAGATGGAAGGAAGGAACAACTTTAAGTTTGGCTTTAAAACATGGATGGATGGATAATGGATGGATGGATGGATGAAGGATGGATGGATGGATGGATTGATGGATGGATGGACGGATGATGGATGGATGGATAATGAATGGATGGATGGATGATGGATGGATGATGGATGGATGGATAATGGATGGAT
>NC_050530.1:5298096-5298329 GCF_002922805.2 Oryzias melastigma | reverse complement strand
GGATGATGGATTATGGATGGATGGATGGATGGATAATGGATGGATGGATGGATGGATGATGGATGGATGATGAATGGAGGATGGATGATGGATGGATGACAGATAGATGGATGGATGATGGATGGATAGATGATGGATGGATGGATGATAGATGGATGATGGATGGATGATGGATGGATGACAGATAGATGGATGGATGACGGATGGATGATGGATGGATGGATAGATGATGA
>NC_050530.1:5274172-5297761 GCF_002922805.2 Oryzias melastigma | reverse complement strand
TGATGGATGGATGGATTGATGATGGATGGATGATGGATGGATGATGGATGGATGAATGGATGATGGATGGATGATGGATGGATGATGGATGACAGATAGATGGATGAATGATGGATGGATGATGGATGACAGATAGATGGATGGATGATGGATGGATGATGGATGGAGTGAGACATCCTGTAATACACTTGAGACATTCTCAACTCTGATTTTTTTATCATTAACAGCACTTGAACAAAAATAATTTCATATTTTTTCTTGAAATTTTTAATATAAACCGTTCAGCATTCTGGTTCTTGCTGACTTATTTTCTTAATCTTCTCATCTTTGTCCGCCATCAGTCTCCATCTTAAGGTCTCCCTCCAATGAGAATCATGTTTTGGAGTTTTTAACATGTTTTTGGGGCATTTTTCCTCCGAAAGAGAAAAAATATAATAAAAAATCATTCGTGTTTGAATTCCTGAAACTTTCCTCCGTCACAGTAGCTAGCTAACCCGATGTAGCCGTAGAGGCCGGAGAAGATAAGATAACGTCCCACTTCTGTGCTGTAAAGGACTGTAATTCAGTGAAAGGCCAGACTGATGTTAGCTTTCATTATTTTCTAAAGGAATCTGAGGAAAAAATGATTTATTGGTCACAGCAACATCAATAATTACTTGATCATTTGGAGAAAAAGAGACATTTTCCAACTGGACGGAGCTGCGAGTGATTGTATTGTCCGCTCGCATTTTAATTGTGTCCAAGACGAGACTTTAAGTTGGCCTCACGTATTTAAACTGAAACAAAGTAAAATCCCATCAGCTGTCACAAATATGCTGTCCGCGTTTGATCCGATCCGCAGAGGGTGCGGTTCTCCTCAGCGGATCGGATCAGGATCCACCGGGTGGTTTAACCGACACCGGAACCGTTCTCCTGAACGTAACCCTTCGTCTGCATCTAAAAACCTCAGTCAGGGCTCAACCAGTCGTGACTTCCTCCGACCACCAGAGGGAGCCCTCACTAGAGTGCTGACTACATCTATTCTTCCTCACTCAATGACCCATAATGCATCTGCCTGCCTCCACCAGCTGTTTCCCATTCAAGTTCATTAGTAAACTGTATTTAACTCTGCACTCTGCTCCATGTGAAGTCTTGACTTGTTTCTCTGGTATATTCATTCTGAGCGTCTATTCTCTGCCTCGCTGTGATTGGTCAAGTGAATTCATCAATCAGCATGAATCCGTTCTGATTGGTCAAGTGAATTCATCGATCAGCATGAATCCGTTCTGATTGGTCAAGTGAATTCATCGATCAGCATGAATCCGTTCTGAGCTCCAGCTGCTGCTGCAGTGCAGCCTAAATGATCAGGTTTATTTTATTCTTATTTCTTCATGGGCTTATCAAAGTGTGTGTCTCTGGGGGGATAAGGGGCGGGGTTACACTGCTCAGCACCATAAGCCACGCCCACACAGAGGGATTTTTTTTTTGAAAGAAGGCTTCAGATCAAATGGAAAAATAGCTTTTTAAGACATTTAGGATGTGGAATTTCTGTTAAAAACTTCAGTCCTGATTAAAACCTCACTGGGAACGTTTAAAGAAAATAAAGAAAAAAATAGTTGTAGGGGGACTTGAAGTCCACCCAGGAGTCAACTCTCTCCATCCATTTCCTGATGTCTCTACCTGCAGTTTGTTCATTCAATAAAGTCCCAGCAGGTGTCACCCACCTAGGTGTGTGAAATCCTCCTCCCCTGGGGGAGTGGTGAGCTGCAGACACAGCCGCACTAAGGAACCATTTGGTGGTTTAATCCCTTCATGCTGAAGATCAAGCAGGGGGGCACTGGGTCTGGATTTGAACTCATGACCTTCGGGTCTCAGTGCGGACACTCTACCACAGAGCCTCTGAGGCGGTGTAAAACAGAACACCTCCAACCGTTTCTGAATGTGTGACCATCTCTCCCGTTGGAGCTGCGGCTCCGCTGCCACTCGTTATTCCAAATGAACCCAGCCATGCATTCTGGCTCGCTCATTAGGCTCCAACCATCCCAATTATTAAGCTAATGACAGCATTATTTTCTGTGGTGTTTATGGTCCTGCAGGAAAAAGGACACTTGGGGGAGTCTATGCTGTTGATGTCGCCTTCATCTGGTTTTTGATAGTTCTCTGCATCCTAATATCAGTAAAGCTTCCCAATGTTGGATTATCAGGCTCGACTCTTTTCCGTAAACAGTTTCATGTTTTGGTCTCATTGTCCAAAGCGTGTTCTCCCAGAAACGTTGTGGTTTAGTCTCGTTAGTTTTGCCACATTCTGTTTTTGTTATTGGAGCGTCCTCCTCGCTAACTTAGCATCTTCAGTCAGATGACGATGAGTGCCAGCTGACTGTTGGAGAGCCCCTAGACAGACGCAGTGCTGCACAGATCGTCTGGTGTGCAGTGCATGTTGGGTAGTTTTTGCACTGACTTCACATGTCAATCAACGTAAAATATTGTGAGAAAGGGGTGGGTGCAAGACGTCTACCTGGACGAGTGCAGCTGGAAATCTGGTACTGCCAAGAAGACTACAAACAATGCGTTGTGGGAAAAGTGTCCTTATAGTTCTTGTATCTCAACATGATGCTGATCAGAAATTACTCAATGAAGAAAATCTGAGTATTTACTGACTATTTCTGTAAAAAGTGAATCACTGTTGAGAAAATAAACCAGATTTCTGTTTATAGAAACAGTTCATGTTAGTAAGATCAACATCACTTAGATTACTTTAACATTAAAATTGATTTTACATGAAAAATTACATTATTTTATCTTTTCTCCTGATAATTATTTTGGTTTTGATGCTGATCCATTTATGCAACAAGAGAGACTCATTGTTACAGGCATCACTAATCATCTGTGTTTGATTGGTCCTGATGTCCATAACTCCAACAATCAAACAGTTTCTCAAAGGTTGCATACAAATCCCATGAGGTTGATGGAAGTTTGACCCTCACTCTCCTACCATCAACACAGTCACAAAAAACAAAATACCCAAACAGTGGATCAGCTGAATCTGTATCAGTATCACATAGAACTGTAATTGTAGCAATAAGATCTAACCTTTTATGTGCTATATTCTTAACTGACAAACCACCAGCATTGTTTTTACACGAGGAAACACTGGAGAGTTTAGTCCTGGTTGATGTAAAGATGCTGAAGTAAACACCACAACCTGTCTTTGAGATCCCATCCTCACCAAACATTTATGGATTCTTTGAGTCAGAACTTTAACATGTGAAATGATTACATTCAGAGATTGTCTTCCTGTCTGGTGAAGATGTTCTCTGCAGAAGAGCGATTTAGATCCGCAGTCATTTTTATAGCAGGTCCTCTCCAGAGGCACGGTCGACTGTTTTAGGAAATCCTCACATTTTTGGCCTCTCTCAAACTCTGGACAAAAAAGGCTGAAGCTAATTTTTAGAAACACTCTGATCCAGTTCTGGCAGCGACTGATGTGAAAGCTCTGCAGGAGTCATCCTGCTGACAGCAACAGAAATCCAGACTTTACCTCGTCATGTCTACAAAAAGGTGTCCGTTCCCTGCAGCGATGGCCTCCAGGGCCTCAGAGACGACCTGTCATTACCCGGATCCCGGCTGACTTCACGGATGAGAGCAGCTGTCAGGAGTTAGAGAGGAAATCCTGCACACTGCAGGAAACAAAGCTGTAGCAACAGATGTATAAGAACATTTCTAGTTTCTGTTCAATCACAATAGAAAAAAAAATATTTTAGTAATGTTGAAATTAGAAACAGTAACATCTCTGACTGAAAAACACACAAAGGAATATTATTCTGCATAATAAAATCACACATTATAATACAATAAAATGCTTTTGTACTCACTTCTCCATTAAAAGTAAAGGAAATAAATGAAGTACGTGTTCTTTAAATCAGTGGTAATCCCACTACAGCAAACACCGAACCATCTGCAGATGTTCTAGATGGAGTCAGAGGTCGTTCAGTTCTCCTTCAGGGCCGGGTTGGAGCCCAAAGAGATTCTCAACATCCAGAGATCCCAGTTTGGTCCAAATCATCTTCATGAGACAAACAGCTGCTTTATAAAATCTCTGTTTTTTTCACACTTCCAGCAACCACTTCTATCTCTAAATGTTTTGGGGCTGTCCTGAGTGACACCCCCGTGTGAGGGTTTAGGAACTTTGGGACTTTCAGAGGAGTTTAGTTTGAAATTCTGCAGAGGACATTGGTTCATGTGTTCATACCCATCACCCGTGGTAAAAACTGTTCAGGCTCTTCAATGAAACACATTATTTAGAGTCAGGTTTTTCTTGTTTTTCACAGTCTGAGGGAATTGTTTCTGGACAGTTTACTTCTGCTTGCAGCTAAAAAACACACCATGTGATGCACTTCTGGTCTGAAAGTTCCCTCTAACAACTCTCCATTCTGCACATTACAAATGTCCCTAAATGCCAGACCTGGTCACCTTTTGTGAGCATGAGTAAACAAAGAGGAGACACAGGTGTAGATGCTGAAGGCTCATACGTTCACGGAGGCAGAGCGGCCTGAAAAGCAAAAGAAGCAGACTTCATCTGCCCGCTAACAGATGGCTCCCAGATCACATGCAACGATCTGCTCGCCAGCAATGCTGAGAGAAAGGACGCCTGCGGCGAGGTTGGGAAGGGCGTGCAGCCAGAGGAGGAGACGATTGTTATTAATTATCAAATGTCAATCAATAGGAATAACCTGCTTTCAGGTTAGGAGATTCAACATTTTGATTCTACCACCATTTTTATTGTTTCATGTATCCTCTCTGCTAATCTCAAAGAAACAGGCATTCACACAGGGACATTCATGCTTTTATCTGAAAGAAAATCTCATTCCTTTAGAAAAACTTTGTGCTCTCTTACATGTCATTCACTTTGCTTGATGTTAAGAACATTTTAAAATAAACTATTGAATCACATCAGTAATAAGTTTCAGTACTATTATTAGGTTATAAAGTCATAAAAATCTTCTTTCATTGAGTACTTTACCTGATATATAAAGTAGTCCATAGGAAGAAACCTGAAGGTTAAAACTAACTGTAGAAATATTTCTTTACCATGATAGAACTCAGGAAAACAGTCAAACATTGTTCTTATCTTAAATGGGCTGACCTCTAAAGGTCAGGCAGATAGCGACAAAAATACACAAACATGTACAAAGATTTACCCATGTCAATTGATTTTGTCTAAAAAAGGTTAAAGAAAGACAGAAAGAAAACGTTTCTGTTTCCAGCAGTCACTCCATAAACATAGAAGGCATTAGTTCTTTCTTAACTTCTTCCTGTCCGGTCTCAAAAGGATCTGTAGAGAAGAGTAATCATTATTTTTTTTTTTTCCACTGAGACACAATTATTGGTTTATTATTTTTTTTGTCTATAAGTTTTGATCTATAATGTTTGGTCTGTAATGTTTCGGTCTATAACAGGAGTGTTAAACTCAATCACACAAGGGCCACTCTAAAACTCAATTTTTAAAACGTTAAAACCGTAACTTTTTAACATAATTATGAACTAGATATATAGCATTATCTGCAATGATGCTAGTGTGAATGCTGTAAGCTGAATTCACTCACTGAAGATGCTCTGAAACTGTTGAAATTGATAGTTAAAGATGCTGAAGCTGATAACTGAAAACGCTGAAGCCGATAGTCAGCGAAAATTTTAGCTAAATGCCGAATTTGCCTGGAAAAAAAAAACAAAAAAAACTTCCTTTAGCCAAAACAGGTAGCATGCAGCTGAAAAAAATAGCTAAACTTCAAAATAGCCTAAAACACAAAAAAGACTAAATTAGCCAAAACAGCTGGTGTGTAAATATTAGCTAAACCCAACATAGAGCCTAACAAATCTTAGTAAATGCCAAAATAATCCAAAAAGCTAGCAGGATGTCAGTTTTTAAAACTTTAAAGCAGTCATTTTTTACCGTTATTATGAATAATAAAAAGTTGGTAATATTATACTAGAAAAAATTAACTAAAACCTTAAATAACTTTCACTATTTTACTCTCCATAAAGATATATTTTGTCAAAATTTTACAAGTTAGAAATAAACACAACATAACATTGTGCCTTTAATAATAAGAAAATAAGATTATCTGGCGGGCCGGATAGAATCACCCAGAGGGCCGGATCCGGCCCCTGGGCCTCGACTTTAACACATGTTGTCTATAATATTTGGTCCATAACTTACGGCTCGCGGGCTGTTTCCGGTCTTCAAGATAGTTTGATCCAGCCCAGTTATGAAGAAAAAAATATACGCATTTTCAAAAAAGAAAGCAAGTTTCCAGCCCATTCCTGTGGTGAGTTATGGTTCTTTAAAGAAATGACCACATTGCACTATTCCACCACTAGGGGGAGCAAAGGAAACTCAATAGATCAAGAAATAAACACAATGAAGGCCAAACCACGCCAAGTTTTGGGAGAGAAAGGGAGATTTAACCTACTGGAACCTAGGGCCTAAAACTCAATTTCTGTTTACCTTTGAATTTACCTCTGTATTTTCAATTTAACATGCTTATATGGTATCATTTTAATCAGCACAACCTCTCCTATGTGACACTGCCTTTATTTAGTCATTTTCCATGTTCTATTCTTTCTATTCTATTGATTTGGGTCCTGCTCACAACACACTGTGCTGCTAAAATGTGACGGATTACTCACTTCATAGTTCTGTTGAACAGGTTTCAAAAAGTTTAACAAAGCTATGTTTCATCTGAAGATGTGATATAATCATACAGTACATGGCAGCGTTTTGAGAGTACTGGCTGTTTGGTGTTTCAGGAGGGAAAACTTTGCCTTTTTGGATGTCTTTGTGTATACACATGAAAACAAACTAACATACAATGTACGAAATAACAAAATTTAGACAATAACAGTGATTGTATGCAGAGATTTGCTATATTGATGTGTAGAGTTAGCCACAAATTTTATTTTAAACCGGAAATATGCCACACAGCTTAGTCCAGTGCATGTTGTGATGTTCATGACCTGTTCTTTGTCAGAAGGTACTTCAGTCTTTCTGTAGTTTCTCACCTCCTCTGTTTGTCAGATTGGTTAGTTTAATTGGTTCCTAAATCTGTCAGTACTCTTACTTGCCTGGTGAGACTCTGTGGATATTTTGCTTCTGTGTTGGATTTTGGATATTAGAAGTATAACAATTCTGACTGGATGTGGTCTAGATCCATGAAGAAGATTACTGTTAGGAAAGAGGAGTATTTTAAAGGGCAATGCAACGGCACTGACTCCACTCAACCCAGATAGGAAAAATGCTGATTGAGGCTTGAAGCTAACAGTGGTCAAACGGGACACTGGTCTGGAGCTAGAGCTCCAATGTAAAACTCTGAACAGTTTTACAGATCTGATCACTTTTGTTCATAACCTTTAATAAAGCATATATTCTCTTTTCACACATTTTAAGCTCATTCTGAACACTAAAAAAGTTTTAATAAGTGTCCACAACTCTGAAATCTTGTGGAATTTCTGCTTCTGGCTGATGATTTTCAGTCACCATCTTGGCTCCTCTGGAAACTCTCCAGCACTGAGTCTTCGTTTGTCCTTCTTAATTACTTTCCTGATTCATGCGCAGGTAAGATGTTTGCTGGCCAGAAGGTGGCGTTGCTTCCTCCTTTCAAAAGCAACATCACTTACCCTAACTCGATTGGCTGAAGTGGGCACTCATTGGCTCCGCCCAGCGTAACAAGCTCCGCCGCCCAGGCTGCCTGTCCCTGGGCGAGGGGCCAGTGTGGGCAAACACAGGTGGGGCCACCACGGAAACTGCGGACAAACCAAAGTCTACATTTTCCCTTGAAAAGATATCAAATCTAAATGGGATTTCCTGGTAAAATAAAATAAATCTGCCCACTTTTAAACCTTATAGGTCTCACTTGGCCGTGCTGACTGGCTTTTATTTTGAAAACCAGTCTAAAAAATGTCCAAATTCATTGGGGTGAAAATATGATTTAATGTTGTTTTTTTAATAAGTCAATCAAAAAACGGACCGACAGTGATAAACTTGCTGTTTAAAGTAATTAAAGTGAAAAAATATTTCATCCTTTTGCTTCTGTCACATGTTTGTGCTTTAGATGATATTATTTTTTCCAGACTTTCCTGGTAATTTCTGGTTTGTTATTGTTTTTGCTGCTCAGGATTTGACATGCTTCTCATCCTGCTATGATGGAATCATTTGATGTACAGAGAACTATCCAAACTCAAACACACTGCTGTGGTTTTGATATTTTTCTTCCATCTGGATCTTTGTGTGGATCCTCGGACCGCTAATCATTTTTGTCCCTCACTGCTCTATGTCCATCCATCTCTTCTTCACTGTGCAGCCTCTTGTTATTTACCAAAGTCATTCCTGTTGTTCTGAGATCTGACAGGAACAGCTTCTCCTGCAGTTTGTTTATGTAACGATGAGAAAAAATTCCTTCCTCATTTTTACCATCTATCAAAACCTGCAGGTCGTCCAGAAGGAAGAAGGTTTTAGTAAATACTTCTTACTCCAGAACTGAGCTTCTAAAAAATCAGAAAGTTTAAGATGATTAATCTGTGGTGAAACCAGGAGGTAATGACTGTCAGTAAAGCAGAAAAAACAACTTTAAAAATGAAACTGGTAACCGCATGTGGGTGTTGAGGTGAACCCCGTTCTCTGCTGGCCCGGCTGTCGCTCTGACTTGTCCTTGTCTCCTCTCTCAGGTATGCGCATCCTGGTGACGCTGTTGCTGGACACTCTGCCCATGCTGGGAAACGTCCTGCTGCTCTGTTTCTTTGTCTTTTTCATTTTCGGCATTGTTGGAGTTCAGCTGTGGGCCGGCCTCCTCAGAAACCGCTGCTTCGTCAAAGACAACTTCTCCTTGTGAGTTCCCATGTTTGCCTGTGTTATTCCAGACAGACAGAAGCTGCTCACCCTGTGGACGGGTAGCTGTCAAAAGCTTTCATCATCCCAGTGATGAAGGAGCTTTCATTAGAAAACAGTTGTTAATATCTAACTCCTACATTTACCTGATTGCATTGTTTACAACTCTGAACAGTGTCACATTGCTGACATGATTTTACTTTAGTGTACAGCTCCTTTTTCCTTGTAGTTTGATGTTCAGGTTAGCTTTTAGCGGTAAATTCATTTGTATATGGAGATTGATTTTCAGGTCTCCTGCCTTTGTGTCATCCATGAACCACATGACCTGTCACATGGTGATTTTAGCTGACTCCATTGGAGCACATTGCTGATTACAGGTGAATGTCACCTGTAATCAGGTCTTCAGGAGGAGAAGAGTCCAACCTGAACACTGCTGTCAAACTAAAGTTGGGCTTGAAGGTCATTGAGGTCGGTGTGGCACCGCCCTGCACTGATGAATGACAGAGAACAATGGTCCTGAAAGAGCCAGTGCGGCCCCCATTCTATTTCTGAAACATGGGCTCTAGTGACTTATTCATGTGGTCCATCAGCCAAGGTTCATCATTCTCTGTGGATTCATGGCTGTTCAGCTGTAATTCCACTTCATGCATTATGCTCCGAGGGAGCAGAAGCCTTCTGGTACTTTTGTCGCCTTTTATAAAAATGTTGAATATAAATAAAACGTGAATTCATGGACTGTTTTTAGGTTAAAGGCGGTTTTGTCCTGTTTGACCTGTGGAAGAGCATTACTAGCATCCTCTGCCTCCATTGATGACACTGATGAAGAGATTGTAAGCTTACCTGCAGAACCTTTGGATCATGTGGGGTGTGATGAATGAATGCCGGGATTCTGGCTCATCAAACATTCTGGCGCCTTGCCGGACCATCTCAATCTGTTGGCAGCTTTTAGGAAAGGAGATGGGAATGAGGAAGTAAAAATGGACAATTCATATCCTATAAAATACCAAAGTTGAATTTGTAACTTCGAAAAGCTGCTCAAAGTTTGACAGCTCTGATCAAATCCCCTCAGCAGGATCTGAATCCAGGGAGTTTCACTCTCGTTTGCTTCTTTAATCTGAATATAGTTGCTTGACTCTTTATTTAGAAGGTAATTACTAAAAAGTCAAAGCAGCTTCATTTATCTGATGTGATGCTGCTAAACAATCTTTGAAAGTTATTGTCTCCTGAGATTATTGGACGTCCTGTAACTTCAACAGCGATAGTCAAATGCTGCAAACAAGCATCATGATGTGGGACTGCTGTTTGAGCTGTCCAGTGATTCTGCAGTCTATGTGTTTAATGAACTCTAATCAACACCTGACAGATCCTGGCAGCTACTTCCTTTCTTGATTGTTTTGAGAAGATTGAGTGTTGTCTGTCTTATTTATTGATTTTTTTTTGGAAATCCTCTGAAGCGACTGCCTATTTCTCTGCTATATCAACTACTGATTTGCTAATTATCATTTTATTTCTTAATGTTACTATAAATTGTATTGGGAACTTAGTTGCCTAAACATCAGTAACCTTTTACAATCAAAAATATCTCTATTCTTCTCCCCCTTCAAGCCCTCTGTCCACAGAACTTGGAAGGTACTACCACACTGAAAACGATGACGAGAACCCCTTCATCTGCTCCATGCCGCGAGACAACGGGATGAGGGACTGCAGCTCAGTCCCAAAGCTGTATGATAAGGGCGGGGCACAGTGCATTCTGGATATCGACGCTTACAACAGCACAGACAACACCACCTGTGTCAACTGGAACCAGTACTACAGTAACTGTTCTGCTGGTCTGGTCAATCCTTTCAAAGGAGCCATCAACTTTGACAACATCTGCTATGCCTGGATCGCCATTTTTCAGGTGAGACAGCAAGTTTCAATTGATCAGCAGACAATCAGAGAAATGGTTGCTTCTCTGCAAAGATCCTCAGTCAGTTTCACTTGAACTCAAATCCCAGTTCCAGGCATTGTTTGGTAGAGTTGATCTGGTCCAGGAGTGAGGAGTACTGCTTCAGTTTAAAGGGACAATAAAGTTTCTTTGGCCATTTTGTGAGCTGACTCCACCCAACCGCAGCCGAGCAGGAAATGGTCACTTGGTTGGAAGAGACATGACTGGACGTTTCTAGACAATGCACAGAAATCTTCTGTTTTGTACCACACCCCGAGATTATTGTTTAGATGAGGTAATTTATGAGGCTAATTTATGTAAATTCAATGTCAGTAAATAAATGAGTGCATCAATCTTTATTTCAGTTCTTTATTGTTTGAGGGAAATTTGTTTCAGACTCACAGATTACATACACACAAAAGCAACAGCTCAACTCAGCAGGACAACACATAACACAAGTGCGCATGAAGAACACAATCATGAGTTTCCATGTTGAGGAGAGAAAAATGAATGGCTGGTATCTGGATGCTACTGCACCATAAAGTATGTCATTTGATTGAAATGCAGAACCGTCAGTCAAGCATTCTGTGATGCAAACATTACTCCACATGCATGTTTTAACTTCACTGAGCGCCAGATGTACGGTCAACTGGAACCTCCTGTCTGCCATCAGACAGCCTCAGCCGGGTCCCCAGTGGGGGGCTACTCCAGTCCACATGGGGTGTTTATTGAGGCATGGGCCGGCCTGCGTGCCTTCTTGATTGGAAACTGAAACGAGACGGCCCATCTGACACATGACCCAATGCCTGCTGCAGGGTCCTGGTTCATGCCGGAAGGATCCAATCTCAATCAGGCAGGAATGTCATCCAGAAGAACATGCTTCACAAGTTCCGTCCCCACAGACCAGGAGTACTCTGTTGCTACCGCCGCCACTTGCCAGCAAGACCCGCTGCCCATTAGAAAGCCTAACGGGGGGGTCTCTGCTGCCCTCCTGGAGATACCTGGTTAATCCTGCCAATAACATACACTTGTCACAAGGATAAAAAAGGAGCTCCACATGTGGAGTTTTTGCCCCTCCTCAGCGTTAGAAAGGTGTTTGCGTTCACCATCAGACTCCTAACTGTGGATGGAGCTGCTAATGCGCTTTGGTTTTTTCTTGACTGACCCGAGGTCGGTCGCTCAAAAGAACCTTGAACTGGGCTTTGATGTCGCTGACATGACAACAGAGAACACACAATCCAATTTAACAAGCTGTTTAGACAAACAGAGAAACTTTCTGTCATGTTGGAATCTTACATTTTCATTAAACCACATACCGGTAATTGTATTTTCCTTTCTGTTGACTTTCTGTTGTCTTTGCTATCACAGATGCTCACGTCTCATTTTCTGAGACCAGCCATCTTTTGTGCTATATATAATAGTACCTCCAGACTGACTGCGATCACAGAGTTGTAAAAGCATCCTCACCAATTCTGAGGCGGTGGGGTTTGCATACTTTTAGAAAAGAAGACAAGAACCAGCCATAGCCAAACTGAAACATTTGCACCAGAAATTATTGCATTGTTTAAAAAAAGACAAAAAAACCCCAACACTTTTAAAAAACATTGAATGAAAACATATCGGCATAAAATTGTATCTTTAAACTTCCAAAAGTTTATTATTTAAAAGCCAAACATAGAATGTACAATCTTGAAGTCTTCTGAGGTTGTTTGCTGTTTGTTTTTGTCTTTAGGTAATTACTCTGGAGGGCTGGGTAGACATCATGTACTTTGTGATGGATGCTCACTCCTTCTACAACTTCATCTACTTCATCCTGCTCATCATAGTAAGTGAAACTTCTTGGTAAAATCAAAATCCTTTGCAGCAAAGTGGGTGGATGTTCATCCAATTAAAGCCTAATGTTCCTTTTTTCCTTAGATTGGCTCATTCTTTATGATCAACCTGTGTCTAGTGGTCATTGCCACTCAGTTCTCAGAGACCAAGCAGAGGGAGAGCCAGTTAATGAAAGAGCAGCGAGCACACTTTTTGTCCAATGCCAGCACTCTGGCCTCCGTCTCTGAGCCCGGTTCCTGCTATGATGAGCTCCTTAAGTACCTGGTCCACATCATCCAAAAAGGGGCCAAGCAAACAGCTCATACTTGCAGGTTTTTGGCTCGCCGTGCTGGACTGAAGATCGCTGCCTCACCTCCGGCCACAGACCCTCAACGCAGCCAAAGGAGAAGGAGAAGGAACACCTCGAGGCGGGACTCCATGTCTGTTCAGCATGTGATGCAACATCACAACCACCACCATCACTACCACCTAAGAAACGGCAACGTCAAAGATGGAGGGGGCACCAAGGTCCTTGAAGGGAGGGTTGTAGAGGCTCATAGCAGCAATGAAAGGACTTTCCGAGCAACGTCTGGGAGTGGGTATCCTGCTTTGGCACTTCCTTCTTTTATCACAACAGCAGTCTCAGACACAAACCTCTCCAGTGTGTCCAGTTCTGTAGCAGGAGCACCATATTCAGTTTGCACTCTGCCAAATGCAGAAGCTCTTTGTTGTTCTCCCTTGCCCAACAACATAGGGATCGTTCAAGCTCCCTTCCAGACTCCTTTGTTCACTACATCCAAGACCATGAAAAGGAACTCTGTGCCATTTGCTGCTCCAGGGCCTAAGAACTACCCTACCCTCCAGGCCCGAGCTTTGGCCGAGTCCAGGCGAGGTAGCGTTGCAACGAGCACGCTCTCCAATATCAGCTGCAGCCTCAACATGCCCCCTATGCAGTTGGAGAGATGGTCATCCAGCCAGGTCAACACAAGCACCTTAAGAGGTAGATGACCCATTTTCAATGTCATGGGCTTATTTTGGACTAATGTCTTCTGTGTGACAGTGGAGTTTTCTCAGTGATTAACCTTAAACCAGAGCAGTTCTATGTTCCACAGGAGCTCAACGAATCAAATCATGAATATGAATAAATGAATGAAATGGTTTATTTCAAGCAATCGGGTAATGATACATGAAATAACATAAGGGTCAGACATGCGTAATCCCACAGTTCTCAAAGTCCTTCATGGTTTTTATTCCCAGAGGCTTCGTCTGGTCCGGTGGTCCGAGTGGTTTCACAAAGATTCTGGAGTTCTGAATCCAGGTGCTGTGGATCTGTTTCCTCGTAGGATTCTCGCGTGCTTCGCCAGATCGGCGTGATATTTGGATGAATGATCATTAAGAAAGAACGTAGAACCCTTCAGGTGTTCTCGTTGTTTCATCAGAGCTATCTTGTTCTTTCGATTCACAAACCTGATCAGGATCGCTGGTTTATCCGTATTCTTTCTCAGAGGAAACAGATGACAGACCTCAACAGTGTTTAGGTCCAAGGAAATCCCTTTAGACGCAAGAAATACTCCAACTTGATCCTCTATGGTCGGGTTAGCAGCACCACTTCTGCTTCATCTTGACTATGGACTTCATCACCACTCGTCCCTCAGCTTTATCTGAATGAACTCTTAGATTCGTAGTTGTAGAAGCTAACCTTTCTCTAACAGTTCTGGTATCTCCTGTCCGTCCTGGGATAGGATCTCTCCTTCATGTGGGAATCCCTAAGGTTTCTTCTTTTTTCCTGACTCAGGTTTTTTAGGAGTTTTTCCTTACCGGGAGGGAGGGTCTAAGGGCAGGGATAACCAGTTTATTTAGTCTGTTCAGTTTTTAACTATTGTTCATATTTTGAAGCCCAATGAGGCAAATTCCTTTGTGATTTTGGGCTATAGAAATAAAATTGAATTGAATTGAATAGTTGAAGTCCCGTGAGAATCACATTATTCATCCGTGCCTGTTGATCCATGTCATGCATACTCCTCTTCAGGAGATCTTGGCGATTATCTCGTTGTTCGTTACGTTCCTGTTCTTGACGGAAATCTTCCACGAGTTGTACCAGTGGTGATAGCTTAGCCTCAAGCTCCATCAGAGCTAATAGTTTAATATCCGTCAGAGGCACCGGGGATAACTTAGCTTGTATATCCGCAAGTGCGATTTTGAGCTCCGTCAAATTGACTTAAAAATTTTTCTCCTGTGCCATCTTCAACTCTCCTTGTTGCAGTAGAAGTTTAGCAGTAGCTTATTGATTAAAGCCACGTGTGAGCAACTTTAAAAAACGTTAAAAGCCGAAGAGTTGAGGAGAGTTGGAGACACATGTCTGCTGCTCGTGACCCTGAACTTGAAAAGCCAGCTTTTTGATTTTCTCATAAAAAAAAACGACAGATTTCTTTATTTAATTCAATAATCTTAATATGAATTCTAAAATACATTGCCATTGTACCTGAGACAATACATTAAACGAACATTCATTAATTTTTTTATGTTTGTCAACCAGAAAACACTGATCAGGACTAAAACCTGAACAATGACATTAATAGACCTGCAGCCTCAGTGTTGTAGTTTCATGTGCGGTCCAGTTGGGATGAGGTTCAGTAGAACTTGACCTTCTATTCTGAATTTTGGACACTGATCTGCATTTGAAAATAGAAGTGCAGCACAATCTGACTTTGATAAGTAGTTTAAAGAACTTTATTTTATGCTGCATCACAAACTGTCACAGTTTCTTTTACTTTCTTTCTCCTCTTCTCCTTTGTCTGCAGCCCGGCTCTCCAACCAGCTTTCAGCTCGAGACCTGAACACCACCACCAGCACTATGGACACCATCATTCTGGCATCGGATCTCAACAGCTGCCCGTTATGTGCCGACAAATTAGAGGTGGAGATGGAGGGCAATCATACACCTGGAGACTCTGACAGCGAGAGGGTTTTTGAGTTTAGCCAGGACCTCCACCACAGGGACCAGAGAGACAGCTGGCAGTCCAGAAAGACGCATCAGCGGCTGGGCAAGACGGCAGCTAAGGCCGTTCTCTTCTGGAGGCTAGTGTGCGATACTTTCAGGAAGATTGTGGATAGCAAGTACTTTGGCAGAGGGATAATGATCGCTATTCTGATCAATACTCTGAGCATGGGGATCGAGTACCATGAGCAGGTGAGTGCACGTGGTGAGTCCTGAGATGAGAAAAATCTGCTGTCCTTCATTTAAAAAAAGAATTCTAACATTAACAGTCTCTCCTTCAAATAAGACTTATTTATTCATGTGCATTTGTTAAATCTCCAGAATATTTCAGGACACATTTCGGCCTCAGCAGTTGTTCTTGTGCACCACTCCTCCGTCTTCCACGACCCCCGTGGTGGGGGTGGGAGGTGACCTCTTGACAGCTCCAACATCTTTGCTGTTGCCTTGATGAATATCTGCTCTCTAGTTTACTAAACACAGTTACACTGTAACACAGTAGAGTGACTGTGTGGGATCCATGACACATTTTAAACACACCACAGACTCAACCATAGAGTAGACAGATGGTCAGCAGCAGCATGCTGGGACTGTGCAATGCCCTCACAGGTGTGTGGAGTCGTTTAATCCGACACTTCTGAACTGGTTCCTCACTAAAACTCTAATTTTATTGTTACCAAGTAGACGTGTACAGGCCCACCAATACTCCTTACTGACAGAATGTGTTCTGCAGGGATCATTTTCCTGACCGCTTTGTCCCTTTCGGGGTCGCGGGGGTGCCGGAGCCTATCCCGGCTACTGAAGGGCGAAGGCGGGGTACACCCTGGACAGGTCGCCAGTCTGTCTCAGGGCCTCAATCACACACATCCACTCTCACATTCACACTTAGGGGCAATTTAGAGTCACCAATGAACCTATGAAGCATGTTTTTGGACGGTGGGAGGAACCGGAGTCCCCGGTGAAAACCCACGCATGCACGGGGAGAACATGCAAACTCCACACAGAAAGGTCCCAGCCGGGAGTTGAACCGGGGCCTTCTCACTGTGAGGCAAGAGCGCTAACCACTGCTCCACCGTGCAGCCCCTCTGCAGGGATCGACCCCCTTTAAACCACCAATATAGCAGGAACAACATAGAAATCTCTAAATCCAACAGCTTTTGATTTTTGTCTCTACAGCAACACTGTGACTTAGTCTGTTCTTTTTAATGGGGGAAGTAAACTATATTATATCCAAATTTATATTAATTTCTATTTTGTAGTTGCTCCTTTGTTATAAAATATAATTCAGTGTGCCACACAAGTTAGGCTTTATTGTCCAAGTTCTCATCTTTTGTTGGTGCAGAGACTAAAAAGTCAGCATGAAGTTTTTATCAGTAAATTTTACCTACATTTAGGATTTACATTCAGGAAACATGTCCTTCTTTCTTAGACCAGGTCGTCTCAATCTTAGTCCTGAAGGACTGCTCTCTTGCTAGTTCTTCAGATACATTTCTCCCCTTACTGTTGGTTGCCTGGAGCTAGTGTGTTGAACCAGTGAGAAGCTGCAATAGCAGTAACAGATAGAAGACAATTACGACTCGGGTTTGTGGGAACTGAGACTGGGCAGGCCTTCTCTGGTAAACATGTAAACTTGAATCAAGCTACAGGTTGCGGGAAGAAGAAATCCTTTACAGCATCACATGCCCGTATGTTCCAACTGCTCACAATAGTTTTTGTTTGACACACTAGCATTTTTAAATCTGTTTGAGGTTCAAATTGCATTCAAGTGGACTGCCAATTATAAAAAGACCCAAATGCGAATTTCTAAAATCCCACAGTCTCTGTAACAGGATGGCCTGATCCTTGAGATCCATAGAATAGAATAACTTTATTGTCATCGTACATTATACAACAAAATTGAGTGCAATCATTTTCTTGTGTGAAAATAAATAAATAAAATAAAATAAAATAGCAAAAGGGTAAATTCAAACACACATCCAAACAATAATACAAAGAAGGAAACCTAACCCAAACAAAACTCAATTCCTAGCAGCATTTAAAAATGTGATGGGTTTGGGAAAAAAAAAAAAAAACAGCTTTTTAATCTATTTGTCCTTGATTTTATTGTTCTGTATCTTCTGCCTGAAGGCAGAAGTGTAAACAGAGAATGTCCGGGGTGAAATTAATCCAGTGATATGTTTTAAGCTTTCCTTAGGCAGCAGAGCTTTACAGTTCCTCCAGAGATGGGAGAGGGTAACCAATGATCTTCTGGGCTGTAGAGATGACCCTCTGGAGCGCTTTTCTGTCTGCTGCTGTGCAGCTGGAGAACCAGGCACAAACACAATACGTCAGAATGCTCTCAATGGAGCAGCGGTAGAAGGACACCAGCAGTTTCTCGCCCAGATTATGGTTCTTCAAAAGTCTGAGAAAGTACATTCTCTGCTGGGCCTTCTTCACCAGAGCCGTGGTGTTAGTGCTCCAGGTCAAGTCCTGCTGGATGGTGACGCCCAGGAACTTGAAGGCAGCCACCCCCTCCACCCTCTCCACCATGTCCCTGCTGATGTACAGGGTTCTGAATGACTGTTTTCTTCCTCCTTTAATCCACCACCAGGTCCTTGGTCTTGTTGATGTTTAGGACCAGGTTGTTGTGCCCACACCAGACGCAGAGTCGCTCCACTTTGTCCCACCCGGAGATGAGCCCCACCACTGTGGTATCATCAGCAAACTAGATGATGGTGTTGCTGGTGTGGGTGGAGGTGCAGTCGTGGGTGTAGAGGGTGTAGAGCAGGGGGCTGAGCACGCAGCCCTGTGGGGAGCCGGTGTTGGGTGAGGGCTGTAGATATGTGGGCCCCCACTCTCAACCTTTGAGAGCGGCCTGTCAGGAAGTCCAGGATCCAAAGGCAGATTGAATCTGAGGGTTCCAGGGCCTCCAGTTTGGCCTGTGCGGGAGGATGGTGTTAAAAGCGGAGCTGAAGTCCACAAAGAGCAGCCTCGCGTAGCTCTCTGACTGCTCCAGGTGTGACAGAGCAGTGTGGAGGGTGGTGGTGATGGCGTCCTCTGTGGATCTGTTTGCCCTGTATGCAAACTGATGACTGTCCAATGTCGGTGGGAGGCGGAGACAATAAAGGTCACGCTTGGACTGAGAAATATCTGCAGGACTGTTTGAAGATCAGGAGTGGAATCTGTTTGCTAACCTGGAGTGATCTACTGCTGATATTCTGTCCTATATAAGCTTCTGCCCTGAGAAGATTGGAAGATTGAAGGTATTCTCTAACCAGAAACAAAGTACAGCTCCTGCTGAGGCAGCATGACTTAGCATTCGAGTCTGAAGACTCTCAGATCTACTCTGCAGCACAAAGACATCTGGGAGGACAAGCACAAACAGCTCATGGAAGAAGGCTTTCGAACATCAGAACATTTGGAAATGAGCAAAAAAGAAGAAGAAGAAAAAAAAAACGCTCAGCAGACAAAGAAAGAAACCGTGGACACAGACACCAACAACCTGTTACTTTCAGACACCATTTTCTCCTGCAAAAAAAATCATGATGCAGTGTGTTGTTTCTCCGACACAATCTACTTTTAGATTTGTGATCTCATGAGATGGTTGACCTTCTCAGATATTGTGTACCTATTGTCCTCTGTGCAATAATAATAATATTAATAATATTAATAATAATACATTTTATTCAAAAGCGCCTTTCAGACCCTCAAGGTCACTTCACAATGAAACAGCTAAAAACACATATGTAAAACAAATAAGTTAAAAACTGAAGTATAAGAGCATTAAACAGAGAACAGAAGATGCTATAGATAAGCTTGTTTGAACAGGAAAATTTTAGTTGTGATTTGAAGGTCGTTAGAGAGTCCAGGTTTCTGAGATGAGGGGGAAGAGAGTTCCAGAGTCTGGGGGCAGAGCAGCTGAAGGCTCTGCCACCCATGGTGCAGAGGCGGGGCAGGGGAACAGACAGGTGAAGGACCACAGGGAGCGGGACGGTGTGGGGATGTTGATTAGTCCAGACAGGTATGGAGGGGAGAGGTTGTGCATGGCCTTGAAGGTGTGCAGAAGGATTTTGAAATTGATGAGTGACCAGACTGGGAGCCAGTGCAGGTGCTGTAGAACAGGGGTGGTGTGGTGGTGAGGTGGGGTTCCGGAGATGATCCGAGCTGCAGTGTTTTGAACCAGTTGAAGTCTATGGATGGATTTCTTGGGAAGACCGAAGAGGAGGGAGTTGCAGTAATCAAGGCGGCTGATGACGAGGCTGTGGACCAGGATGGAGGCTGACTGATCGGTGACAAGTAGATCGCTTGAAAGGGAGTGGAAGGAAGCTAATTTATATAATCCCACCCCGACTCGACCATTTTCTCTACATAAATTATCAACATCCGGTTCAGGACTTAATATCAAATATTAATAGATTCAGGATATTAAGGATCATTAATATCATTGATGTAATCAAGTTTCAAAGCATCCATGAAAAATCTTTCCCATTAATCAGTAACAATAATCTAATATTCTCATTGAAAACAGAGACTTTGTACAGATTGTATTCAAAGAATTATGATAATACAAAAAGTAAAAGTTAAATGATTTTAATTTGCTAATGCAGTAAAAATCTAAATATTCTCATTAAAAAAGACAATTAGTGCAGATTGTATTAATCAAAAAATGATTATAAATATATAAAAAGTAATAAGTAACAAATAATCTTCATTAGTTAAAGGAGAAAAAAATCAAAATATTCTAATAAAAAATACAATTTATGCAGATTGTATTCATCAAAGAATGATTATAATACACAAAAAATAATAAGTTGAGAAGAAAAAGATCAGGAATTTAAGCAGAATCAGTGCTAAATCACAGTTTAGGAGCAGTTTAAGGCCACATAATCGTTCTTCATTGTTATGACTGAGAGACTGTGAAGGTCTCATTTCAAGGGAAATGTGCTCGAGTTCTGCAGCTCAGAATCGGGTCAGAGTTCACATCCAGCAGTTTTTGAGTTCACATTTTGTTTCAATTAAAGGGTCAGACATGCATAATCCCACAGTTCTCAAAGTCCTTCATGGATTTTATTCCCAGAGGCTTCGTCTGGTTCGGTGGTCCGAGTGGTTTCACAAAGATTCTGGAGTTCTGAATCCAGGTGCTGTGGATCTGTTTCCTCGTAGAATTCTCGCGTGCTTCGCCAGATCAGCGTGATATTTGGATAAATGATCATTAAGAAAGAACGTAGAACCCTTCAGGTGTTCTCGTTGTTTCATCAGAGCTATCTTGTTCTTTCGATTCACAAACCTGATCAGGATCGCTGGTTTATCCGTATTCTTTCTCCGAGGAAACGGATGACAAACCGCAACAGTGTTTAGGTCCAAGGAAATCCCTTTAGACCCAAGAAATTCTCCAACTTGATCCTCCATGGTCGGGTTAGCATCCGTCACAGGTCTGTTAGCATCCATGCTAGTGCTGGTAGCACCAGGCCGCACCCGGGGTTGTAGTTGAAGTCCCCTGAGAATCACATTATTCATCTGTGCCTGTTGATCCATGTCATGCATCCTCCTCTCCAGGAGATCTTGGCGATTATCTCGTTGTTCGTTACGTTCCTGTTCTTGACGGAAATCTTCCTGGAGTTGTAGCAGTGGTGGTAGCTTAGCTTGAAGCTCCAGCAGAGCTGATAGTGATTTGAATGTTTGTTTAATAGTTGCACATCTTTAAATGCTTTTTAAAAAAATTGATACATCTTTTTCTGCAATTCCACAAACATCTAAAAAGAGGAATGAGAGTGGGGCCAAAGGGAAAGGCCACTGCTGCTGCTGCTGCTGCTGCTGCTGCTGCTGCTGCTGCACTGACAGCAGTATTGATTCAGGCCTGTATTGACAGGAGTCCTGTTGGGTCACTTCAATCCCACAGGGCAGCTTTAACATGCATTAACCTTGACTGAGGCTCCAGTGAAACAGACATCAGATGCTACTGGGAAAACTTCCCAGGATAAAGGAATTTCCTTTCATGTTGGTGCGAAGGTGGCTTTGATGTCACTGGTTAGGAATCCTCCAACTGCCAAACTTTAAATGTCAAATCTGCAGAAAAGTCTGAGAAAGAAACTGAAAGTGTTGTTTTCCAGCTTGTTTATGCGTTTACTCCAGTTCATCTGAATCTTTAGTAAACAGAACATCATCTATTCTCCAAATGGCTCATTTAATAAAAAAAAAAAAAAAGTATTTATTTTATTTAACCATTATTAAATAAGCCCTGTGACAGACAGGTGACCTGTCCAGGGTGTTGCCTGCCTTCGCCCATCAGTAAGGCTGGTTTATACTTCCACACGATTCGTAATCGCTCACGTCACATCCACAGTCTTTGAGGTATTGTTCAGACTAATGCTGACTGGATTTGATTGTGACTCTCTGATATAACTGCGATGTGCTTCTGACTCGTGTTTATACTTGTCAAGCAATTTAATCATGTTCTGTTTCTTTTTTAACATGATCAGCATCCCGCTCAGACATTTGCAGCATCTGTACATGAAAGACAGAGGAGGAAGTGATGAGTTAATCTGCTAAACAGAAGCAGGAATACAAAGACAACAAAGTTCAATTAAAAAAGGAGCAAATTGCATTCTTTATTGCTGTAAGATATAAGAAAGAAGACATATTTTTCCACTAACTTGCTCTGTTTTATGTCTAGTTGTCCACTCCCTGTCTCTGTGTGTGAAGTTCGGTATTTCTTAACTTCAGTAACTTTCAGTATTTTCAGTGTTAAAGTATATTTTTCTGGGCAGGGTTTTCTGCAGAGTTGCGTACTCTAATCGCTGAAAGAAATTCAAGTTAAATTACTTGATTTACCTGCAATAGCACTCTGGGCGTGACATCACCAGCAGCTGGAGAGTTCTAACGCCGGAGTCACACAGGACGCGATAGCGCCGCGAAGCGGCGCGGAACGGCGTGCGCTTCCATTCGGCGCCCATGTTAACCTATGGCGTCGGTCACACCAGTCGCCGAGCGACGCGCAGCGGCGCGCAGGGTCTGCGCGGTGCAGCGCAACGTTTTCAAAATAGAACCAATTTTTCACAATAAAACGCCGCGATTGACAAATGTGATCATGTTTTTGTGTCTAAACAGACTGTAGAGATGAAAATATGCATACAATCAAAACACACAGACACGCGTGTGCGAGAGCCCCCACCCCACAGATCTCCGGAGCGGGTGTGCTGGGCTGCAGGGTTCTGGGAGGAAAAAAAGCAGGGCAGACGGGCCCCCAAATGCAGTGGGGGCACACTGGAGCGGGACACGGGGCTGCGTTTGAACGAGAGAGAGGCAGAGGAGCGATTCTTCTTGGAAGAAACATCAGGTAATATTTTTAGTTTATTAATTTACCGACGGAAACACCTGGGAGCGCGTGCGTGCACACAGACACACAACAAAACAGACAGACACGCACACGCGCGCACAAACCGATCAATGAAGTGGGCCGACTGCGGAGTTGGGGGGCGGGGTCTGTGTCAACAGGGGCAGAGACCGTCCCCTTTTAGCAGAAACACGGGGAGATATCCTGGTTATTGACCATGATGGCAAAAAAAGCAATAGCTCTAGCAGAAGCGCCTGTCGACCGTCGCGGAAAAAAATCGCGTCTGGTGTGACCAATAGAGCGCCGCGAATCGGCGCGCACTCCGCTCCGCGCCGCCTTGCGGCGCTATCGCGTCCTGTGTGACTCCGGCGTAATGCGACTGAAGAGATTCTGCTCCGATGGCCGTGCGACCACCGCGACGTCAGCGATTACGAATTGTGTGGAAGTATAAACCAGCCTTTAGGCTCTGGCAGCCCCGCGACCCCGGAAGGAACAAAGCGGCCAAGAAGATGGATGAATGAATTAATGCATTATTTAACCAAAGAAAAAAATCTACACCCAAGACATGTCATAGAATTGAAATACGCTAAAAATTAATAAATATGATGAAATCAAACATAATAAAACAGTCAATGTAGCCACGAGGGGGCCCAAGCCAGGGTCTCATTGTGCCCGTCCCAAGC
>NC_050530.1:5227709-5270365 GCF_002922805.2 Oryzias melastigma | reverse complement strand
CATCATAAAACAACCAGGACTAAGTGATAAACTAGAATGGGCGGGGCCTGTCTACACACACACTCTATATTTACACACACACTTGTTGCCCAAAATAGTCTCTACATTTAAATTAGCCCCATTTAACCCTAACCCCATTGATGAGTTTGACACTTAGAACTGTGTTTTTTTTCTTCCTCAGTTAACGTGAGCTAAAAATATTACAACATTCACAAATTCTGTTAATCCAGAAGGAAGAAAGTCAGTTTGACAGTAGAAGATTGTATACCAACTTTGCAGCCATCAGGGGTGGCCATGGTGCAGGAACAGGGCGGTCAAACCTCTGATCGGAACATTGTTGGTTCCAGGGCTGCCACGATTAGTCGACTAATCGACGACTCATCGGCTATTAAAATGATCGACAAATAATTTGGTCGTTGAAGCATCCCTTTTTGTTTGTTTTTTTCCTTGTTTGATCTCAGAACTACACTGTACGCTTTCTAATGGCAGGTCTGCCATTCTTTTTGTCACACATACGCAGTGGTGCTAATCCGGTCAGCAGTGATGTCACAGGAAGTTCTGGGTATCATAACAACACGCTAATGTTCCTGGAAAGTGTGGGAAACATAAGAAAAATAAAAGAGGAATAAGTGTCAAATTTAATTTCTACAAGACAGAACTTGTGTTCCATGAGAGCACGATGGCGATAAAAGATCACCTGAAGATGAAGCATGTTGTGACTGAGTTTGGTCGTTACTGCGCTGTTTGGAGATGAACCAGAAGATCTGCAGCAGATCCGTGTCTACGGCGCTTCTGTCTGCATAGTGAAGGTTTCATAATCTGCTCTCTTCGAACCAAACGCCGCGAGGACGGACAGATAATGAGTTTAGACTGGAAATGAACCGCTCGTCCAAGGCTTCATTCATATTCCGCGCTGTGATCACGACGTCCGGTTCGAAGAGCGGATTATGAAACGTTCACCGCAGACAGAGAGGCTGTGTGTCGGTACGGATCTGGTGCAGAGTTATGGAACGATTTAAGACTATGAGTCCCAGAAGTGAAGGAGCTCACCTAAAAGTCCAGAGCTAAGTTTACAAGTGTAGCATTAGATTATCTGCATTAAGCTACAATTAAATGTAACTTAAAGTCACAAAAACGACAACAAACAGCAAAACAAACACAACATTAAAGAAGTAACACAGATTTATGGGTTCTCCCCCAAACTGAACAATATGAAGTATCGGTCTGCGCATGTGCAGTGGATGTAGGTGGAGAAAGAATGAAAGTACTGATGTACATTCTAACATCTCCTGCTATTCTCCCTTTTTAAAATATACATTTCCCCACTTTTTAAGATGTAATGTCTTAAAGCTCTTTGTTTATCTGGGCATTCTGAGTTCTTTTATGTATAGAAATATCTTGAGTTCAAAGATGTTATTAGTGTTTTGTTTAATAAATGGGCCTCAGTGAGGAAATATTTTGAGTGAGTGAATGTGTGAATGAGTGAATGTGTGAATGTATGAAGGAGTGAATGTGTTAATGAGTGAATGAGTGAATGTGTGAATGAGTGAATGTGTGACTGACTGAATGTGTTAATGTGTGAATGTGTTAATGAGTGAATGTGTTAATGAGTGAATGTGTTAATGAGTGAATGTGTTAATGAGTGAATGTGTGAATGAGTGAATGTGTTAATGTGTGACTGACTGAATGTGTTAATGTGTGAATGTGTTAATGAGTGAATGAGTGAATGTGTGACTGACTGAATGTGTTAATGTGTGAATGTGTTAATGAGTGAATGTGTTAATGAGTGAATGTGTTAATGAGTGAATGTGTTAATGAGTGAATGTGTGAATGAGTGAATGTGTGAATGTGTTAATGAGTGAATGTATGAAGGAGTGAATGTGTGAATGAGTGAATGTGTGAATGAGTGAATGTGTTAATGAATGAATGTGTTAATGAGTGAATGAGTGAATGTGTGAATGAGTGAATGTGTGAATGTGTTAATGAGTGAATGTGTTAATGAGTGAATGTGTTAATGAGTGAATGTGTTAATGAGCGAATGTGTAAATGAGTGAATGTGTTAATGAGCGAATGTGTTAATGAGTGAATGTGTTAATGAGCGAATGTGTTAATGAGCGAATGTGTTAATGCTCATCAACTCTTCAAAGTATTCTTTCCATCTTTCCATTACACCACTGACACCTGTCACCACATTACCATTCCTATCCTTGATCACCCTAACCTGCTGCATGTCCTTCCCATCTCGATCTCTCTGCCTTGCTAGTCTGTACAGGTCAGTCTCTCCCTCCTTACTACCCAACCTAGCGTACAAGTCATCATAAGCTCTTTGTTTGGCCTTTGACACCTCTACTTTCACCTTACGCTGCATCTCCCTGTACTCCTGTCTACTCTCCTCAGTCCTCTCAGTGTCCCACTTCTTCTTAGCTAGTCTCTTACTCCGTATACACTCCTGCACCTCCTCATTCCACCACCAAGTCTCCTTATCAACTCTCTTTCCTGATGACACACCAAGTACACTCCTACCTGTCTCCCTGATCACATTAGCTGTAGTTATCCAGTCATCTGGGAGTACCTCCTGACCACCCAGAGCCTGTTTCAACTGTTTCTTAAAAGTCATGCAACAATCTTCTTTTTTCAGCTTCCACCAGTTTGTCCTCTTCTCTGCCTTTGCCCTCTCTTTCTTCATCTTCTTCACCACCAGAGTCATTCTACACACCACCATCCTGTGCTGTCTGGAAACACTCTCACCAACCACTACTTTACAGTCACAGATTGACTGGTAAAGTATGAATAACTCCAGAGATCATGGTAACCATGTCAAAGAATAAAACATTTAACGGAAACAATAAACTTTGGACCATTCCCCTTTCATTCAAAAATTAAAAATAAACTTAGAGTGGACTATATGAATGTACATCCTCCTTTTTAAGCAATTAACCAAATTCTAGTTACCAATTTTAACAGTTAATAGGTTTAATGTCTCATGAAAATACTGTATAAATGTATCAATGATCTTTAATGGGATCATTTACATTTGTCTGTTTCTTTCTTCTTTTTCACTTTTTAATCCGCTCACGGGTAAACACCCACATATATATCAGATTCAAGATTCAAGATTCAAAGGGTTTATTGTCATATGTACAGTAAAGAAACGGGTTTCCCTGTACAATGAAATTCTTACTTTGCAGCTCACTCTGAATGCCATAAAGATAAAAAATATAAAGTTTTTTGGATATTTACAGGATGACTGAAAACAAGGTATATATAAGAAATAAACAAACTATGCATATGTAAGTGACTAAGATATTTACAAATCAGTTGTGCAAATTTACAGCGGATATTATTGTGCAAAGGAGACTGACAGAACTGGATAGTGGGGTACATGTGCAGTTGTTATTAAGGTGCATTAATAATGATGAATAGTCCAGTAATGATATATATACGATAAATAATCCAGGTGTGTAAAGGTGCAGTCTGCTGTTGCAGACTCCTGTCAGCTGTTAAGGAGTCTGATGGCAGAGGGAAAGAAAGAGTTCCTGAGTCTGCTGGTCCTGCATTTCACACTCCTGTACCTCCGGCCTGAGGGAAGGAGAGTGAACAGATCTCGTTGGGGGTGGGTGGGGTCTCCGATGATGGAAGCAGCTCTCCTCAGGACCCTGCGCTTGTAGATGCTCTGCAGTGAGGGCAGAGGAGTCCTGGTGATCTTGGACGCAGCCTTCACCACTCTCTGCCGGCGTTTGCGGTCCGTGACGGTAGAGCTGCCGTTACTGTTATGAGGCTAGTTAGGATGGACTCAACAACACAGCTGTAGAAGTTGCTAAGGATCTTTGATGACATGCCGAACTTCCTCAGCCTCCTCAGGAAGTACAGCCGCTGATGAGCCTTCTTCATACCGGTATATATATATATATATATATATATATATATATATAATTTTTATGAAATGATTACTTGAAATAAACCAAATCCCTGATATGCGGGCACATAAAGGAAAGCTTTGCTAGTCAGGATGGGGTTTCTCTTTCCATAACAAAGTGGACACCTGTGAATCTAATGAATGACTACAGAGGGCTTCTGCCTACAGTAGGGTTAGCTGTGCTGCATCAAACAAATATTTCATCTAAAGGAGTTTCATGCTGATTAATCACCAAATGACCCTCTCCTTCATCACCTTTGAAGGAAGCAAATAGGACATGAAGAGCATCTTTCCGCTCACACTGGATTCATTTATCCCTCAGTGATAGTTAGCATCCCCCTCTGGTCATTCATCAGCTGAGATGAGAAAAAAGGTGCAAACCTGCACTCATGTGCAGTTTGTTGCACACAAATGTGTTTCCTTTCAGTTCCTTTGTGAGAGAAACATTCATAATAATGAAAGTTTAATTTATATATCTATCTATATCTATCTATCTGTCTATCTATCTATCTATCTATCTATCTATCTATCTATCTATCTATCTATCTATCTATCTATCTATCTATCTATATATGAAACAGGTGGGGGTGTCCAGTTCCAGGGTCCGATGTTTCCAGTCCATGTCTCACCTCAAACACATTCATTTGTTCTCCTGGATCATTAACACATGTATAATGCAGCTGTTGGTGAGAGAGTTTAGTTATATTTTTAACCAACTGCAGTTGAGATGATGTTTTAAAATAATAAGTTTCATTTGTGAGCTGAGCAATTAGACTAAACAATTCTGCAGCTAAACTGGTCATTATTGACTCAGCAGATATACTTCAACAGGTTTTATATTCTGTGATAACAGAAAAGTGGAATTTGCTGAATTTGGCCACATAAACTTTATGAGGAGAAGCGGATCACTGCAGGAGCATTAATGAGTCTGGAAGGTTCTGTCTTTTAGTGTTTAAGTTGTCTATCACTTATCAGAGTCTTGAATCCAAACTATAGGAGCTTCGGAGATCAGGCTTAGAAAACATGTTACCATCCTTTATGTCATCTGTGTCAAAGTCAAGGCCACATCCAGCCGATGAGTAATTATATCCAGTCTGCGAGATCCTTTGCTATTCTTTTTATTGTTAATATGTCACACTGGTCACAATTTTATTACAGATCCCGTCATGCAGCACGTCAGCTGCCTTTTTACCAGACTGAGTGGTTTAGATTCTAAATTTGTGGATGAAATATCTTTGGACATAATTTGGGTTCGGTGGCTCCTCTGAGCAGAGACGTGACGTCAGGGGAGACAAGTGAGCCATAGACTCACCTGTGAACTGTCCTCGCCATTGTGAGGAACCATTAATACAGTGAACATGTGTCCAGTAATCTGTCCTGTGGATGTCATTTAAATGAAGGACTTTTAATCATTTTTAGCCTCAAAATTGCTGTATTTTTTACATCTTTCCTTTACAATTACAGTGCTAGTGAAACATCACAGAGTGCAGCCTCGATTACACAATCCTTAATCGACCGGGTCTTTAGTTTACTCAGTGCTATGCTTATAATGTCATTTTTTTAATCAACTATTTCTACATTGTAGACATTTTTATTACATGTCTTTATTTTCCATAGAACATCTATTTTACGTTTGTGCTTTCTTTAATATCTGACATAAAGACGGCTATGAAAGCAGTAAATCAGCTGCACATCTTTAGGAGCTTTTTACTGTATATGTTGCATTAAATTAGGAAAACACCAAATATTTTTGGAGAGATCTCAAGTGAAATGTTATTTGGTTTTATCTTTGATGATTTATTATTATTAATTATTATTATTAAGTTTTCAAAATGTAGTTTTAGTTTGTTCAGTAAATGTTTATCCTGTTAGTCCTACAGCCTAAACTGTGTTTTGTATTTTGGCTCTGGTTTACAAGATCAAAGAATGTCTGCAATAAGGAAACCGTGAAAGTATTCCTGACAGTAATGATTTTCAAACCTGTAAAGATGCAGACCATCATCATCTCCCCAGCAGGAAATGAAGCATTTGTGTTGCTTCACATCCTTCTGATCATTTTTGTAATCGGTTGAAAGGGAGTTAAGTTTGCCAGAAAATCACCAAAATTACTTTAACTTTTGTTTAAAGCAATTACTGAAGGAGCTTTAGTAAAGTTAGGCTTTAGTGGGATTTGTTCCAAACTGTCACACATTCTAAATGAAGAAACTTCATTTGTATTTGTTGAGCTTTTATTTGTCCTGTTAGGTGGATTGAGAACAATTCCTCATTATAACCACCACCTGTGTTAACATAAAAACATATTTTTTTGTTGGTTTGTTGTACTGTTTGTTAAATAAAAATTTAAGAAAAAAAAGACAATACAAATCAACACTGCAGTAAGTTTCAGATAAAACATGACCTCTTCTTCTACATTTTCTTCCCTGACATGCTGAAAGTGGTAGTGGTGGCAGTTATTTTCTTTGGTCTTTTTCCTGCTATTTTTTAAGGAAAAAAGCTCCAGTTATCTAAACTAAATAAATAAAATGTTTCAGTGTCTTAATGTGTTTGAGAGATGTAGAATATGTTCTTGTTCCGATGCAGCATCATGTATTGAGAGTCCGACTCTTCTCTGTCTCCTCCAGCCTGAAGAACTGACCAACGCTCTGGAGATCAGTAACATCGTATTCACCAGCCTGTTTTCTCTGGAGATGCTGCTGAAGGTTCTGGTTTATGGACCCTTTGGGTACATCAAGAACCCCTACAACATATTTGATGGCATTATTGTGGTCATCAGGTACGCACTCACCTGAAGCTTTCTTTATAATCTCCCAAAACACTAAACATTTGACTGAAGTAGTCTGAAAAGTAACTTCAGCCATTATTTATAGGCACAACAGATTTAGAACAAGTTCTTATTTATAACAAGAACTTGTAAAATGTTAACACCTGTGAGGCAAACAGGGGAGTACAGGCAAACAAAAGATAAAACTTCAAAGAAACATCCAACTAGGTCAATGGAACACCTGAAAGATGGAGTTCTTCTTGAAAGTAGGAAACACTACAAAGGAAAATTCTACTGGACAAAAGCAGCAGAGAACTCTTAAATGCTGCTAAAGAAATTAAAAGTTTTGCACATTAGATTTGTATAATAACATTAAGGCCCGATGTGAATACTCCCCTTCTCCCTCTCCCTTAGCCCTTCCCTTCGTTCATCCCTCCATGCTCGCTCCAAACGGAGGGTGATGAAAAAAAGTGTCTAATATTTCGGATGTGACTTTGGTTCAATGACATCATCAACATCGCCAGTCCGCTAGCATTAGCTGGACCTTTGACCTTAACTAGGAAAGCTGAAATTGGAGCCAGCTGCAATCAAGGTTACATTGAAGACCATAAAGCTCAGTTTGCTAAGATGGTTTTCTTTATTTAAAAAAAATGAAACAGCTTTTAGCCTACCTCCAACTGACTGTTCTATCAGGAGTACAACTGGGTGAGACCAGAGGGATCCAGGACCAGAGAGGTCCACCAGAGTGTCTATATATGGAGAATGTGTAAGATATTCATACCTCACCATTTCAAACTGATACCAGTTTGTACCTTAATTATCTCGGCTTGTCAATTGGTCCAGCGGGAGAGCAGTCGACCTCATAGGTTTGGTTTCCATCTTGCTGGTCCAAGATGCTGTTGGTTCTTCAACAGAAGTGCTCTTGGGCTAGACACTGAACCCCACATTGTTCCTGGTGGTTATAGGTTGGCACCATCAGTGTGTAAATGTGTTTGTGGGTGAATGGAACAGTGACAGTACAGCACTGTGGGCCTTGAACAAAGGAAGAAAACCCCTATACTATAACTATATAAGTACACATCATTTACCAATTAGGACAGGAGCTCAATGTGGAGATGTCTGGTGCAGATATTCCAGAAGCTAATTTGTCTGAAAATAACATTTTTAGACTCTGTACACTGAATATTTTCAGCTGGCACTACTTTTGACTCGTAGCTCATTTATCTATGCCAGCCTGATTTGGGGGCTCTTTCTGGGGAGTCTGGCATGCACTCCCCTCTAAAAAAGAAAAACATGTTTGTTGCTTGCAGTGTTCAAAAAGTTTCAGCGATAAATAAATAAAAAAAATATTGTGATTTTACGCAGTTCTTCGGTCAACTATTTGAGGCTTTCTAGCCCCACCCAGACCAGGGGGTCACGGGCAAATAGACAACCAATGAGATCCACAGGATAATCTTGTAGCGTGAAAGGGTCAAATTCACCTTCCGTAAGGAAGGAAAAATTACTCAATGATGAAAATTTATCAATTTTAGCTTTAAAATTGATTAAAGAGTAATCTTCAAAATCAATCTCAACACTTCAGGAAGTAAATTCTCATCTGAAGGGACCGTATCACAAAGAAAGAACAAGATGGACAACGACTGCCTTTTTGATATTTATTAAGAGATAAGCATAAAATATATACAAAATAAACAAAGAAAATCAATGTAGTGCGTGTGTGTGTGTATGAATGTGTGAGAAAGTCGGTGGATGAGCAAAGTAATGTCTCAGAACGGTTTAAGAGAAAAATTGTAATCTAAAGAAAACAATGACGTTAAACTGTTCAAGACTCTAGTCTGGATAAATCAAATTGGCTGTTATGACCACATCAAACCGCAACAGTTTGGCTGAGAGGGTCTCCTCACCACGGTGGCTCGAAGCTGGACTTGGACTGGACTTTCAGACAAAGCTCACCAGACAAAGGTGTTTCTCCTGAGGCAGATGAGATGAAGAAAGCAGCAGCAGCTTTGGCTCAGGGTGTAGGAGGACGGTCGAAGACTCTTCTGGAGCTTACGACCGGATGAAGTTCTGGTGGTCATCTGGGTTTGAACAGCCAAAAGAGTGGATGGTCGTCGAAAAAGCGTGCTTGATTTAAAGTTCACTGGAGTTTAGTCTCAAAGCGGATCGTTCAATCAGTTTCAAAAATAAGAAGCACAAATGGTGATGAGCTTCAAAAGAGTTAAAAGAAAAGATGCACGACAGTTACCAAAAAGATAAAGTAAAATAAAAACGGTCTTGGCACAAACTTAGTTACGTGGGGTAAGTTGAAATAAAAAACAAGACCAAAAAAGATTGGAAGAAGTTTCCCTCTCCTTCCTAGAGCTGTTCTCTGCTCAAAACCCAAACTCCAACTGCACTGCTCTGAACTGAGAGTGCGCATGACCTTTTGACCTCAGAGGAGGCCTTGATTTCAGCCAATGGCTGCAGGCACACGTCTCCAGTGGATCTAACAGTTTCATGTTTCTATCTAAACTGTTTAAACTATCTAAGAAAAATAAAAGTTATTTCTCTTAAATGTTCTGAGCATTCAAAGATGTGGGATCATCAGTGTATCTCATGGTGAAAGTAAAGTGATGTGAAAACCAAACAATCATGAAATACTTTTGTGATAAAACAAGTTTGCATAAAGTTTAAATCAGAATGAGTTTAGCTTAAACAAAGTTTAAAAATCAACATTCAAACTCTTAATGAATAAACAATCAACTATGAAGAGATTTCTCATAGAAAAAGATCAACTACATGTAATTCTAATGTTTCTTAATTGTCAAATAAAGAGGATTAAATCAAAGCATGAATTGTATTCCATATCATTAACTCTTAACATGCAGTTTATCAATACATGATTAAATGTTGTCTAAACTCATATTCAGATACAAATCACATATTAATAAACAACAGAGATTATAGTGGAAGTTTTGTCTGCTTCCTTTTGAAATCTGTGAATAAAGTTCAGTCATTTTCATGTTATTCACATTCAACACCACAAATAACGAACAGATGTTTAGAATCTTTATTTGTGAATAAAAGAATTGTAAATTCAAAGGTTCATCTCAGCTTGTTCTGAGCTGAGTTCCTGGGTCCTCCTTTGGTCCACGGGGTCGTAAAATCATAAACCTTACGTTCCAAAGAGGTCTGCAGTCGATCCTTCAGTGAGTGGGACAGAAAGATTCTTTGAAGACCTTTTTAGGATAAATCTCTGTTTCCATAAATCCCTCATAGGAGTTGTCCAGTGGTTACCTTATCAAGAAACAGGGCTTAAGAGGTCACAGACCTTTTGGGCTCAAGGCCTCATTTGGGCCTCTTAGCATCCAAGAGAGGCCAGATTCTCAAATGTCTCAATAAAATCTTCACAGAGGTAATTTATGGCCTTGGTAGGTCTGAGTCTTGGAATATATTCCTGATTATAGTGGACTCACAGTTTTCTTTTTAATTTTATCATCCTTTGAGAAGTGAAAACAAGTCAGAAGGCATCGTAGCATGCTACAATCTTATGCATTTGTCTCTAGATCGTCCAGCTAAATGTTCCTGTGCTGCCTGTCTGGGTGTTCATGTGATGAATTTTCATGCTGGTTCCCAACAGTGTCTGGGAGATCATTGGCCAGCAAGGGGGGGGTCTGTCCGTGCTGAGGACCTTCCGACTGATGCGGGTGCTGAAGCTGGTCCGTTTCATGCCAGCTCTGCAGAGGCAGCTAGTGGTGCTAATGAAGACCATGGACAATGTGGCTACCTTCTGCATGCTGCTCATGCTCTTCATCTTCATCTTCAGGTAGGATACGTGCGGAGGAGGAGGGTAAAAAAAGACTTTTGGGGAGTTGCTGCTGCTCAATAATTTGGCTCAGAATTCTGACATTCAACATCAGACTCAGATTACAGATAAAATATTGAATCATGTCAACATGAGAGTCCAGACTATAGGTTTCTATGGAGACCGATTTCATCATGAAAGTCTCAGAAAGCTCAGAAAAAAGTATTTTGTTTGTGAAATTGTTTGGAAAATATTCAAAGAACTAAAGGAGTCAAAAATGGGTGGACTCTGACTACATATTACCATTTTTTTGGTATGACTAACATTCTCTGACTTTCAAATTAAATACTTTAGTTTAAGAAAAGCAACATTTGCATCAGTTTTATGATTCTGTTGTCAAACATCCCAGTTTATTACATATTGATTGGAATAAGTCACATGATTCAGTTTCATCTATAAAGCGTTAGATCTTCTCTGTAGTTACTTTGTTACTTTCTGTGTAATAAAGAGCTTTTATGTATTCATACAGCATTCACTGCTTTTGCATTAAAGGTTGACCTAAGGTACCACATAATAAGCAAGTGTCATTATCCTGACCTTATCCTGATCCAAGTCATTCCAAACATGTCGGATCATTATAATCCAGTCAGGTCCAGTCCATCACAATAAGGCCTGCTGGTACAATAACATATTGGAAAAGTGACCAACAGATTACATGAAGGGCTTTAGTTGTTATGCCCACACTTGGTTTGTCAATGCTAACAGTTGTTCATCTGTTTGCAAATGCAGCCGCTAACAGTTTGTTCTCAAGAGCTGAAAATGGGAAACTAAACTAATGTAGAACATGGATTTCATATTTTCATTTGCATTTTATCATCTAACGTGTGTATGTGAGCCAACAGAATAATTCTGTGAAAGCCACTAATGAGAAAACAAACAAACAAAAAAATGTCTTTATTTACCTTCTAACCCCCCGCTTCTTTTTTTTCAGTATCCTGGGAATGCATCTGTTTGGTTGTAAGTTTGGATCAGAGAGGGATGGAGATACACTTCCAGACAGAAAGAACTTTGATTCTCTTCTGTGGGCTATAGTTACAGTTTTCCAGGTAAGAAACTGTAAAACTTCTTTCTTAAGAAGACAAACTTTGTGTTCTGCTTTCAACTGCGAAGCTGGCATGAGGCCAGTCAACGCCATCTGTAATAGATTTATTTTCTACAGAAACAACATGTCGTTACCTCAGTTTCTCCAAGTCGGACTTTTCTGAAACTTTATGAGAAGAAGTTTAAACTCCAGTTTTACTTCTCATAATGCAGACTCTTGCCAGAACAGATGGTGGAGGACCCAGTATGACTAGGATTAAAGATAAGAAAAGATAAGAGATAGTCCATTATTCATCCCACAGTGTGGAAATTCCAGTGTTATGTCAGCATTACAGATAGAAAAGGTCAGGCAATAAATAATTAGAAAAATTAGACAATTTACATATCTACAAAGAAAACAAAGTTATAATGCAGAGACAAAAGGAAACTAAAGAAGAGGAAATACATTTCACTGTGGATATAAGTGATGTAACAGAAATTGCACATCGTATTTTTAAAGTGATATTGGAGTAGAGTGTAAAATAAAGTGACTGAGCGCATCAACATCACAACAAATGAGCAGCTGGGTCACTGGGAGCAGTTCTGGTTGTACAGTCTCACTGCAGCAGGTTCGAACGACCTGCGATGCCGCTCTTTCTGACATTGAATACAAAAGCTTCAACATAACAAAACCACAAAGAAACAAGATGACAAACTAATGACAAACAAATGACAAACTGAAAAGCTTTTAAAGTCTGACAACAAACATCAGAAATGAAAACAGTGGTGGATTATCATTAACATGAACATGAAATGACTAACATGGAGGACGACTCAGAACCTGACAGATTAAACAGATTAACAACCCTCACACTTCTTTACTAAACCCATAAAGGGATGTCTCTACATTAAAAAGTTGGTCTGTTGATAGCCCAGAGGAACTTCAAAGAAACTTTAACACAACTACTGCAACTCATGAATGGCGAAAAGAGCTGATGAGTTACTGAAGGGAAAACACAAAAGTTTTCATTTGTTAGGAAGGGACACATGACGGAAAAATGTTTATCTAAAGAAAAGCTCTAAAGCTGAAGGTTAGACATCAGGAAGATGAACTAAACCGTTTTTATACTGGAACTGAGCTTAAACTGTTTCAAAAGACATCACTAGGGTGTAAAAGATGTTCTGTTTTTGCCCCCCAGGCCCCAAAGCTGGAGGTAGATCTGATGGTCTCAGTTTTCATTTTCAGTGTCAAACCAAAACTTTCTTTAAAATTCCAGAAGATGTTTCAAAGTTTCTCTGTTTTTTTAGTCTTGTTGCTTTATACAAATTTATGAAAGTTCTCACAATACCGCAGTGAATGGATCCCAACTCAATCTTTAGACTGAGAGATAACATTGGTTCTCATTTACAGCAGTTTCAGTTTTCAGAAATGTCTTCCAGACTTTTTTGGAGTTCCTCACAGTCCCAGAGGACTCATCACTGCACCAGTTTAGAACTTTTGGAACCATCATCCTCCATCCTGATCATGACACTCACTTCGGAATTCCCTTAAAGACTTTGGACATGACATGTTTTTATGTCTCCATTAAAAAGTAACGGGGGACTGAACAGCTGACAGTAGGACTGACTTCTGTCATTTTCATTTAGCAGTGATTGATTTACATCCATTGCTGATTTGAACAGTAACTCCCTTTCCCACATCTATCCGATCACACTTTCTCATTAAATGATTGAATGCATTCTGAATTGATGTTTTTTACAGGTTTGAGTAATCAAACTGATCTCACTCTTTTTGTACAATTCTCCAACATTTTTATTGTTTTTCCCAGAAAAATAATAAACACCTAAAAGGCCTCGAAGATGATGGGAATCATAAACAGCTGATGTAGTTTTCTTTCTCTGCTGCTTAAACAGATCTTAACCCAAGAAGACTGGAACAAGGTGCTCTACAATGGCATGGCCTCCACCTCTCCTCTGGCTGCTCTTTACTTCATTGCACTCATGACCTTTGGAAACTATGTTCTCTTCAACCTGCTGGTGGCCATCTTGGTGGAGGGATTCCAGACAGAGGTATTTGCTTCTAGTAAAACACCTTTTTGAATGACTAACTTTGATTTCTCCCAAAGATACTTTTGGTTCAGCCTGCCCCACTCTTCATTTTATGTTTTTTTTAAAGTTTGTTTGAAAAACACTTTTTTTTTCAGATGAAATAGATGAGTTTATTTATTCTCTCATACTTAAACTGATGCTGGTGACAGGACATCACATGCTCTTTGAAGGGCTGTAACTCTTCAACTGTTAACACATCATTCCAGTAGATTCTGAAGTGGAGAAAAGCAGCTATGTACTGATATGCAACAATTTATAGTAGTAAAATGTTTATTTCTGTCAGAATGAGTTGGTATTAGTGAATTGCATAAACACTTTACTGCTGTAACGTCTTGCATATTAGAGCAAACCTGCTTTTCTCAGCTTCAGGATCCATTGGAATTCCTTTATTTGTGTAAATGGTTGAAGACTTAGGGTGGTTCAAGAACGTGAACTCAGGCGCTAAAGCTTCAGTGTTAAAGGCTTAAACCTTTTTTGAACATCTGGTCATTGCTCCTCCATCATCATCTCTCTTGCTGCTTCTTCACCTCCCTCTCTTTCTGCTCCTAGCCTCATTATCTCTTCATTCATCTGCCAGAGTCAGAAAGTACAGAATATCATTATAGAGTTAGATTAGACTGCTCGTCAGCCAGCATCCGTCCTGTGCTCCTCCATGTCTTCATCTTCACTTTTTGCAGAAAACGTCTGAAATAAAAAGATAGTACATGTCAGCATAAAGTTCTGCTGGTTAATATTGTATTATTTATTTGGAAGAAAGAAAATTTGTTACCTTATACTTAGTAACAAACTTTAACTACCGGTATTGACACATACTTATACGTTTCAGAGCTCTAAATTGATTTTATTTTCCAATTAATTTCATGACATCAACCATCGTTTTCATTCATGCATGTTTACTTTGTAACATGGTTTCTAAGGCAACATGTTACTGTAATGTGATAGAGACATATGACTTTGTTTTGTTACTAAATTAATGATAAAAACATTCAGAATGCATTAAACATGTTCAGTAATTGTTTAAATCTGCCATATTTCTTAACTGAGGAGTAAAATTATTTAAAAAATCTCATCTCAAATCAGTATTTTGGTCATTTAAACTCATTTGGTTTACAATTAAGATTTTGAACCAGATTTGAACCAAGATTTTCTATATTTCTCCCTTCACAAGAGTGCTAAAAGTATAATATTCTAAACTTAATGAATGGCAGAAGCACATTTTCATTCAAAGTGCTGAAATCTTTCAGGAAGAGGCAATAGTAACCATGCAGATGTTGACAGATGGTTTTCTGTTTTTGGGAGGTTTTTAACCAGGTTCCGTGTTTCTGTCATCTGTTTTAACAACAACATGTTAATATCAAAATCATTGCCTGCTGGACAAAGCCGTAATGGGACATCTCTGGCCAGCGTGATAATATTTGATCGTTATCAGAGCTGGCGTGTTAGTGGCGCCGCTATAAATCCCACAATGCACTTGTAACATTTGTCTGACTGAGAGGAGTCCTTTCCCCTTATTTTATCCAAAAATCCATTGGCCAGTAAACAATCGAATCCAGAAAAGCTTTAGGAAGTTCTCTAGAACAGGTTTGTTGTTTAGTGTCTAATAAAAAAACTCTTTATTAGACTTATTCTATGAATGACGCTGTCATTTGTTTTGATGACTTCATGGGGTAAAATAGTTCCCAAATAAACTTTAAACCAGTCTATTCTTTGATCAGCACATTTTAAACAACTTTTACACCACCATGTTTTAATAATTAACATCTCTAAGCTAAATGATTGCTGACCTTCACCTTCAGACTAGCATTTACTATTTCATTGCTTTGGATGATAGTTATCCTTCGTGATTATCTTCTTCAGCAAATCAGGATATTTTTTGGCTATTTTTGAGGCAGTTGATTACATCTCTCCATGCAAGGGGGGTGGGTGTCTTCATCTCTGCTCCCGCGGTACACCTTTAAAACCAGAGTTTTACTGGAAGACTCGTGACTGAAAAAAATCGACAAATATGTGAAACAGCAAATAATAAATGGAAATAAGCAGAGGATCACTGTAAAAATATTCTTACCTGTACAAAATATGAAAGTTATATTAGAAGAAAATTGTAAAGCAACAGTTCACGGACCCCCCCCCCCCAAAAAAAAAAAAAAAAAAATAAACCTTCGGCTCTCGACAAACACGACGTTTATATTTAGTCCACAGACATCTCTTGGATCTTTGTTGCTAGGTGACAGACTCTGGAATGACTGGACAGAGCTGGGTGTAGGGTCACTCACAACGCTGAGGCTTAGAACCCTTTTACCCACCCGTCACTGATCTCAGATTTTAATGAACTCTTCACCTTATCCTCTCCTTCCTTTCAAAGTCATCCTGTGTTTTCCCTCTAAAAAACAGATTCGTTTACAGATGAGTTTGCAGACATTTCTACCAATCAAACCTGTGATTCAGAAATATAGGGGAATGTGTCCAAGGTAATGAGCAGCTGCATTGCCCAGTGTATTAGAGCAAAACATCAACATGTTGATATCATTAGAAAGCAGTTTTTTTCTCGTCTCACTCCTATCGTTGAGTCGGGCATATTCAACTCCTGCAACGTCTTGTTTTGTTCATCTGTCTCACTCTGACAATATTTGTAACAATTGAATTCAATAACCAACGTTTTTCTATGCTAAGGGACGGGAAAGCAGACTTTTCTAGGCTGGCAATACTTGTGTGGTTGCACAGTGATGCATGGGGTCAGTGGAGGTCGTTGTCTGTGACAGAATGACTGGACTAATGATAACTGACAGTGAAGGATTTATATCTGTCAGTTGCTGACAGCTTGAGAGAACTGGACTGGGTAGCCCCGCCCCCTGGCTTTAACAAACAGAATTACCTGCTGGCTCCAAGAAGCCAGAATCCCATGGACTTCTATGTAGAAGCAAACAGCTGTTATCAGTCATTCTGCTGACATTCTGGATCTGATTATGTTTAACATTTCTTGATAATTTTTTTAAAAAATATTTTTCTGAAGTTCAAGCTGTTTAAGTTATAAACTGACCAATCAGATGCCTCAATAAAAGCAGGTGGAGCCCACTGGCCCCCACCTCGAATGTTCAAAATGTTTGACTGAGATTCTCCTAAACCTCTTTCAGTGGGAGGGGTGTGGCCTTCCAACAAGCTCACTCCTGATTGGTAACAGTAGTTGCAGAAGTAAGAGCATTCTGGGATGCTTCCGGCTTTGTTTTGTCTAACGCTCATAGGACTGTGAAAGCAGCTGCTCGAGGCGTTGAATCGGCAGTGCCACTGACCCCCCCCCAATCCATGTGTACCTTATCAAACATGGTTCTTTTTGGTACTAGTGAGGTTCTTTTTCCTTCATCTCCACTTGCCTCCCTTCAAGTGCAGAGTAAAGATGTTTGTTTTTAGTCACCACTGTCTTGCCTGTCCTTCACATGTGCCCCCCCACCCCCCATCCCCCGCCGTTTTTTCAGCTTTCAAAGCAATTTCATTTTACTTGTAGTTTGACTTCTTCCAGTAATAAAGTCAAATTCTATTGTATGTTTATGGATGTTAGGCAGGTAAATATTTATTAGAATCACGTCTGTTCAGGAAATGGGCTTGTAATGTAGTGAGCTCTATGTGTTCAGCAGTCTCAGAGGATCCCTACATTTTAATAGCCGGATAGTCTTTAAGACAACTTCAAATTGATGTTCCAACATTACATGGAGCAAATCATCAAAAAGATGTATCCAGCACCATCTGTTTACTAGCCTTAAATACATAAAAAACACCACGTTTGTTTGTGGGGATAAAAAAAGGACAGTGAACTATTGAATATCAATCTTAAAACCAGCAAAGTGATGAATTTGTCAATCAATGCTAGTAGGAGGAACAGACATTGTATTTTAAATACATAAAGTAGAAGAAACCAAGTATGATGTATGATAATGACGTACACATGGACATTGAGGATCTTTGTTCATCTATTGAAGTCTGAAAAACAAAAGAACTTGTAACAATATGCAACCTTTAAGTCATCAGGTTTATATTAAAGTCAATAGCAGTCCATACACATGTAAGATTTATGGTATTTGAACTACTGTAACTTTCCTTTACTGGCAAAGCTTCACCTCTGCACCTCTTTTCTGTGCTCCTGCATGTTTCTTCTTCTCTGGTTGCTTCCATCATCCAATAGGAAATCTCCAAACGGGAGGACTTACAGGCCACCCTGAGCCTCATTCAGCTGCCTGTAGACACACAGGTATGGAACTGACTAACCTCCTGGCTCTGTCCTTCCAAAGATGAGATGCTGCAGGTTTTATGCTCGTTACTGACAGAATGATGAATGAAACATGCAGTTTATTTTATTTCACAGCCTGTTTTTTCATTATTCATGACTGACATTACTGATATGTTCGTGCTGATGCTTTTTTGATGTTTCACTCTGGTTTGATCTCTTTTGATCTATATTCAAAGTGTTTACAGTTTTTTTTTTAATCAGGATGATGTTTAAGTCTAAATCAAAATCTAGGACATAGTTTCTTCAGAGTAGTAGGAGTTCATTAGAAATTCACCTCTGAGTCCTTATTTCCCATCATCCCTTTGTTTACACACTCTCTCCTGCTAGCTTACAGCCTCTCACACCCTCAACCTAACATTAGCGGTGCAACAAAATCATGAATAACAAATCTATCCAGCCGCACGGTTCTGATCCAGATTCCAGATCAGACCAGGAAAACAAAGACGTTCATGGATCAATTTGTCTGACGGTGGAAGCATTAGAATGGGATGGAGCAGGAAGCTTGTGTTAGAGCATGTGTGCCCAAAGTGGGGCCTGTGGGGCCCGTGGGCCCAATTTGGCCCGCCAAAGGTTATCTTTTGGCCCACCAAGTGTGGCTGTGGAAGCCGTGTGCATTTAGCCGCCGAGCGTGTTGTCCGCAACACATTTGGACAAGAGCTCTTTGAATGACTGTAATTCCTGAACGGTTTGGCCTATTTGAAAAATTCTAACCTTGTGCTTTCTTTTCAATATCGGGTTGTTATGGTCATTTTACCCAGAAGCGGGCTGCACGGTGGTGCAGTGGTTAGCGCTCTTGCCTCACAGTGAGAAGGCCCCGGTTCGAATCCCGGCTGGGACCTTTCTGTGTGGAGTTTGCATGTTCTCCCCGTGCATGCGTGGGTTTTCACCGGGGACTCCGGCTTCCTCCCACCGTCCAAAAACATGCTTCATAGGTTCATTGGTGACTCTAAATTGCCCCTAGGTGTGGATGTGAGAGTGGATGGATGTGTGATTGAGGTCCTGTGACGGACTAGAGATCTGTCCAGGGTGAACCCCGCCTTCGCCCTTCAGTAGCCGGGTTAAACTCCAGCACCCCCGCGACCCCGAAAGGGACACAGCGGTCAGGAAAATGGATGGATGGATTTTACCCACAAGCCCGTGCAAAGCTGCTTTGTTTACCAGTGAGACAGATAGAGCAGTGGAGAGATACAGAGAGCAGAGCGGTCAAAAAGAGTTTTTATAACGGCGAAAACAACAAGAAAATGTTTGAAAGACAACCATCGTAGGAAATATAACCTTCATGGAGGTTAAGAGAAGACTTTAGGACCAAAGGAGCAACAGAAGGAGTCATTTTTGGCGAGAAAAGGTAATGATTGTGGAGCTGCATTTCTACGTTTCTTTCCTGAGGGAATCAAGGAGTTGTTAGCTAGTTTTTACTCTGAAAAACAAACTGTGTGAGAGAAATCTCATTCAAATGTAAGTTAGCTTATTTTTTGTACTCATAAATTAAAAGTTATCTTATAAAATAAGCATATTCTAATGTTTGTTCAGGAAACAAATATCACAATAAAACTATTTTTCTTCAAGTTTCCTGTGAGAGGCTATGAGCTGGAGCTGATGATGCTGGAGGACCAAACGTGAGGATGCTGGAGGTTCTGGTGAGGTTGTCAGGGACCAAAGCTACTCACCATATCAACAAAGATGCAGAAACTGATGATGGAGACCCTCATCTACTGAGGTTCAACCCAGGTGTCCAAACACCTCTAAATACAGGAAACCATCAGCAGGTGAAATGTTTTCCCACTGATGCTGCAGAATCTGCACCAAGAACATCCCTGGAAGTTTAGGACTTGTGACATCACTGGCAGCATCACCAAAACCTTTGAGGAGCCAAAGAGGACAGAACTGCCCTGTTTGACCTAAAACTTCTGTAGATATTTTACATTTTATGCACTGTTTTTTGCATATTTAGAGAGAAAGATACACATTTTTGTTGTAAATAGTTTGATACTGGACAAATTTAAACTTTTAACAAACAAAATTTGTTATTCATGTACTTTGCACTGCTTTTCTCACTAAAAATTCTAAAAATCACCGTCCGATTTTGTGTTTTTTGTTACAGTTCGAATTGGTCCAACACTATAATGAAATAGAAATCATTGTAAAGTGATGATACATATTGGAAATTCAGTGTCTTCTTGGAAAAGTAGCAAACGCAAGCAATTGTATTACATTTTTAGACCCTTTCATAGTCAAAATTAGCAAAAAAGTCCAGGCAGGCATTACGAGGATGAGGTGTTAAAGAGTTCAAACCCCTTACCCGTTTGTCATTACTTCTCTATGGTTTTGCAAAACTCTACGGTTGTAATATACTGAAACGTTTCAAAGACAAATATAACTTTTTATTATTACTGATTTGTGTTACCTTATTAATTACAGACTCAAAATAACTACATTAAATCATATTCTTTATTTTCTCCTTTTATTTCATGACATGAAAAATATTGTATTTGGCCCGCGGACCGGGATCACATTTAGATTTTGGTCCTTAGAGCGAAAAAGTTTGGGCACCCCTGTGTTAGAGGGTAAAGCAACTAAACAGCTTCAAACATAAGAGATTGTTAAGGGAATTTTAGATGATTTTTTCTTTGTGGTTTAAAAAAGGGTTAACATTTGTTTAGTGAACTCATGTCTGTGGTTCACCTTCAGCCAATTTGAATAGATCTGACTTGATATAAAGAAGATTGTGTTTGGATGTGTCTTTGTTTATGTCACATGTTTATAAAGAAGACACTTGAATCAAAACAGGAAGACAACTGAATGTCTGACAGAACATAATTATTAACTTCGTCATCCATTTTAAGCCTTTTTATCCATACAATCTTCTTCATGACTGTGGTTTTGAACTGATCCTCCTGATCGATTTTCCAAAATTCCTCAGTTGTCCTTTATTTCCAAATGAAGCCACAAGGGGGGCCAAGCCAAGATCTCATTGTGCCAGTCCCAAACTCAGATAAATACAGAGGGTTAGGTCAGGACATATAAATCTTTGCTCAGCCACATGTGATCAGAACTACCATTTCCAAACCGGATTGGTCGAGGACCAGGTTAACATTGACTGCTGTGCTGTTTCATTTTCAGTTCTTGTCCATCATTTAGTGATTTTTTTTTTTTTTATTAATTCAAGGGTCATGCTATTAAAAGTGGATCAGAAACGGACTCTGTCACGCCAAGTGTGGAGGATGTTAACGGCAGCAAGAAGGATCTGTCGCCCTTGGCAGGTGAGTCATAAACAAACAGACCAGTGGTTCCACCTGCAGCAGGTTTATTAGTTCACACAGGAACCAAGCACAGCTAAAAGTCCACAAAGCTTAATCAGGGTCAGACAGACAGAGGTCAATCACGAGCATGGGATCATCCAAGAAGAGAGGAGAGAGTCCAGGCGTGGGTCAGGGCAGGCGGCGGGCAATCGAATGAAGCAGGGTCAGAGTCAGAAGATCAGGTCCAGATAGAAAATCCAGGTGGAGCGGCACAAAACAATACTTCACACTGAGTCGGGCTCTGTGCAGTGTTTAACTGTCCTGTGGGTGATTGTCAAATGAGAGTCACTTGAGCAGCATCCAGGAACTGTGGGCTGAGGCTGCTGGTAGATGAAGTGCAGTCAGTACTTTGGAGATGTCTCCCGCTGGAGACCAGAGGGTGAGACAGCTCTCTGACTCCCGACAGGTACTCTTGGTTCAAAATGGTGCTAAGGCTCTTAACAGCAACTGCCCAAAAGGCCCATCTTTCACTGGTTTGTCTTCTTTCCACTGGCTTTAAAACTTTATTTTTTACTTTTAGAGCTTTTAATGGACAGGCCCCTGATTACACTTCTCAAATGTTGGTTCTGTACACCCCCAGCCACCCCCTCCATTGTTGAAACCTGAACCTGCTTAAGGTCCTTAAGACTTGCTATAAAACTGGGGGAGGGACACACTCTGAAAGGCCCTCCCCTTTTCTCTTTGGGGTTGAATCAGTTGAAGACGCTCCTTTAAAGAAAGCTTTTACTTAGTTGTGTACTTTACTTTATTTATTTGTTGGTTTGTATTGTTCTTGTTTTACTATGTGAAGCACTTTGTGATATTATCCATGAAAAGTTCTATGCAAATAAAGCTTACCTACTTACTTACATGTACACATTATTCCAACCTGCTCCCCCACTTAATTTTGAACCAAATTTGTTTAAAACTTCTCATTAATGGTTTTCTTCTTTTGTTAACCTTATTTTCAGTTTGTCAGCATATTTTTCTCACAAGTGTTTTAAGGACAAAAGCACTTCCAAAGATGGGAAAAGTATGTTGCTAATCAACACATCTGGGTGCCTGCTTTTCCCTACCCAAAAACGCATCTTAGGCACCATTTTCCACAGCAATTGCACTGTTTTGCATCACTTGTTCACATGAATTATTTTGGCTGCCACAGTCAAGAATATGAATGTAATTCATTTAGTATGAAGACTGAGGGGCTGCACGGTGGCGCAGTGGTTAATAATTATAATAATAATCTTTATTTATATAGCACCTTTCAAGATAAAAATCACAAAGCGCTTCACAATAAAACACAAGTAAAACAAAGAATCAAACAAGAGTATAAAAACAGAGTAAAAAAACTGAAAATCAAAACAGAATTAAGAAAAGGCCATTTTAAAAAGATGTGTCTTTAGCTGCTTTTTGAAAGAAAACACTGAGTCAACAGATCTGAGGCTGAGAGGAAGGAGTTCCAGAGAGATGGAGCCACTGCTGCAAAAGCTCAGTCACCTTTTTTTTTTTTAACCGTGTTCTTCTAACCACCAACAAGCCTTGGTCACATGATCTCAGGGACCTGCTGGGAGCGTACGGCTGCACAAGATCCTTTATGTAGACTGGTGCTTGGTTAGCGCTCTTGCCTCACAGCGAGAAGGCCCCGGTTCGAATCCCGGCTGGGACCTTTCTGTGTGGAGTTTGCATGTTGTCCCCGTGCATGCGTGGGTTTTCACCGGGGACTCCGGCTTCCTCCCACCGTCCAAAAACATGCTTCATAGGTTCATTGGTGACTCTAAATTGTCCCTAGGTGTGAATGTGAGAGTGAATGTGTGAGATTGAGGCCCTGAGACAGGCTGGCGACCTGTCCAGGGTGAACCCCGCCTTCGCCCTTCAGTAGCCGGGATAGGCTCCGGCACCCCCGCGACCCCGAAAGGGAAGAAGCGGACAGGAAGATGAATGAATGAATGAATTAAATAATTAAGAGTGAGATTTTGTCTATGGAACATGATTAAAAATATACACATTTGCTGTTAAATGTAATCTACATTACTTAGTTGTAAAAAGTGACAGTCTAAATATTTGTCTTTGATCTAGTCAACATTTTACTCTCTACTGATTTCTTCTGTTGCTCTATTGTTCATAGTTCCAGATAATAATCCCTTGGAAATGAAGACCAGCCTGACGCCACCACTGATCACCCACACTGCTCCCACCCCCATGTCTGTGCCCAAGTTACCGGTTGGAGGGGATCCTAACTTTGGCCATGAATCCTGCAGAGACAGAAGCATTTCTAGGGACCCTTCCGGCTACGACAAATCACCAGTTAGTGACAACATTACTGCCATCAATTCCAACTGAATAGAAGTGGCAGTTGCAGGTGTGGAAGACCAGTGCTGGGACAGCAATGGCACATGTTTTTTGCTTGTATGAGAGGGGGGTGGGGGGTTGTTACTTTGGGGACTGTCTTTATAATAAAGAAACTCAAAACACAGCTTCAACTGCCATATTTTTTAAGGACAACAATATGATAGATGAACAAATTAAAAAGAATGTCATTTTTGGTACAGACGGGGTCCCGCTGTGCTTCCCCCCACCCCCCGTGTAGCTCTGGAAGTGACTGGACAAGTCGTAGATCCAGCTGGTGCAGCTTAAGCCGCGGCCCATCTTACAAGCATCAGAAAAGGCAATCTGGTGAGAAACGGTCCCTTCTGTCTGGGGAGGGAAGCTCAAGCTCTGATGATGAAGGAGCAGGAGAGGGAGGCTTTGAGATGACGGAGAAAGAGGATGCAGCGCTGGCCCGGACAGACTCTGTGTCCCAAATGCAGAGAGGGTCCCGACACCAGAGGATGGAATCCACGGAGACTCGGAGCTCCATGGATTTCCCCACAGACGCCCTGCTGCAGGTAAATATTCTGCCTCACTGGCTTACCAAAGCCTTGATGAAAACTGAGATGACGATAACCTGCACTTTACATCCGTATCTTACCGAGCAGGTGCCCCCCCTGTGCCGCACTGCCAGCACCAACAGCTGCAGGCCACCTTCCCTTAACCGCTTACAGCTGCCAGAACATAGTGATTGCAACGGCAAGGGGTCAGCCTCCGTCCCTGATACCACCAACCCATCTGTGGAGGAAAACACAGAGGACAATGCAGAAGAAGATGCCAGTCCAGTCAGTTTCTGAATCTTTGCCTTTCATTCGTTTGTGTTAAATAAATATGGGTCTTAATTGTAACTGGTTTCAAATGCAGGACATTTGTATATTTTTAACCAATGCTTTCTTTTACTGTCACTCTTTGGAATGAAGCTTATATTATTTTTTTTAAAGGCTACCACATTTTTCAGGAAGATATACATTTATTAGCTGAAGTCGCATTAATGCCTTGTTTCCACTGAGCGGTCCAGACCGGACCGGACCGGGTCAGAATGGACTTTTGAGCATTTCCCTTACAAAATGGACCCGTTATGCAGGACCTACAGCACCATTACTAGTCCCCTGTTAGATATAGGTCCATTAAAAAAATGGAATGGACCCTGTGAGGGCGGAGCTTCTGTCATCACATCCCATTGATTGGCGGAAAGGTTTAACAGCAAGAAGTGTCAGACCAGCACTTTTCCAGGCTCAAGATGCAAACCAAAAGTTTTGTCCTCTTTTCACTTGGATTCTTCCTCACCTACTGAAAACTTCTTTCAAAGAATAATACATTTTTTACATAGAGTATTCCCTCTTATTCTTGGCGGTTAGGGACCAGAGACACACCGGATCCACAAATTCAGAGCCCCTCCCTCGTTTCCGTCTCACCCCACCCCCGTGGCTGAAGAATGTCTGTTATTGATCCATACTCATCAAAAACTTTTCCGATCTGCTTTGTTAAAATTTATTGAAGAACAGATAAAGGTTTTAATATTATTTTGTGAAAAATGTTGTTTTTACATGAAGTTATTTTCTCTGGTGCAGTTATATTTATAAAGACTGTGTAAAGTCTGTCTTCTGAGCCTTTTGCCATGATCAAACAGATGATTTGGCTTTGCAACTAATAGTCCTTTTGTAGTGGAGAATTGCTAAATTCTGTCGGCTTTGTGCCACTAGTCAGCACTTGTCCAGCACGGACATGGAATTAAACCACTGCCTCATTGAATCTGAAAGTACACTGTATTACCAAAAGTATCGTCTCACCTGCCTTGACTCACATATGAACTGCAGTTCCATCCCATCCTAACACATAGAGTTCAATATGATATTTGTCCTCCTTTGGCAATTATTACAGCTTTAATTCTTCTGGGAAGGCTGTCCACAAGGTTACACCTGCCCTTAGACCCCCCCCTCCCGGTAAGGAAAAACTCCTAAAAAACCTGAGTCAGGAAAAAAGAAGAAACCTTAGGGATTCCCACATGAAGGAGAGATCCTATCCCAGGACGGAGAGGAGATACCAGAACTGTTAAAGAAAAGTTAGCTGCTAAAACTGCATATATGAGTAGAGTTCATTCAGATGGAGCTGAGGGACGAGTGATGATGAAGTCGATAGTCAAGACGGAGCAGAAGTGCAGTCCACGACCAGGAGGACAGATGACCCAGCAGGAATCACTCTCACTCAGAGATGCAGGATGGTGTCGGGGGCGTGGTCCACGGCCAAGAGTGGGAGCGTGGGCGATCCACCGGGGATCTGAAATCTCTCCCGCTCCCCAGAGGAGAGTGGGAAAGAAGAACAACATGTGAATGGAACTGCACCAACAAAAGCATGGAGAACTAAATACAATAAATAATAAAGAATAGAAGAGAGGAGAAGTAGATGAGAATAGAGAACAGAACCCCAGAGCTGATCTGAATAATAACCATGATAGAAAATCTAAATTTATATTTAAACGCATCAATATTAATTTATTAATCTAGCCTCACAAGGACCACAGGAGAGGGAATATTCTCTGATTACTAGCTAGCCTGGCAGAACGCCTGTCCAAAGAGGAATGTTTTAAGGCTAGTTTTGAAGGTAGAAACTGTGCTGGCCTCTCTGACATGAGCTGGGAGCTTATTCCATAGAACAGGGGCTTGATGGCTGAAGGTTCTACCTCCAACTGTACTTTTAGAAATTCTAGGAACTACAAGCAGTCCAGCATTTTGTGAACGAAGTGTTCTGACTGGTTGGTAAGGAACTATGAGATCTCTAATATAGGATGGGGCCACACCATTCAGAGCCTTATAGGTTAACAGAAGGATTTTGAACTTGATCCTGGATTCAACTGGTAGCCAGTGGAGAGAAGCTAACACCGGAGTGATGTGTTCTCTTCTACTAGTTCCTGCTAACAATCGTGATGCTGCATTCTGGACAAGCTGAAGACTTTTTAAAGAACTTTTAGGGCTATTAGTAAAGAGTTACAGTAATCCAGTCTAGAGTTCTTTGTTTTAGGGAACGTGTTTCAGCGTTAAACCACGGTGCTACTCTGTTTTGTCTAACAAGCTTGAGTTTCAGAGGGGCAACAGCATCAAGTGTTCCTCTGAGGGCTTGCATGGTATCATTGACAAACTGATCATTATCAACGGGGCTTAAAGTGCTCTGAGAATATTTATCCAACATGTTACTAAACATTGGTTGGACTGCGAGTTTAAATTCAGACACAGAACAGTCAGATAATGTTCGTTTAAGCTCTTATTTATTGGAGCAGTAGCATTTTCTTGTAAAAACTGGAAACCACATATGTTTGTAACAACAGTCTGCATGTCTGCGGACTGATTTTAAACACCTGTGGCCAGGACAGGTGATTAGAACACCTGATTCTAATCATGTCGATGGGCAAGCCAATACTTTTAATAATGTAGGGCAGTTTGAATATAGGGATGACAAGCATGTTAGTATGCCACGTTTTGTATTCAATTTTCTACATACATCGATTTGATTGAAATATTAACTGTGTCATGCTCTGGCTTCTTTATGCAGGGTCGTTTTGCCAGGATTATACAGTGGCTGGAAAAAAAACAACCTGAATGGTGTCGACAGAGAGATACCTGGTCACTGTACCTGTTTTCTCCAGAGTCCAGGTATTACATTTATGAATAATTCTTCTCCAATAAAGACTTTTAAAACATATTTTCAAAAGAAGGTGTCCAATGAACAGTGCTTTGTCTTATTGTCTCATCTGGCTGGCATTCCTGAAGACAGATAGTTTTTTCTGCAGCATGCGCTTTCATTTCCTCATTCGTTATGTCTGTCAAAGTCTTTTCTATCTGGACTTTTTTTTCATGTCAGAAGCAGCAGATGGAGAAGGAGGTTTCTTCCTCTGACTGCTGCATCTCCTCCCAGACACGTGTTCAATCCTCCTCCCACTCTTCTGACTCTGCTTTCCCCAGAAGAGGCTTTGATCTGTGTGATTTGCTGTCTGTAAGGAGACAACCAAATCACATGCTGATCTCTAGTTTCCACCGCAGAGCACTAATTAAATCTGATAAAACAACCCATCTCACAGCAAGTTAATGTTAACTGTTTGAGTTAATTTGTTCACTTCCTTCTTGATCCTCTTTGAATCACCCACCAATCATATTGAGTGTACCCCACCTTTGCATGGCATTGACTGGGATTAGCTCAAGCATCCTCGTGACCCTGAAAATGATTTGGTTTGGAAAATTGATCGATGGATCTTTCACCAATAGATGTAGTCAAAGAATTTAGCAGGAAGAAAAAACGGGCTCAAACGATGTACACTCAGCACTCTTAAATCTTTGTGGCTCCACATTGTTCAGTTCTGAGAATGGCTTTTTGCTTAAAGTCCAACTCTGATCATCTTCTGATGCATTTCCAAAGTGTTCCCAGTCGTCTTTTCATGATAATGATGCCGTTTTTAGCCAAATTCCAAAATTCTGTGTAGTTTTCTAGGACATAGTTTCTGCAGAGTGGCATTAGTTTGTTAGAAATTCCCCTCTGAGTTCTGGGTGGGACTGTTGGCGCAGAGTAAGCCCACACCTGCTTCTCTTCATCCCTTTGTTTACACTCTTTCCTTCTAGCTTACAGTCCCTCACACCCCCAGCCTAACATCAGCGGGCAACAAAAATGGCATCAATATCAGAGCTGTCCAGTTGTACAGTTCTGATAAAGATTCCAGCTCAGACCAGGGTTGCAGCCAAGACCCCCCAACACCCGTCATGGAGCTGCCGAGGGAATCCCCCCCGCCGGGCAATAAGACCTGCTTCAGTCTTAAGCTCATTTGTTTTCATATAACTTGATCTCAGACCGCTAGAATAACTGCACTGCGAAAAGAGGCCCTCTAGAAATAAGTCAATTTTTTAAAATCACATTGGAATGTTCTATTTTAAAAAGAAATAAATCTCCCAAAGGTCAGAGATGTTTTTGCTGTTTTCTATTACTTTTGAGATCGAGTTATTGCACTGTGCATAACCAGACCGGTTATATAGGACAGCTTTTAATGTTGGTTGGTTTAATGTTGGTCAGGTAAGGAAGAATACTTTGACAGCACAGATTTGTGCATGTTAAATGAACTTGTTTTGTTTTTAGTCCATGTAAGTTATTTTTTGTTTGTTTTGTTTGAACTAAATGTATAATGTTGCCAATTCTCTACTGCTGTGTTTGACCAGAATATGCTGAATATATTTAGGTAGTTGGTCTTAGTTGTTCAGATCTTCTGAGCATTGCATTTTATTAATTTCAAGCAACATCAACTTATAGGGCTGCACTGTGGTGCAGTGGTTAGCACTCTTGCCTCACACCGGTTCAAATCCCAGCTGGGGGATCTGAAAAACATCATCTGGGACCTTTCTGTGTGGAGTTTGCATGTTCTCCCCGTGCATGCGTGGGTTTTCACCGGGGACTCCGGCTTCCTCCCACCGTCCAAAAACATGCTTCATAGGTTCATTGGTGACTCTAAATTGCCCCTAGGTGTGAATGTGAGAGTGGATGTGTGTGATTGAGGCCCTGAGACAGACTGGCGACCTGTCCAGGTGAACCCCGCCTTCGCCCTTCAGCAGCCGGGATAGGCTCCGGCACCCCTACGACCCCGAAAGGGAAGAAGCGACAAGAAGATGAATGTAAAGGATGAATGAATCAACTTATAATCAACAAAAAAAACAAAAAAAAGTTTTAACTTTGAAGTCATGGAAGACTTGTATGCAGTGTTCTAATCTGATTTTTAAAAAAGAGAACATTCTTATTTTGCTGTGATACAAGTTGCTGTTTAAGGCTGGTAGTTAATAACTGGTTAGTCTGGCTAGTGATGTTTTGGTTAATTGTTTGAATCAGTGGTTAAGTGTCTAAGTCAGAATCCTATCACTGGTTTTTGACCCACTAGTACTGTATGAAGACAACAGTAATAAAAAAGATTTAGAATTTTGCATTTAAGTTCTCTTATCTTATCTTATCTTGTTTTTCAGCTACAGAGAACATTTAGCCCTTCAAAAGTCTGACATTGGAAAATTTGGTCCAACTACATTTTTAACTAAAGAGCCCTGATTTAGGTTGTGATTAGAACCTTAGAATAAACTTTAAAAATTGTGATTTGGTTGTTAAATGTTCGATTTGTCTTTAATTATTTAGCTCAGTGGCCTTGTGTGACATTGGAAGGTCATGGGTTCAAGTCCAGGCCGAGTCATACCAAAGACTCAAAAAATGGGATCCATTCCCTCCCTGTTTGACGCTCATCATTAAGGGGTTGGATTGGGGGGTTAAACCACCAAATGGTTCCTGAGTACTGTGGCTGCAGCTCACAGCTCCCTCAGGGGAGGGGTCAGATCCGGAGAACAAATTTCACACACTTAGGTGTGTGACAACTAATGAGACTTTAACTTTATTTATTTTGCTAAAACCATTTAGAGAAACAAATGTCCTAAGGTTCAGAAAATGCTTCAGAGACTGCCTTAGAGTGATAATGGAGAGCAGAAGAAGACTCCTTCAACACCAATAGTTTAGAACAGCAGTGTAATCTCCAATGTAGCTTCATCAGGAATGTGTCTGTAGACTGTGTAATACATCAAGGGGACATGAAGGAGAGCTTTATTCATTTTTCCTGTGTTGTAAAAGTCTGCAACCCAAGTTTAATTTAAACGTTTTTCTTTTGTCAGGTTTCGAAATCAGTGCAACAACATAATTAACCACAAGATGTTTGACCACGTGGTTCTGCTCATCATATTCCTTAACTGCATCACCATCGCCATGGAGAGGCCACACATCGATCCTGGCAGCGCTGTGAGTGTCACACTGCAACAACTGTAGGTTTCTAGCTTCTGGGTTCAGTTTGCACTGACAACTATCTCTGCATGCTTGGTATAGTCTTTGTATTCCTGCCTTTACATCAGCATAGGAGCTCAGGTCTTTCAGCATCTATTCATTTAGTTAAACATTAGATGGGTGCCCCCCCCGTGCCATCTTTACTGACTGCAGCAGCACCGAACACCTTCCAGGGTTCTTGTGTAATCGTTTACCATCCCAGTAAAACAAGGGCTGGTCTCCCTGAAGGTTACTTTCACTGTGGTCTGCTGGAAAAGTCAACATTTAAGGACCTGAACCATAGAAAAAAAATCAACTTTCTTGAACTTTGAGTTCATCATAATGTCAATTCCTTATGAAAAACACCCCCACAACGGTATTTTGATCCATTCACACGTCTGAGCATTCCTCTAAAACCTGCTCTCTGAGCTCCAACACCCCCCCCCCCCATCCAGGAAAACAGGTCCTCACATTGTAACATCAGAAAGTGGAGAACTGCCCCTGTGAACTGCTGTGATCTATATACAGCTTAACATGACATTTAATTTATTTTTCATTTGCATGTGTCATTGTTGCAGCTCCACCAAGTTTTATATATGGTTATGATATTAAATGTTGAAACATTATGTTGAGGGGCATACATTATGCTTTTCTAAGTCTTTCAGAGTAAACTGTATCCATTTATATGGTCACTGAAGAACAATTATATATATTGTGTTTGGAGAAAAAATGATGAAGAAACAAATGACTGAACAGTTACATTGAAGCTCAGTTTCTATCAAAAACCTAATTTTCTCTCTGTGAGGTGAGTTCTCAGCTGATGTCATACTGATATCCTCAGTCCTTAAGGAAACTTGCTGTGGGTGCTGCTATGTCCAGACTTTGTGCACACGGATGTTCACACTGGTGGTCTAGTCTCTTGGTTGCTGGTCTCCTGGGACCGGGGATCTCCTCCTCACGCCGGGAGTGGGATCCCCGAGATTTAAGATCTAGCAGGGGATCAAACTACAAGCCTGGGGGTGTCCAGGTTCCGTAATGTTCACACTAACGGTCACGCTGATGTCCACACTGAAGTTTACATTGATGTTCAGACTGATGTTCACACTGATATTCACATTGTTGTTCAATCTGATATTTAGACTGACATTCACACTGATGTTCACACTAACGGTCACGCTGATGTTCACACTGATGTTCATTCCGATGTGCACAGTGAAGTTTACACTGATGTTCAGACAGACATTCACGCTGATATTCACAGACTTAAGCACTGACTTTCACACTGATGTCCACACTGTTGTTCTAACTGACATTCACACTGACGTTTAGAGTGACGTTCACACTGACAATCACACTGACGTTCACATTTACCTTTACACTGATGTCCACCCTAACATTCACACTGATGTTCACACTGACGTTCACACTGATGTCGACAGTGACGTTTTACACTGACTTTCACACTGACGTTTACACTGATGTTTTCACAGATATTCACACTGATGTTCAATCTGACGTTAACACTGATGCTCATACTAAAACTTACACTTATGTTCACACTGACGTTCATTCGGATGTGCACACTGGCATTTACACTGATGTTCATATTGACGATTAAACTGACGTTCACACTGATGTTCATTTTGATGTTCAGACTGATATTTACACTGATATTTACAATGACGTTCATACTGACGTTCACACTGATGTTCACACTGATATTTACAATGACGTTCATACTGACGTTCACACTGATGTTCACACTGATGTTCACACTGATATTTACAATGACGTTCATACTGACGTTCACACTGACGTTCACACTGATGTTCATTTTGATGTTCAGACTGATATTTACACTGATATTTACAATGACGTTCATACTGATGTTCACACTGATGTTCACAATGATGTTCATTTTGATGTTCAGACTGATATTTACACTGATATTTACAATGACGTTCATACTGATGTTCACATTGACGTTCACACTGATGTTCACACTGATATTTACAATGAGGTTCATACTGATGTTCACACTGACATTCACACTGATGTTCATATTGATGTTCACAGTGATATTTACAATGAAGTTCACACTGACGTTCACACTGATGTTCACAATGATTTCCACACTGATGTTCACACTGATGTTCACACTGATATTTACAATGACATTCACACTGATGTTCACACTGATGTTTACAATGACGTTTATACTGACGTTCACACTGACGTTCACCCTGACATTTACACTGACATTGACGTTCACACTGACGTCCACGCTGATGTTTACATTGATGTGCACAATGATTTCCACATTGATGTTCACACGGATATTCATATTGATGTTCACACTGATATTTACAATGACATTCATACTGACATTCATACTGACGTTCACACTGGTGTTCACAATGATTTCCACACTGGTGTTCACACTGATGGTCACACTGATATTTACAATGACGTTCATACTGACGTTCACACTGATGTTCACACTGACGTTCACACCGATGTTCATTTTGATGTTCAGACTGATATTTACACTGATATTTACAATGATACGTCATACTGACATTCACACTGATGTTCACAATGATTTCCACACTGATGTTCACACTATTATTTACAATGACGTTCATACTGACGTTCACACTGATGTTCACACTGATGTTCACACTGATATTTACAATGACGTTCATACTGACGTTCACACTGATGTTCACACTGATGTTCACAGTGATTTCCACATTGATGTTCACACTGACGTTCACACTGATATTTACAATGACGTTCAAACTGACGCTCACACTGATGTTCACAATGATTTCCACACTGATGTTCACACTGATGTTCACACTGATATTCATATTGATGTTCACACTGATATTTACAATGACGTTCATACTGACGTTCACACTGATGTTCACACTGATGTTCACACTGATATTTACAATGAGGTTCATACTGATGTTCACACTGACATTCACACTGATGTTCATATTGATGTTCACAGTGATATTTACAATGACGTTCACACTGACGTTCACACTGATGTTCACAATGATTTCCACACTGATGTTCACACTGATGTTCACACTGATATTTACAATGACGTTCATACTGATGTTCACACTGATATTTACAATGACGTTCATACTGACGTTCATACTGATGTTCACACTGATGTTCACACTGGCGTTCACACTGATGTTCATTTTGATGTTCAGACTGATATTTACACTGATATTTACAATGATACGTCATACTGACATTCACACTGATGTTCACACTGACGTTCACACTGATGTTCACAATGATTTCCACATTGATGTTCACACTGATATTCATATTGATGTTCACACTGATGTTTACAATGACGTTTATACTGACGTTCACACTGACGTTCACCCTGACATTTACACTGACATTGACGTTCACACTGACGTCCACGCTGATGTTTACACTGATGTGCACAATGATTTCCACATTGATGTTCACACGGATATTCATATTGATGTTCACACTAATATTTACAATGACATTTATACTGACATTCATACTGACGTTCACACTGGTGTTCACAATGATTTCCACACTGGTGTTCACACTGATGGTCACACTGATATTTACAATGACGTTCATACTGACGTTCACACTGATGTTCACACTGACGTTCACACTGATGTTCATTTTGATGTTCAGACTGATATTTACACTGACGTTCACAATGATTTCCACATTGATGTTCACACTGATATTCATATTGATGTTCACACTGATATTTACAATAACATTCATACTGATGTTCACACTGACGTTCACACTGATGTTCACAATGATTTCCACATTGATGTTCACACTGATATTCATATTGATGTTCACACTGATATTTACAATGACATTCATACTGATGTTCACAATGATTTCCACATTGATGTTCACAATGATATTCGTATTGATGTTCACACTGATATTTACAATGACGTTTATACTGACGCTCACACTGACGTCCACCCTGACATTTACACTGACATTGACGTTCACACTGACGTCCACGCTGATGTTCACACTGACGTTCACACTGATGTTCACAATGATTTCCACATTGATGTTCACACTGATATTCATATTGATGTTTACACTGATATTTACAATGACATTCATACTGACGTTCATACTGACGTTCACACTGATGTTCACACTGATGTTCACATTGATGTTCACATTGATTTCCACACTGACGTTCATACTGACGTTCACACTGATGTTCACAGTGATTTCCACATTGATGTTCACACTGACGTTCATATTGATGTTTACACTGATATTTACAATGACGTTCACACTGATGTTCATATTGATGTTGACATTGATGTTCACATTGATTTCCACACTGACGTTCATACTGACGTTAACACTGATGTTCACACTGATGTTCACATTGAATTTCACATTGATTTCCACACTGATGTTCACACTAACGTCCACCCTGACATTTACACTGACATTGACGTTCACACTGATGTTCGCATTGATGTTCACACTGATGTTCACATTGATGTTCACACTGATGTTCACATTGACGTTCACACTGATGTTCACATTGATGTTCACACTGATGTTCACACTGATGTTCACATTGATGTTCACACTGATGTTCACATTGACGTTCACACTGATGTTCGCATTGATGTTCACACTGATGTTCACATTGATGTTCACACTGATGTTCACATTGATGTTCACATTGATTTCCACACTGACGTTCATACTGACGTCCACCCTGACATTTACACTGACATTTATGTTCCTATTTACGTCCACGCTGATGTTCACACTGACGTGCACACTGACGTTCACAATGATTTCCACATTGATGTTCACACTGATATTTACAATGACGTTCACACTGATGTTCATACTGATGTTCACATTGATTTCCACACTGACGTTCATACTGACGTTCAAACTGATGTTCACACTGATGTTCACACTGACGTCCACCCTGATGTTCACTCTGATGTTCACACTGACAAAACTTTTGACACAAATTACCCGCCAGGATCAGCAATGCATTAACAGAAAAGAAAATACAGGTGTGCAACAAAAAGATGCTAACAGCACAACAACGGGCTCATTACGAGTGGAATGGATTTTGTGTAAGCACAAAAAGTAACTCAGAAATGATCAAAGAGTGTATGGAGAGGATGACAGGAAAAAGAAGGACCGCAGCTTCAAGAAAAGCTCCAACAGTTTCCTCAGTCATCAACAACAGCCGATCTGCTTTCCAGAGATGTGCAGGTCTATGGAGCTAAATTGGGGCCAATATTATTTGAAACCCAAATAAGACAAATTGAAAAAAAAACATTGGTGTTTGGCCAGAAAAAAGTTAAAATGTCAGAAACATTTTTTCCTGTTCTAAAATAAGCATAATTATTTTCAGCTTCAAATGTTCCATTTTTACAAGGTTTCAAAACCCCCAAAAATAAATAAAAAAATATATTTTTTTCAGTTTCAACTATTTTTCTTTTTTTCATTTTCAAATTTGAAAATTTCAATTTCAAAACTTCTGGTCCCATTGTGGCGAGTTGAGACGGGGCTAACACTAAGGACCAATCAAAATCGATGAGGGTGGTAACTTGGATAATTATGGTCAGAAAATGGCTGTATTGTCTGTAAAGTCAGTAAAAGAAGAAGATAGAAAACATGAAGGAACCACTGTGTTTACCGTGGGGCTTGAACTTACATTGAACTTGAACTTACATTTCCTGCTCAAGAAAAAGTTAAAATACAATTGTACTAGCCATTAGGCCAGGGGAGACAACTGAAGCCCCAGCAAGTTTTAGCCATTTTATGCAAGCATATGGACGTTTTCGATGCCTGTATGTTACACAATAAGATGGCGCATTGAACGAGCTAGAACAGTATTTTGGTCATGCGGTTTGTACACGATAAATCTCTCGCTTTTTACAGCCATCTTGGGACGACTTCAGACTATTTTGAGTTTTGAAACCTAAAAACCAGAACATTTAAAGCTGAAAATAATGAATTTTATTTTTGAATAGCAAAAGTTTCTGTCATTTTCAAATTATTTTGGCCAAACATCAACCTTTTTATTCAGTTTGTATTATATGCGTTTCAAATTATATTTTACTTCCCTTCTTACTTTAATGTTCAATATTTCATATTATTTTCAACCTACTTTTAAGGGTTGTTTAAACAGAAAGTTAACATTTGCACAAGAAAAGGGATTAATTATGAATGCTTTTTGAGGTAATTCATGTTACCTGTTGCTCTTTAAGTGAAATATTGCAGAATCTTAAAGTTTGTGAAAGAACACACATATTGCACTACAAGGAAACAAGTTTATGTGCAATCTTGTTTTTTACTCTTTAATGTAGTTATGTATATTTAAGTAGTTTTTGTACAAACATGAATGAGAGAAATATTTGTTGAGACAATAAGCTAAAAAAAGTTATTTTCGGATTAACTAAACATTGCAATTAAACAAAAAAACAGAAATGTAAATTATTGTCCAAATGTTTTTGCATCTTCGGACTCCGGTCTACCAAGCTGACTGGGTTGCTGGACCTCTTACCAAACTTTCACACCTGAATTCCAAATCCTACCTGTAAAACTTTCCAAATGAGTTTCCATATTGTGATCTTTACTAAACATCAACAAGTTCCAACTGCAGAATCGGCTGGTTGAAGTCTGGTTGAATTGCTGGTTGAATTGTCTTCTGGGTTTGCTCAAAGCCAGGAAAAAATAAAGTTTCTGCAACCCACCAAAAAAAATAAATAAATAAAAATAACTTGACAACTGTCTGGAAATGCTTTTAATGTTCTAATATTCCAAATAAGTCTTTTTTTGCTGTCATGCACTGTAGTGTGATGTTAGAACCCTCCTGGTTGTGCAGTGATTCGCTGTCACAGGTGTTCTTTAGAGCTGCTTGATGTTTTAAAATAAAGTTTTCTTAAAGAAATAAACAGAGGATAAAAGTGGGAATTAATAAAGTCAGGTATCGGTAATGATAGATCTTTGCTCTGCAGCTTCACTGAGCAGTCTACAACCGAGTTATTTTGTGCAGGTCACCTGTGTAGTAGGCGCAGGTTTGACCATTTTCACCTGCAGACTGCACATATCTAACTTTAAAGCTAGTTATAATTAACACTTTACTCCGAGGGGGGGGGATGTCTTTTCACCTGTGGGTATATTTGATATCTATAAACACTGTTCGCCTATATACATTTAATTTACATATTAGACAGGCATGTTTCCTTGCTAGGGAGGGTGAACAAACTGCCAGGACGTAAATCCGTCAGATACAAACCTGAGGCTAATGTCACCTCGTATGGCCAAATCTGGATCCCAAACACAATGGCTTGAAAGGAACTTTACTGCTTCTCACCAGCACTGGATACAGTAGAAACTATCAAAAGAAGTGACTTTTTACAGATGTTTGTATCATTTTGTCTTTATGTATTTTCATAAAATAAAATAAAGTCTGTTTTTTTTTTAAAGGTGCTATTTAAAGCCATGAATTCATAATTTATCTACAAGAAATGAAAATTAATTGTCAATGTGAATTCCTCTAGACCATTTTCATGGTTAAAAAACATGAAAGCAAACAGGAAAATTCTTCTTTTTGTATTGATTAACAAAATTATAACTCCCAATGTGACTGACAGCTCTACAATTGGAGTGAATCAAGATTAACTCTTGACCAAGTGAAGGGAATCCTAACAAAGTTGAAATTTGATTTTTAAAATGCTCCAAATTTAGACAGAAACAGCTGTGAAGCATGGTGAATCCTGGACTTTTTGAACCATCTTAATGGAATCATTTCCTCAAACATCCCAAAATGCTGAGTGCCCTTCCTGTTTACATTCATTCTCTTAATCGGTCTTTCTTGTGACAACAGACCATTAAAATAAAAGAAAAATATCTTCATTATTTAAAAAGCAAATGTTTCTTTACATGAGTACGTAAACCCTAAAAACAAAGTGAGATTCATGTTCTCAATAATTTGATGCAGTGCTAAGACATCTCAGGAGAGACCAACTGTCATTGCAAAATGCAAGAGATGTTTCTAAAAAAAAGATTTTTTTCTTTTTTGAGAAATTATGTGGAACATTTCTTTCTTATCATGTACACTAAGTTTTTTGGCAGAGTAATTAGCATAACTGTAATCAAAATTGGTTATTAGGAAGTAGGCAGTTTGCCCTCTGTCTCAGGAGTGCTCCTGCCTCAGGAGGAGGAGTTTTAATATCTTGGGATTTTGTGAGTGAAAATGGGGGCGTGAGATCGACAGGCAGAATGGAGCGGCGTCCAGTGTTATACGGTCGCTGCACCAGTCAGTTATAGTGAAGACAGAGCTGAGCCAGAAAGCAAAGCTCTCAATTTACTGCTCAATCTTCATCCAAAACTCACCTATGGTCATGAGCTCTGGGTCATGACCTAAAGAACGAGATCCCGACTACAAGCAGCTGAAATGAGATTCCTCTGTAGTGTGTCTGGGCGCTCCCTAAGAGATAGGGGGAGAAGTTTGGTCATTCGGAGAGAGCTCGGAGTAGAGCTGCTTCTTCTCCACATCCAGAGGAGTCAGTTGAGGTGGATCGGACATCTTGTCCAGATGCCTCCCGGACGCCTCCCTGGAGAGGAGTTACGGGCATGTCCCACTGGGGGGGAGCCCCGGGAAAGACCCAGGACAGGCTGGAGAGACTACGTCTCCCGGCTGGTCTGGGAACGCCTCGGGGTCCCTCCAGAGGAGCTGGAGGAAGTGGCCGGGGAGAGGGAAGTCTGGGCATCTTTGCTTAGACTGCTGTCCCCACAACCCGGTCATGGATGAGGAAAAGAAAATGATGGATGGATGGATGGATGAGATTTAGGAAAATGGGAACAACCTTTATTAAATCCAAACCTCCCTTGTCTTTCTTTTCTGCAGGAACGGATCTTCCTTACTCTGTCCAACTACATCTTTACAGCAATTTTTGTGGCTGAGATGACCGTAAAGGTGAGATTTAGGGAACAGCATTATTATTATTTATTTTGTCTCCATGGCCATTCTTAGTGAATTAAGAAATCTCATACCCACAGAAAGTTTGATAGGTTCCTCTAGCCCTTCCGCTATCTTTGGGGTCCAGATGACTCCAACCACATATTGATGTGTGATTTCTTCCATGACAAATGTGGACAAAGGTGGACAGGATTTTATGTCTGCCATGGACATTAGTGAAATTCAAAAATCCATGATAAAAAAAGCGCACTGTCTTGTGGGGTCCAGATGACCCCACTTTTAATGTAAACAAGCCAATGAGAGCGGAAGGGCTAGATGTGTCTCCTGTTGAGTATTTTTCTGCTTTTAAAAAGTGCTGTACATTGACCTGTATGTACAAACTCATTGACACTGCCATATGCATCAGCAGAGTTTCTATCACAGGTGCTGGTGCGGCAGCAATCTGTGGTTTGATGTCCTGGACAAGGGTATTTAGACATGGCCAGGCAAGGCGACAACTTAACTTACAACTTTCCTATCAGAGGTCAACCGCTGTACCTCTGTACCACAACCACCCCTGTAAATATAGCTAAGGGGTAACAAACACAGTGGGGCCGCCCCTTAAACCTTTGTGCTATCTTGTGGGGTCCAGATGGTCCCAGCCTTACATTAATGTGTGATCCTTCCCATGACAAATGTGGACAAAGTGGACATTTGATCCCTGTCATGGACACCATTGAAAAATCAAAAAATTATTGGAAAAAGGTTCAGAACTCTGTTTTGCGGGATCCAGATGACTCCACTCCTAATGTTAACGGGCCTAGGATAGCACATGGTTAATCTGACTTCCCTTGTGCTCTTTTATGGGGTCCAGATGACCCCACCTTTACATTGAGGTGTTAGCCCTTCCATGACAAAGGTGGACAAGACTTCATATCTGTCATTGGACACCAGTAAAGATCAACAATCATTGAAAAATAAAATTCAGTGCACTGTCTTTTGGGGTCCAGATGACCCCACTCCTAATGTTAACAGGCATAGGAAAACACAAGGTCAATCTGACTTTAAGAATGTCTGAGTCCGAGTATCACCCCTTCCAACAAATGCTCATGCTGGAAAATTCTTCAATGCATCTGAATTTATAGTGTTTTGTAAAGTAATCTTTCTCTGCAGATGTAAATAAAAAATAAAAAAATAAAAAACAATGGTATTTTTTTCTTAAAGTAAGGATTTCTTAATTATAATTTATTTAATTTAGACTAGTTGAATGTATAAATTGATGGTTGAGGTGCAAATAACTGATAAACAATCTAGCGTGTAAAGGGGTGAATATGAAGTATTCAATCCCAAAGTTGAAAAAAAAAACTGAAATTTAATAAAATTATCCTCGGGGCACCACCTTCGTAATGAAGGAAAATATTACTCATCAATGATCAGCCGCTACCTCTAATCAATAAAGTAATCAATTAATCAGTCTATCAACTTTAGCGTAAGTGTCTTTACCCTGTGAAGGGACTTTACCACAAAGAAGAAAAATAATGATATCAAACAACGACGTCCTTTTTAATATTTATTGAATAACATGAGGTTAAACAAGCAGAAATAATGGACGTAAAAGCATGGAAAGCAATCAACATATGTGGAACACAGAATATAGCTCTAAATAATAACTAGAAATAGGTAAATGAGAAGAAAAGACACAATATTGAGGTGAAAAATGCTAAATGTGTGGATGCATTAAGTGTGTGTTGTGCATAAAAATAGGTGTCGTTACTGAGCTGAGAATAAGCTATTCTTAAAAGGGGGAATTCAAAACGGGGCAAAGATGTTACTCTTGCCAAAATAGTTAATCTTTGTTCTAACCACCAGCAGTTGACTGTATGAGCGAAGTTCGACTTCTCACCAGCGGTCTGTAGATCTGGGTCTGCTCTGCCAGGAAGGGTGGTTGATCCCGTTCCTAGCTGGATGGTTCAGGCGGGCCGTGGAGGCGAGATCTGCAGCCAGGTGTAGAAGGAAAGGGAACCTGCGGTTCTGCTGGTTCTGCTCCGTTCAGTCACTTAGCTTCTAGGGTGGTCGAACGATTTCTATATTCCGTTTTGTGACCAAAAAGTATAAGTCGCAAAGCTGGCCGGATAATGAAACTTATTGAATGGTCTAGCATTAAAAATCTGTTTCAAAATAAAAGCATCAAAAATTGTAAAAATGTTGGAATCAGTGTATGAAATAAACGGAAGACAAAAATGTTGAAAAGAAAGAAAGCGAAAAAAAACTTGATCTTGAGACTGGAAGAACTTAGATGTTTCTGTTCTGTTCTGGTTCTGGCGTCTTGGCTGGTTAGGCGATGCTCTGGCCTGCGCGCCAGAGTTTTGAATTTGAGAGTCAGGGCCAGAATCAACCAATCCGTGGGGATTTGAGGTGTTCTACGATTGGAGGTAATGTGCATGTCCCAATGAGCTCTGTCTATGCAAATATCAGGGGCGTAACTTTCTTCTGGTCTCTGGATGTGTTTATTGTTAATGCTGAATTAACAACAAAAGGGGTTTCTATCAAACAAAGTTTGTAAAACCCTATATGTGTGTGTGAATCCTGTATGTGGCACATATAATGCTTCCCAAAGTTCACATAAACACAGAAAATGAATTCTCCAAGCTTTGACGGTTACACGTGATTATTCATGGATTTTAACCTCAAAGTAGTTGTGAATCTTCTTCTGTTAGGAATAAAGCTTTGATTACACATATGTAATAATAGGACATTTTTTCTGGAGCTGTGAAGAGATGTTTTATATGTTAGATCAAATTAACAAATGTCCTGTGTTTTAAAACATGAAAAAAGTTATGAAGGGTCACGTGTCTCGCACAAAAGACTTTGAGTGTCTGTCAGGAATGCTTGCAGACTCTCCAGGGGGTCAGCCTGCTGGGACCAAAAGATCCTTTGAAGGTGACAGGTTTAAACTAACCAGAGTTGGGAATGCGTAATAGTCAGGGTTCTGGCCCGACTATCAAGAGTTTAATGACTTAACATCCGAGTGAGAAATAGAGGTTTTAGACAACTTTATGGCCCCTCTGCTGGGAGAGGAACTCTGTTATCTTGAGAAGATGCCCTCCAAATAAAAGTTGGGCGACCAAATGGTCAACACAGGTTGTGACAGTTGTTTCCAAGGATGGGATGCTACAACAATGCAGGTTTTTACATGCCTGTTGACCTGAAGACGCCTTGTTTGCTCAACGCTACCTCCAGAATGAACAGACTTTATATG
>NC_050530.1:5206244-5227662 GCF_002922805.2 Oryzias melastigma | reverse complement strand
GTTAAAAGCACATATTATCTTATGCTGAACAACAATGGTTACTAGCTGTCCAGAGCTGCAGTGCGGTGATCCTGTTTCACACAGAGCATCTTTTATTTTAAAAAATAAGTTATTTTCAGCATCTGTCAAATGTAAAAAACTAAAAATTAAAAAATCAAATTTTGAGAGATGTTAGGTTCCTTTTTATATTTTTTCTTTTGTTCGTGCCAACAAATAGACAAAATTCATATTTATATTAAAAAACAGAATGTTATTAAGGCAAATAAAATGTCTTAATGGCTAAAGTAAGACTGCAGCTCCTTCTAGGTTTTGATCAGTAGAAAACGAGCCCAAATGACTCTTTTACTGTAAAATGTTGTTGACCTCTGTCCCATAGGATGACACAAAAAGTTAAAATTTGTTTGATCCCTTGAATCAAAAAGGGTGATAGATATGTACGAAGATAAAAGGAGAATTTACTTTATTATTATTTTTACATCACATATAGTCATTACAACAAGCAAGTTTTAACTTTCACTTTAAAACAACCAAGAAACAAACAAACAAAAAGGGCTAAACTAAACATTTACTGATGTACTGAGAAGCTTAAAGTCCCACAGAAAGATCCAGTCACCATATCATCCAGTTCTAATCTCTTTCACAGATATTACCTTTAAACTGTTAAACTATAATACAGTTTTCATTCTATGTCTCTTTTAAATGAATTGCATCTCCTGTTATGTTATTTTCTATTGCCATTCCATAAATCAGTAAACGTTCATTCCTCAGGATGCCTGTTGCTACAACAAATGATTTTCTCTTTAAAATAAATAAATACAAATAAAAAATGAGTTAGTAAGAAGAATTTTCCACTTTTGTTCCCATGAAAAAAAAGTTCTAATAACATTGACCTTTTCTGGGTCATCTTCTCTTTAGATTGTGGCCCTGGGCTGGTTTTTTGGTGACAAAGCATATTTAAGGAGCAGCTGGAACATCCTGGATGGGATGCTGGTGATGATTTCTGTCATTGACATCCTGGTGTCACTCATCTCAAACTCTGGCACTAAGATCCTGGGCATGCTTCGAGTGCTTAGGCTGCTGAGGACTCTGAGGCCTCTACGGTAGGAGAACCTCTCAAAAATACACTCATCCATGTGCAGTCTTTCAGATTTGAGTATCTGATTTGCTTCAAAGCAAGATTGTGCAAAGTTCAGTCTTATAGCTACTAGCGTTTTTTAAGGTGGTGCTATGACACATGTAAGGATACTCAAACAGTGTTCCTCTGAAAACTCAAGTGACCTTTTGTTGTAATGGTAAATGGTGTATACTTGTATAGCGCTTTCTACCCTCCTTCGAAGGCCCAAAGCGCTTCACAGTCATAGACCCATTCACTCACTGGTGGTGGCTCTGCTGCCGAACACTGGCGCCAACCAAGCAATTTGCGGGTTCAGTGTCTTGTCCAAGGACACTTCGATATGTGGGCGTGCAAGGTGGGAATCGAACCCACAATCTTCCGATCAGGAGTCGACCGGCCTACTGGTGCCCCACAGCCGCCTCACTTGTTGATGAAGGACAAAGAATGAAATTAACATTTTTCTTTTTCTCAAATGGATCTGTTTTTAAAATGCAGGCAATAGTAAAGACAGCCACAGATTCTGTTTATATTCAAATAAAGAATTATGTTCTAAGCAATGAATCCCAAACTTTGAGACAATGTGTCTATGTCTATGCTCCTTTGAATTGTCTAAGTGTAGCAAACACTTCTGAAGAGCGTGTTATTTCAGCAGACTATTAACCAAGTGGCTGGAATAATATACAGGAACAAGTGTAGAGAATGTGGACTAGAAACCCCAAAGTCAAACTGGAAAACACTTCTGAAAGTGGTAGAGAATGAGAAAGCAAAGATCCTGTGGGACTTCCAGATACAGACTGACAGGATGGTAATGGAGAACCAAACAGATATTGTAGTGGTGGATAAAGAGCAGATGACCCCAATTTTAATGTAAACATAATTAGGGTAGCACAAGGGTTACCCTGCTGACACCAACTGTCTCATTAGAACATTGGTACTATTACTTCTATTTGTTTTCTTAAAGGCAAAACAAAGAGAAGAAAAAAAATGGAATAAGAAAGTTCTAACATAAAAAAATAAACATTTGATATTTTATCCCAGTGTGATTAGCAGAGCACCAGGGCTGAAGCTGGTGGTGGAGACTTTGATGTCCTCGCTGAAGCCCATCGGCAACATTGTGGTGATTTGCTGTGCCTTCTTCATAATCTTTGGCATTCTGGGAGTACAGGTAAGAGAAGTTGAGGGAAATTGATCCGCTAGATTGAAAGATTCTCTCCTAATGTCCCAGTTATTTCCCCATAAGCAGTGATGGTTGTTTGAATAATGTTTTGATAGTAAACATGTTTCTTGATTATATACACATATACTCTTCTATTTCTTTATTATTCTACTATTAAATACATTTTTTATCTACTTTTTAAAAAACATTAGACTTCTTCGTTAACTTATTGGCCAGGTCACCATTAAATTAAGATGTCAATGGGTCTTTATCTAGTCAAATTAATGTTGAATAATAATCCTGAGCAATGTTCACTTTGCTTCATGTTAAATTCAAAACATTTTATTTTTAGCTGGTTTTGTGATGTGATAGATTTGGCTGCTTCAGATTGTACCTTTCTGGATAAAACAATTATTAACTGGTTTACCTATTCACCATGATGGTCACTGGCCAAAGTGCTTCAGGTAACACACAGAGAGCAATTGGCATCATCTTTCACCTTCTTTTTAACATCTTGTGTTTATTTACATTGTTTCCGTTAATTTGCAGCTTTAACTAATTTATTTGGTTTGATACATCAGAAAAACAAGTGGAAATATTTTTTTTGTAAACAGTTTAAAGATGTAAAAAATTCCAGAGATAAACATGTTAAGAAAAATATGGATAATTTCATGAGACACCTCCCTATCCCTTTATTATTGTCTTTAAAACTCAAACATTGTTCCTCATTATTTGCCACCTTTTTTTAAGAAATCTAATAATTCCATATTTTCTTTAAATTCTCAAACTAAATGTTTCTATCAGGCTGCATGTTCAGGTCTCCCTTGAAAAAAGAGATCTAATCTCAGTGGTATTTCCTGGTAAAATAAAGGTTAAATAAAAATGGTGGCACAGTGGGGCAGGTGTTAGCGCTCTTTCCTAACAGCAAGCATGTCCCTGGTTCAACTCCCGGCTGGAGGACCTGAACCAGAACCACCAATGGAGGACCTTTCTATGTGGAGTTTGCATGTTCACCTCATGTATGCATGGGTTTTCTCCAGCTTCCTCCCACCGTCCAAAAACATGGTTCATAGGTTGATTGGTTACTCTAAATTGCCTCTAGGAGTGAATGCGAGTGTGGATGGGTGTGTGATTGAGGTTCTGTGACAGACTGGTGACCAGGTGTGTCCAGGTGTATCCTGCCTTCGCCCATCAGTAGCCGGTTTAGGCTTCAGCACCCCCTGACCCCGAAAAGGACAAGAAAATGATGAATATTTCCATCACTGTGGCTTTTATTGAAACTATGTTTTGTCTTTTCTCCTTAGCTTTTCAAGGGCAAGTTCTTTGTCTGCGAAGGAAAGGACATAAGGAATGTCACCAATAAATCAGAATGTTTGCAATCTAACAATACATGGGTCCGACACAAGTACAACTTTGACAACCTGGGCCAGGTAGGAGTTTAGACACACGGATAACTTTGCAGGAAAACAGGAAGACAGGATTTATTGACTGTCTTTTCTCTTCCAGGCTTTGATGTCCCTCTTTGTTCTGGCATCTAAAGATGGTTGGGTGGACATTATGTATAATGGACTTGATGCTGTTGGAGTTGACCAACAAGTAATTATCTGAACCTCATTGTGTTACAAAATCTTAGAGTTTCGTTCTGCCAATTTCTATGCAGCATTTAAAGACACCTATCCAAAGTGACTCTTAATTGAAGAACATTACAAGCACACAATGGGTCAGAGTCACATTCTAAATCAAGTACAGTGATAAGAATGTTTTAGCTTCCAGAAATGTCAATAAATAGCTTTGGGTTTTTTAAGGTCCTTTAACCCCTTTTGCCATCTTATGGGGTCCAGATGATCTAGTGGACCTAAATCTCCTGTTACCTGGTCCACATGCACACTGCTCGGCTCCGCTTTGTGCTCATCAGGTTCAGATCAGCGCAGATGATGATGCGTATTTATCTATAAAAAAAATAAAGACAGGTTTCTGTTTAGTCCTGTTACCATTTTTACTGAGTTGTTAAACTAGCATCTCTGAAACTGAGAATATAGGAATCCAACCACAACGAGAAAATAACTCACAAATCTCTTTTTTTTCAAGCCCGTAATGAACTACAACCCATGGATGTTGCTGTACTTCATCTCCTTCCTGCTTATTGTGGCCTTCTTCGTGCTCAACATGTTCGTGGGCGTGGTGGTGGAGAACTTCCACAAATGCCGGCGCCACCAGGAGGCTGAAGAGGCTAAGCGCAAGGAGGAAAAAAGAAAAAAGAACATTGAGAAAAAGAGACGGAGTAAGGAGAAGGAGCTGGCTGGTCGGTAGTCTTTCCACATCTTTCTGAGTCCTGCTTGATTTAAGCTTGAGCTTTTCTTTTCCCTTTGCATCATTTGGTTTGGCAAAGTCTGGAAGAGCACATTTAGTTATATGGAAGCTGCTGTGTTGTAGAATCCCCAATTTTCTTTACTGTTAGACTTGTTGGTAAACCATGTGTCTTGGTGGTTACCTGCTCTGACTGACTGCAAGGCTTTTCTTTACCCATTTATTTACAATGAGCGACTGCAGGTGAAGAAAAGCCCCCCTATGTTGAGTCAGAACAGTTCACTATCAGAAGAAGTCCCTTCTTTGCCTGTTCTGCTGTAGACGCTTTGCTTGGGACGGCCCTGGGAGCATGCCGGGTGGCTGCTGATATTTAGGGCTTGCATGGTAGTGGAAACCGTCAACTGGAGGGAGGGGCAGGGAGGTGGTTAGGGTGTAGATCTGAGCCCCTTCCCTTCATCCCTCCCTCTCTTCTGCATGTGATTTAGTGCAGCCTCTGGGCAGGGATAGACCAAAATCTGGACAAACCCTAAAACTTTGATTATCACTCTGTACACCACCACCCCCCCTTCCCCAGTGGCTGTAGTTAGTGATAAACTGCCTGTTTTGGTTTTTGATTCTCCACTGCCTCCTCACCCCTAAACATCGGTGCTAGCATAAGCTGGCCTTATTTTGAATTTGGTGAGGTTTTTTATAAGGAGCAGTGGACGATATTTCCTTCCGTTTGACCGAGATTGTTTTCTTTTTTATCCAAGTTTACTAGTTTATTTCTAAATCCATATTGAGAAATACAGATGATAACCAATTCCCTTTTACAGGACAAGCTTACAATGTCCAGTACATGAAAAAGAAACTGCTCACATATTTGATCCACTGTTCTCTTTTCTACTCTCATCGTCTTGTTTGCTTTGTTTTTATCCAGTTAAATTTTCCAACTTGGAATTTTTGGGTTACGAGGTTACCAGAATTCAGTCTGTTAGACATCTGCAATGGTATTGTGGTTTTCTATTAGAAACGACTGGACTCAGATTTACTGGAAAGACAAACATAGGAACACAAAGCTCTTCCTTCTGGCCTTACTCCATCCCTCTTTCCTGCTTTCTTTCTCAAAAACAAAACATCTTCTTTCTGCCTCTCAGTCATCCTTCTTCCCTGCTTTCTTCTGTTTCTGACTAATACAGTGTTGTTCCTCTAGATTTAATGGTTCCAGGGGGGAGTTGGGCCCTCTCTGACGGCACCGTAAAAGGTACAGAGTTTCCAGCATGTTCTGTAGCACTTTCAATCCCACCACCGTCACTGAGCACCTACATGGTGACTCTGGTCCTGCTTTCAGTGATCATGGGAGGTAGGGATCATCTTGCGCTCTCGCTCCCCTGCCTCTCTACCATCAGCCTTCAAGTCCGCTGGACACACTGTGTTTTTTTCTGTTGTGGCTTTGTCCTTCACAGTTACTCTATACTGTCTGTTATTCATCCACTGTCCACAGCACTGCACCCCACCTGAGATATTTCTACATATTTAACATACGCTAGTTCACATTTGATTACAAGAGCTAAGAAATATAAAACTGGGTTTTGGTGACAATTTTATCTTGTCAGAATAATCTCAGAGCTGTTCTACAAAAGACAGTCTAGTCAAGAACCCAATACAAATAGCTAAGTTATGTTCCTTGGTTTGACAAACAACCAGCAAAACACATAATATCTGATAACACAAACCACAACTGTACAGAACTGGAGCAATCTAAAAAGTTGAGATTGGATCTCAAGATCAAGACTGAATATGAAACCAAACAAAGACTTATGGAAAAATGGTTTCTTTAAATTCAGATGTTACTGCTGCTCAATGACGTCATCAATAATCAAAGGTCATCTGTGTTAGCAAGTTGCTGCCAGCACTCAGAAAATACCTAACAACAATTGGTGTTAATAACTTTAAAAAGTCATGCTAAAAAGGGGAGTCATTACTTAGTTTTAAATGTAAACTTCTGTGCCTCAGAGTACACCCACCTGTGCCATGGAGGAGAAATGCTCCTCTGTGGCAAAGCCTGATGCAGATCAGGGATGGACAGCCCTAAGTTCCTACGGCCCTCCTTAAACAAACAACTTTGGACACCACTACAGCTTCAAATGCCCCTACAATTGGAGCAATTGGGAGAAGCCATAGGGGTAGGGGAGGAATTCAGATTTGGCCCAAGAGTACTCAAACAAGTAGAGGTTTAAGAATTAAAGTTAAGGGATAATCTAGGGCTACTATTAATGAACATGTCTTAAACATGACAAAGGTTTTTGAGGTCTTTCCAGGGATCTACTGTAGCCACTCCTCTAGTTTACTCGTTGCTAGCTCAACTGCTTTGATTACTGTAGGCACAAATGTCACCTTCACCTTGACTGCTTTCTACAGTTCTTCCCTGGCAGCTCGCACTGGCTTTTGGTCAGTCAGAATCTATCCCAAACAACTCTTTTAGTGTTATAGTTTTTAAACCCATGGACTAAACCTTGTGTCAGTGTTCATGTGTTGTCTTGTAAGTCAACCCTTTATGGCCAACGGTTGGACTTCTTGATATCAGCCACTTCAATTTTGGTCCTTTGGTGTACCCAGGAAGAAACTTGTCATCCTGTAATGTGCTATCCCCAGCAAGGTCTCCTCTGCTTTCCTTTGCCTGATACATCCACTGAGCACACTGTCAGTTGGAGCCTTGAGCTTGATGTATTCATGCATCTTGGATGTTTCATCCTGGATAGTGGCTTCCACGCTCACTAGTCCTTGGCCTCCTTCCTTGCAGCTAGCATACAGTCTCAGGTTGCTAGATTTAGGATTTTGTGTGTCAGAGAGAGGTAGAGGAGGTGATGGTGGCTCCATTCCTGAGATGGTGTCCAGAGCCAGACCTGTTGATTTTTTTAATAAGGGGGTTAAGACAAAATAATTATAATAGTAATAATAATAATCATATTATCATTATTAATAATAATAATAATAATTATGATAATAATGGATTAGATGTATCTGGTCTTTTCCAGATGCTCAAAGCGCTTACAATGTGTATCCATTATTTATTAACTCCTCATTCATACTTGGTGATGGTAAGTGCCCTGGTGCAGACTGAAAGAGGCGTGGCTACCATTGGCTTCAAGGGTGGTTTTCTTCTACTTCAAGTTTCCTATGAAAGCTCTTAGCCAAGGGTCACACTGCATCCAGTCCAGCTCTGGTGCGGATGCCGTAGTCTTTGCATAACTTGAAAAGTGTGAGAGGCGCTCACAATGCATCCAGTCCGGTCTCTGTGGGGCTCTGTGTCTGTTTTATTTACTTCATATTCTTGCCGGACACTAGAGCTGAGCCAAAGCACTTATTGTGAAGTTGGGGCTTTGAGAGACATAAACTGGAAATCATGCAAGCTTGTGTAAAGTGCATCCGGTACATTTTTTAAAAAATAAAACCTATTTTCCTCTGTACACGCTGTTTCAAGGATCACTGCTGCTGAAGTGTAAAGTTCTTTGGTATCTTTGATTGTTGTGGTAGGAATTGCCCTCAATGCTTCATTCACAGTTTCCAGGAGACTTTCAGGTGTTGTTTTATTTAACTCTTGGTGTCGGGATTGCCTGGTGTTCGTTTCAGACATGATATTGTACCTTGCCACGACTCTCATAGTTCTCATCCTACTTTTCATGACTGCTCTTCACAAAACCTCATGTTAGCCTGTACTTGTGATTTATCCAATAGACCAAACTAATTTAAGTCCTCGCCTTTCTCTCTTTTCTTGTAACACATGTTTTAGAAAGAAATGTTTTGAAACTCGGATTTAGATGAAGGTAGAAATATTGAAGTATTGTTACAATGACTATAAAAAGTTTTTTAATGGGTTTGTCAGTAGTATACCTGTTTCTCTACTCTTCGCTCAGTCTATGCAATCATCTGCCTTCACTCATTTCAATTAGACCATTAAGCTCAAGTATGACTCAGAAAGGTGTGTCAATCTGCTTTGTGTGAATCAGCATGGTGTGTGTTTGTTTAAGAGTATGATTGTTGTCATGTCATTTTAAAAGCTGTCATGTCTTTTCTTTACGTAATTTTTATGGTGTCCTCACTTAGCTTTTCTGAACCAGCTGAGCTTTCCGGGAACCCTAGTGAAGCTGAACTTTCCCCTGTTTGTGTTTTGAACTCAGTGTATGCGGGGTAACTAATTGGGACCCCTGTTTCTTAACAAAAGGTCTAAAAAATTGTATTTGCAAACACTGAGTGTAACACTTATTGTGGAACCATTTACCACAAAGGGCAGCAGCATAAAAGCAGTTGCACTAGCCACTTAAAGGAAAAGCATCGCCTTTCAATGATCTGGATCTATGAGTTAGAATATTGCTGCTTTTGTGTGCCATGCCCTTCTCTCATTAACACTGTCTTCAATCCATAATCACGTCTTCCATTTGCCCCATCTAAACTCCTGCAAACTTCAAATAAATGATCAAGACTATCACCCCTAAAGAGGTCTTCAGAGTTGTTGGGATTTGGAAAATCAGATTAATTTTACTAACAACTCAGTCAGTGTGCAGTGTTTTTCTTTTGTTTTACTGTAAAGCAGTAAACAACATCCCTCCTACGTCACAGTCAGTATGAGAAAAACCCTCCGAAACTCACTATGATCTGTTTTGTCCAAACCAATTCAAGCCAACATGCTTTCACCCTTTTATCCATTGTGTTTTGATGTAGTGGTAATCCTTAAGTCACTTAACTCAGAGCCCTTACAATGTCTGTATTTCCCAAAAAGGAAAGGACCACATAGAAAATCTAAGAATGTAAATGTCCAAAAACAATTCCAAGGCCATTTGGGTTGCGATCCTCTGCAGGTGGCTCTATGATTATCTGATGGAAAGGTGAGTCTATGTTGGGGTTGTTTTTGGACAAAAGATGTTCTTTGTGTTTCATTATTGAATGACAGACCTTTGGATCAACATCAGCAAAGAGATTTAGTTCTTAAAACAATTGTCAAAATCCCTCCAGAGATGGTCCTTTGTTAAATATATATATATATATATATATTTAATTCAATGCTTGGTTATTTTTTTTTAAAGTGTGGAAGCTCATTTGAAGATCTCACCATATCATTATATTCAAAGGGCACTTGTTTTGGAAACATAAATTGGTATACAGTGTTTCCCCAAGTAAATCCGTGACCCAGTTTCATTTGAAATTTAGTACAATATCACCTTACCATTGTAGAAGTGTCAGGACTTGTCACTAGACCACCCAAAAATGACAGACCCAGGAATAGATGAAGCTTAAGTTCTTTTATTGAAGACGGAGGATGAGGATATGGAGCAGGAGGGATGTAGTAATGTCGGCAGACGATAGGGGGTGCTGGAGATGAGGACGCCGTCCGAGAGCAGAGGAGGATGAGTGGAGAAGAGCTCTTGAAATTGTTGAGGTTGTGGCGGTCTTTGATACGGTAATCCGGGAGATGGGGAACTTAAGGCAGACGCTGAGCAGGACCTTGAGAGCCGTGGAAGTAGAAATCCCGTCCCAGCTGAATGACGGAGCTGTCGCTGGAGACACAGAGCGTGAGGGCTGGCGGGTTGACAGGCAGCGAACTTCGATTCCTGTGGTGTGAGAGGCAGAGGTGAGTAAACAGACTGAGAATCTCGGGCTGGTAGTCGGGCTGATAGCGAGACGTTCCGGCAGTGATCGGGGCAGGGATGCAGGGTTAAATAGGAGAGCAGACAGGTGCAAGTGATCAGCGTGATGACCTGCTGCAGCTGTAGCGGGGGCAGGGACAGCAGCTGCCGTGACAGTACCCCCCCCTCAACGACCGGCACCAGACGGTCGAGCTGGCTGGTCAGGGTGGTCACGGTGGAATTGGGTGATAAGATCAGGATCCAGGATGAAGCGCGCCGGCACCCAGGAGCGTTCTTCGGGACCATAGCCTTCCCAATCGACTAGATACTGCAAACCCCGTCCCCGGCGGCGAGATCGGAGCAGGCGCCTGACCGTGTAAGCAGGACCCCCGTCAATGAACCGAGCCGGAGGCGGAGCAGCAGGAGGTGGGACAAAGGGGCTGGTCTTGACAGGCTTAACCTTAGAGACATGGAAGGTCGGATGTACATGAAGAGACCTAGGCAGACGCAGGCGAATGGCAACTGGGTTGACCATCTTCGAGATGGGGAAGAGTCCGACAAACCGTGGAGCCAGTTTCTTGTTCTCGAGACGAAGGGGCAGATCAGCAGTGGAAAGCCAAACCTTTTGGCCCACCTGATAGGAGGGAGCAGAAACTCGTCGTCTATTGGCGGAGGCACAGTAGAATTCCACAGTCCGTAGGAGAGTCTGCCGGGCCTTGCGCCAGGCTCGCTGGCATCGTCGAACGGAAGCATGGGCCAAAGGTACAGAGACCTCCCCCTCCTGAGAGGCAAACAAAGGTGGTTGATATCCAAACACGATCTGAAAGGGGGACAACCCCGTGGCAGAGGAAGGAAGGGTATTATGGGCATACTCTGCCCAGACTAAATTACGGGACCATGACGACGGCTCACGGGCACAGAGGAGACGGAGGCTGGTCTTCAATTGTTGGTTGAGCCGTTCGGATTGGCCATTAGACTGCGGGTGGAAACCGGAGGATAGACTCACAGAAGCCCCAAGCAGGCGACAGAACTCCGCCCAGAACTTGGCCAGGCAGAGCAACGAAATGCACCATCTTAGAGAACCGGTCTACTACAGTCAGAATTACTGTCTTGCCTTCAGATGACGGGAGCCCAGTGACGAAGTCCAATGAGATGTGGGACCAGGGTCTTCTAGAGATAGGCAGAGGGTGTAGAAGACCAGCAGGCGAAGATGTTGATGCCTTGACCTGAGCACATTCTGGACAGGAAGAAACATATTCGTTGAGGTTCTCTCGTATGTTTGGCCACCAAAAACGCTTTCTAATCACTGTGAATGTTCGTCTCTGACCAGGATGGCAAAATAAACGTGAGGCATGGAACCAGTGCATTACTTTGGCTCTGAGATTTTCTGGTACATAGAGACACTCCGTGGGACAGGCAGATGGAGAGTGTGAATCTTGGTTAGCGGAACGTACCTCCTCCTCAATGTCAGTACTGACCACAGCGAGACGAGCAGAGACAGGCAATATGAAGTCAGGAGACGCCTCTCTGGACGGACAGTACTCCCGGCGGGACAGGGCATCGGCCTTCATGTTACGTGATCCTGGCCTATAGGACAGAGAGAAGGTGAATCGGTTGAAAAACAAAGCCCAGCGGGCCTGGCGAGGATTCAGTCTCTTGGCGGTTCTTAGGTACTCCAGATTTTTATGGTCCGTGAACACAACAAAAGGGATTTCAGACCCTTCCAGCCAGTGCCGCCACTCCTCCAATGCAGCCTTTATGTCTAGCAACTCCTTGTCACCAACACACTAATTCTTTTCAGCGCTGGACAGGTGGCGGGAAAAGAAGGCACATGGATGCATCTTGTTATCTGCACTGCGCTGGGAGAGGATAGCTCCAATCCCAGCGTCAGAGGCATCCACCTCCACGGTGAATTGTTTGCTGGGATCAGGCGTGATCAACACTGGAGCTGACGTGAAGCGGTTCTTAAGATCTTGGAAAGCAGCCTCTGCTTTTGGAGCCCAAACAAACCTTCTCTTGGATGATGTTAAGGTATGTAATGGGGAAGCGATTTTGCTGTAATTCTTGATGAAACGGCGATAAAAATTAGCGAACCCAAGAAACCGTTGTAATTGTTTACGGTTCTCTGGTCTCGGCCACTCCAACACAGCCTGGACCTTGCTTGGGTCCATTTTGACGCTGCCTTCAGTAATGACCAGGCCCAGAAAGGAAGTAGTAGTGGCATGGAACTCACACTTTTCAGCCTTGACATAGAGCTGGTTCTGAAGCAGCCTCAGGAGAACCTAGCGTACGTGTTGGACATGCTCTGCCTCTGACCGAGAGAAAATCAGAATGTCGTCAAGGTAAACGAACACAAATCGGTTTATCATGTCCCCCAACACGTCGTTAAGCAGGTTTTGAAAAACTCCCGGTGCATTGGTAAGACCAAATGGCATGACCTGGTATTCAAAATGACCTGAAGGTGTGTTGAAGGCTGTCTTCCACTCGTCTCCTGCCCTGATGCGAACCACATGGTAGGCGTTGCGGAGATCCAGTTTGGTGAAGAATCTAGCCCCCTGGAGGAGTTCAAAAGCAGAGGACATAAGCGGAAGGGGATAGCGGTTACGTACAGTGATCTCGTTTAGTCCTCTGTAGTCGATACAGGGTCTTAAACCTCCGTCCTTTTTCTTAACGAAGAAAAAGCCTGCCCCCGCAGGAGAGGAGGAGGGCCTGATTAGTCCAGCAGCTAATGACTCCTTAATGTAGGTCTCCATGGCCACCCTCTCCGGACCCGAGAGGGAGTATAAACGACCACGAGGAGGTGAAGAGCCTGGCAAAAGGTCAATGGGACAATCGTAAGGGCGGTGAGGTGGTAAGGCAGAAGCTTTTACCTTGTTGAAGACCTCTTTGAGATCGTGGTACATACCAGGCACTCGGGAGAGATCTGGATATCTCTCCACAGGTCTCTTGTCCTGGTTAGATGGTGATGGGGCTTCCATAGCGCCAAGACAGTTGTTGAGACAGTTTGCGCTCCAGGCCAGGACCCGACCTGATCGCCAGTCGACTTGAGGGTTATGTTGTTGTAACCAGGATAAGCCTAGAATGACAGAAATATCAGTGTTCTTGATGACATGGAACCTGACAAACTCGAAGTGGTTGTCTATCTGCATCTTCACTGGCTCAGTTATGACACGACTGTTTGTTATGACACGTCCATCAATCGCTTTGACACTCAGTGGACACTGCAGCCATGAGACATTGACTCCCCACTTGTGTACGGTCTCCTCAGCCATGAAATTGCTGTCAGCTCCTGAATCAATAAGCACAGAGTTAATGTGTACCTTGTTCTTGACGTGAAAGGATGCTCTCGTACTTTGGTTGGACTGGAAGGAGGAAAACAGAGAAAGGCTCACACACGTCTCCTCCTCTCGTGCTGAGCCGGGCCTTTTACTGGACAGTTCTCAATGCGGTGATCCGGGGAACCACAGTAAAAACAGAGGTTCTGCTGGAATCGACAATCTCTCTCCTCCTTGGAGAGTCTGGTACGGCCTAGTTGCATAGGCTCCTCCAAGTCGAGTCCCGAAAAGGAGGATGGTCTGGGATACGAATGACCTTGGTGCTCCAAATAAAACCGTGATGTCCGTTGTCTCTCTCTTCCTCTCTCTCGGATACGCCTGTCGATGCGGGCTGCCAGAGTCATCAAGTCATTGATGCGTCTTGGAAGTTCGCGTGCTGTTAATTCGTCCTTGACAGTGTCAGATAAGCCCTCGTAAAACATGTCATAAAGGGCCTCCTCATTCCCCCTGCTGTTACTTGCTGTGGTTCGAAAACGTATGATGTAATCATCCACACTCTCTTTGCCTTGACGCATCTTTGTCAGTTGTCGAGCAGCCTCCCGGTGGGGTTTAACTGGATCGAAGACCTCTTTGAGTTCCTCTGAAAATGCTCTGTACGAAGTGCAGGCATCTGAATCTCGAGTCCACTCAGCTGTGGCCCATTGTGCAGCTCGGCCGCCTAACAACGAGATAACACAGGCAACCTTGGATCTCTCAGTCGGGAAGGCAGACTCCTGCAGAGAAACGTTCAGTTCACATTGGCAGAGAAAGGTTCGACACAATGCTGGGTTCCCATCGTATCTTTCTGGGGGGTTAATCTTGGGTTCAGTCCTGGGTTGCATGGTAACAGTAGGGGGAAGGGTTTGAGATATGCTCATAGCAGACAGTCTATCAGTGATATCACACAGTTTGGTAGAAAATTCAGCCATCCTCACATCATAAGTCCTGAAGGCGCCCTCCACTAAAGACTGGAATTCCTGGGCTGTCTTTGGGTCCATCTTGGCCGGAACGTTCTGTCAGGACTTGTCACTAGACCACCCAAAAATGACAGACCCAGGAATAGATGAAGCTTAAGTTCTTTTATTGAAGACGGAGGATGAGGATATGGAGCAGGAGGGATGTAGTAACGTCGGCAGACGATAGGGAGTGCTGGAGATGAGGACGCCGTCCGAGAGCAGAGGAGGATGAGTGGAGAAGAAGAGCTCTTGAAATTGTTGAGGTTGTGGCGGTCTTTGATACGGTAATCCGGGAGATGGGGAACTTAAGGCAGACGCTGAGCAGGACCTTGAGAGCCGTGGAAGTAGAAATCCCGTCCCAGCTGAATGACGGAGCTGTCGATGGAGACACTGAGCGTGAGGGCTGGCGGGTTGACAGGCAGCGAACTTCGATTCCTGTAATGTGAGAGGCAGAGGTGAGTAAACAGACTGAGAATCTCGGGCTGGTAGTCGGGCTGATAGCGAGACGTTCCGGCAGTGATCGGGGCAGGGATGCAGGGTTAAATAGGAGAGCAGACAGGTGCAAGTGATCAGCGTGATGACCTGCTGCAGCTGTAGCAGGGGCAGGGACAGCAGCTGCCGTGACATAGAGAGCAATAGATTTTAAGTTACTTTAAAATAATTTTAAGCTACAGTATATATTTACTATATTTCCCAAAATATGTCTAATTTAAATTTTGTATAGTACATTATTTTAAAAAAGTAAGATCAAATTAGATAATGAATTGTAAAATGTATTGTCATGGGTACCCATGACATGACTTGTTTTATTTTTGAAATTGACATATTGAATTGTAAATTTTAAGACTGAGTTATTCATTTTAACATTTATTTTCATATTTCAAGCCTGAATTGCACATTGAATTGTCAAAAGAAAAATGCATTTCAAATTGCACATGAATTGTTAGTTGAGAATTACAAATTACTTTGAATTATGACTCAAAAACTTCCATAGCAAAATTACCCATGTAGGTTTTTATTTTCCCATCAGAAACAACAGGTACAATAGCAGCCCAGTCTCAGTAAAATGCGTACATATTCCACGATTTGGGAAATACCGAGTATAATATACGCCAAAACCGGTTTTTGCGTGCATATAATACGTGCGGTCTTTAACGTGTTAAATGTGTTTTCCACGTTTGACACGTCCCCTGGTGGAGGCGTGAGCATCACAGACAGCCCCACAAACGAACAATTTGCTTTTCTAGCCCTAACCATAACCGTAATCCTAACCTTAACCAGGAACGACGTCATTTAGAAAAGAGCCGGAGGATTTCTGACCACGTGATCAAAACGAAACCTAAAAAGCCGTGTATATTGTACGCCGGCACAGCCTATCCTCTATCATTGCGTATCATATGCACGCAAAAAGCGTGTTTGGCGTATATTATACACGGTATTTCAGAGTGCAAAGTCGTGGAATATGTACACATTTTACTGAGAGTGTGTTGGCAATAGTCATTTTGATAATTTTTACTTTCTTTGTTCAAAATAAGGCCCATAACTAAGGAATATATGAGATGATCTTGTTGAGGACTGTATTTTATAGTCCTGTTTAATTTTCATAACAGTAATAATCTTTTATGAAAAAGCAAGAGCTTCAGTTGAAGCAACATCTAGTTCAGAGTTTATGGGCCAAAACTAATCTCATTTAACAACAGGACTGCTACAAAACAGTGTTCTGTTAAGGTGGGATTACTTTTTTTCCCCATCAGTTTGAGTAATGAAAAGGCTTTTACTTGCAGTTTCCTATCAGATTAATCTAGATAGAAGTTGTTGAAAAACCCTAATGACTGTTGACAGGTTTTGTGTGTGGTTTTGTCACCTAGATGGTGCCTAAGAATGATTTCCTTTTAAACGTCTGAATTTGTTGAAGTTCACTTTTGAGCATACTAGGAGGACAGATTCTAGAGAGTAAAAAGTCATGATTATCATTGCCATCAGCATCACAGCAAATGCTGACATCTAAGTCTCCTGGAGATGTTGGTCCGTTAAGGTCTGCTAACTGTTCTCTGTAATCAGATCATAGTAACATACATGTTGGCTACAACCATTATGGTTTTCTTTCTGACAGCTCAGGCAGAAAGTTTCGCCTCTCAGTGAAAGACATGTGAGAAAGGAGGAGACATCCAAAAAGATTCATTTTTTTCTTCCAGTTCTGAACTATTTAAGTGTATTTAATGCCAGTTTAACTTGACTCAAAGCGGCTTCTTCATACTCTCTGCATACGACAATGAAGCTTCACTATCTTTCTGTTTTTCTACAGATTAGCTGATTTTTTATTCCTACTCATTGATGATTCTGTTATCCCTTCAGTCAGCCCCTTTCCCCTTCATCCATCATTTAAGGAAAAACTTCATGGCTTCTTACCAAATTATTAAGAAAATAAACAGGGTGATAACTTAGAACGTTGTGACAACTGTTAACAACAGTTTTCACATCGGTAGGAAAATTTAGATCAGCTCTTGTCTATAGACATCTTGGTTTTCTAGCTTTAAGATGCTGATCTCAATTATTTCAGATTTAGGTCAAGACTGGCTAAGCAAAACATGAAATACTAATTAAATTTTCAGTATTCACTTGGAAAAAAATCTTTAAAGTTAAACTTTGATTAGTTGAACCAAACATCTTGCCTACAAATTAAAAAGTTAAAATTAATTTTACTTTAATGCCATTTTTAAAACTACTATTTGAAGAAAGTCTAGAAATTACATATAAAAATGAATTCCAAAAAGGGTGTGTCCAATTGATTTCAATGGATGAAGCACAGTGGAAGCCATGGGCTTTCACTGACTGGCACGCACATCTCCACAGGCATATCACTTAGAGTCTAACTACCAGGCAGATCAGTGTATGTGACCTGGACTGAGGAGCATCATCCACTTTCATCAAAATCAATATTAGCCAGCAGGCCAAAGATACGCTTGGATGACTAAAAGCAAATATAGAATAATTCAGTTGAAAGCCCTCAGTGGAAGGTGGACCCCTGTCAGCTTTGGCATTTTTAACCTCAATACAGCAAATACATTTTGCAATGGGGTGCTATGATTTGATTAAATTTATTTGTATTATTTTTAAATGACCTAAAGTTTTCAAACTAAAGAAGCTCTGAAAAATATACTTAATACCCAAACTATGAAAACCTTTGTATTGTTGAGACATTAAAAAGTAATTCTGTTTTTTTAAGTGTAAAGCTGCGTTCACATTGAAAGTCATTCATCCATCAGGGATTTTCAATTTTAAGTCACTCTGACTTGTGACTCGATCCGAGGTCCCTGAGCATTGGGCACCAGCATGACTTGAATTTTGTGGTGCAATTTGGGAGTCGCGGCACGTGCACTGTTAAAAAATCTGAACTTAAGCGAGCATGACACTTTGTGTCAACAAATCAGGGACTCAGGGTGCTCTGGGAGTATGGGGTCCAAGGAGCCTTACTGAAAACTGTCTAGTCTTTGTATGACAGGCGCAGGAGTTTGGTTTGCATAGCCAGCAGTAAGTCCAAAATATTCCCAGTGCATATTGAACTCTAGCAGGGCTGCCCTTTATCACCGATTCCGCTTGTAGTCTTTATGGACAGAATTTGTAGGCAGAGCCAGGGCCCAGAAGGGATTGGGTTTGGGGACCACAGGGTTTCATCTCTGATTTTTGCAGATGATGTTGTCCTGTTGGCTTCATCGAGCCAGGATCTCCAGCAGGTTTTGGAATGGTTTGAAGGCGCTCCCTTAGAGATAGGGTGAGAAGCTCGGCTATCCAGAGAGACCTTGGAGTAGTGCCGCTTCTCCTCCACATTGAGAGGAGCCAGTTGAGGTGGCTCAGACATCTGGTCCGGATGCCTCCTGGATGCCTTCCTGAGGAGGTGTCCCGGGGATTTCCCACTGGGTGGAGGCCACGGGGAAGATCCAGGACACGCTGGAGAGACTATGTCCCTGGCCGTTAAAACAGCGTTGTTTATTATCTACAGATGAGAAACTACTATTTTCTGTCGGTAAAAAACATTAATAAAAAAGAATCAGCAAACAAATTGATTATGATCTTCAAAATATCCACTAGTAAATGTGAAAGCAAAAATAAGCTCTTCCACTTCCAGATCCATTTGAATTGCTGGCAGGTCTTCTGCTCTAAAGGGAGCGACTCGTCCACCTTTCCTCCTTGGGTGCTCTTGATGCACTCTCGGCTGCTCTCCGAAATTTTATACTATAATTAAATTAACTTGTTATTCAGAGTTTAGATCTGATAGATTTGGCGTCTCCAAGTATATGCATTGAACATTTTTTAGTCTACCTTTTTAAGTACTGTATCCTTTGCTGTTATGACAGTAGCTGCTGCAAGCCTCTTCTGTAACTCCACCTGAATAGGTGATGGATGGAGTTATGATGAGTGCAAACTACAGATTTGTTTTCTTGTGAGGACTACTATGAAATGCATTCTAACTAGAAGCTTCCTCCGTGCAGTTAGCCTCATCTCCTCAGATGATCACTAACATAAAAAGCAGCTGATTAGAGGACGAGGGGCTAATTTAGTTGTTCTTAACATTCTTAGTTGGAGTCTTCCTCTCTCAACCCATAATCTGACTTCATCAAGTCTCCCAACTTTCTTTCATGTCTAATGAGAGGCACCATAGTGATTCATTTACAGTTCATTAAAGCCCCTACATCATTTTCCTGAAGAATGTTTTGGCTCTTGGAACTATGAATTTCTTCTCCACTGCCTCTGTATGTTATTTGTCTGCTACTTCACTTTTTGACAACCTCCCCACCCACTTTTGCAGAAGCTCAACGCAAGCCCTACTACTCTGATTACTCCTCCACCCGCCTACTCATTCACAAGATGTGCAACAGCCACTATCTGGACCTGGTGATTACCATTGTAATAGGGCTCAACGTCATTACAATGTCCATGGAGCACTACGAGCAGCCTCAGGTGAGACAAGGTTGCATATTACACCACTCATTAAGCTCTTGAGGTTAAATCTTTTTGGACCGTTGCTTTTAGACTTCTAGTCTTTTAGACAAACAAGTCACTTCCCATTGTCTTGACAATTTTGTTGTTCAACAGACATAAACATACTTGTACCCTGTTTTCAGGAACTGTTTACAGGAAAATAAAATCTTAGAAAGATTTTATATAAACTATAACAATAATTGTTTCATACGGGGGTCATATAGATATCATTTTGAGAGACAAAGATCACATTTGAATTCTTCCCCTGCACCTCGTTTCTCCGTATCCCTACATTTAGCCCTCCAAGAAAAGAGTTATGGAAAAATAGAATCAGAAGCACCTTTACTGCCAGGTATGATTTTACCTTAATGAGGAATTTGTCTTGGTGATGATGGTGCCAACATCAAGTAAATTAACAATTTAGTAAGGGATGAAAAAGAAAAAGGAAATATTACAAGATAATTATATATACACAATTTGCAAATTAAGTAAAAAGCAGAATGACAAAAGCTTAAGTGTGTAAGTGAATAGTGTCTTCAATTCCAGATGTTACAACCGGTCGATGATGTCATCAATAATGGAAGGTTGTCTACATTAGCATGTAGCTACCAGCACTAAGATAATCCATAACATCAGTTTTATAATTTTGAAAAGTCATGCTAAAACAAAAAGTTATTATTTGCATATCAATTTAAAATTCTGCTCATCTGGCACTTCCATGTGAAGAAGGGCTTTTCTACTTTGCGGCACAGTGCGACGCCAATCACCCTCCTAGCAAAGGGACAACCGTCCTTAAGTCCCTACTTAAACCACTGCAGCTTCAACGCCCCTTCAGTCGGAGCAGTTGGAAGGAGCTTTAAGGGAGGAACTCATATTCAGCCTAAGACTGTCAGATTGTCACTTGTCTTCAATCTCTCATTCTGATTTATTAAACCTTAGTAACCTTTTTTAAAGAACCCCTATCTGCAGCTCAATTAATTAAATATATGTACATGTTTACATGATGCAGCTTAGTCGGAAATTCCCTGTAAACTTGAGAATTTACTACAAACTCCTGCTGTTCACCTTCAAAGCCATCCCCAACCTCACTCCCCCTTACATGCTCATTCTTCTTCCACATTGTTGTTCTTACCTACTTTGATCCTTTCATCTCACTGTTGCTTTTACCTGCCTCAACACCATGGGGGTGGAGCTTCCAGCTGCTCTTCATACAAACTTTGGACTGTTTATAGAACTGGAGTGTCTTCCGCATAGAAAATGGTTTACTTCTGACTCCAGAAAAATTAAGTTAATTCAGTCACCATTTTTCATCATATAGGCGCCACCTTGTTGGAGCCAGATTACAGTTATTGGTCCGAGTTGGTCTGAGTGAACGCTTCTATGGCAACTACTGTTGCCGATCATGAGGATGCTTGTTCAAAGTGCACACTGATGTTCTGGTGCTGTTGGACCTGACAGTAGTCTTTGACATGGTGGACCATGCAGTCCTCCTGAACATCACTTCAGCATTTGTGGTTCTCCTCTTGACTGGTTTAAGTCCTATTTAACAGGGAGAAGTTTTTCTCTTAGGATTGGTGAGGCCTCATCTTTGGCTTCTCTATCTCGTGGGGTTCCTCAAGGTTCTGTCCTTGGCCCTGCCCTTTTTTCTTTACATCTGCTGCCACTCAGTTCTGTCATTCCTTAGCATGTTGTCTCTTTTCATTCAATTTATTTAAAATAACTCTATCTGTCAGAAACTTCATTTATCAACCAAAAATCTGCAAAAGTAAAGGGTCAAACACTGTTGCATCGATCATCATAACTCTGTAGACCTTGGTGTCACTATACGATGATTGAACCGTCTCCAGTTAGTTCAGAATGTAGCAGCATGACTGTAAACCAGGACATCCAGATGAGATCACATCACTCCGGTCCTCAGGTCATTTCATCGACTTCCTGTTCATTTTAGAATTCAGTTTATTTTTTTATTTTTTTTATTTATTTTTTTT
>NC_050530.1:5176397-5204720 GCF_002922805.2 Oryzias melastigma | reverse complement strand
AGACACCCTCCCCTTCTCCCTATTGCATGTTTGTATGAGGAAGGGGATATGTTGGGGTCAGTTGGCAGACTGACCCCCGATGGCAGACTCATCTCAGACAGCCCCACAAACCAACAATTTGCTTTTCTAACCCTAACCATAACCGTAATCAGAGTGCAAAGTCGTGGCATATGTACGCATTTAACTGAGACCGTGTTGCCTGGTTTAACCCTTCTGTCAAATTTTTAAAAACCCTTTGTGACCCACAAGTCAAAAAGTTTTCCCACCCCTGGTCTAAGGGCAGGGATGACCCCCCACCCCCCACAAGGAGGGTGGAGCCAAGAAGGAGCCAGTCCCAGGGACAAATCCGAGTCCCCGCCCCCAAGAGCCTCCCCTGTGGGTGAACTGGTCAGGCACCAACGGGACCTAGGCAGCCAGACCGGCTGCGGCCCCCACCGATTTCTCAGTGGAGAACCTGACAAGCCAGACACCCCAGGTCCCGTATCTAATGGGACCTGGGGGGTTAGAATTCAGTTTAAACTTTTACTGTTTGTTTTGAAAGCTCGTAATGGTGTAAGATTTTAACTGTCCCCATCTGTTCTAGAGTTTTAAGGTTTGCTAACAAATATCTGCTTCATGTGTCCAGGTCACCAAAGGTCACCACAGAAGCACTAGGATGACCTTGTTTTTTCCATTGTTGGCCCACAGTTATGGAATAACATTCCTCCAAAACTGCACATGATATCAGACCGAAACGGTTTTAAAAGTCAACCAAAAGTTACCTTTTTAGAATAGCTTTTAATCTTCAGTAGTTGGTGGCATATTATTTTCCTTTTTTATGTTTTATTGCATTCTTATTTTTTATTTTTTTTGTTATTGCTTTTTTTTATAAAGCTGCTTATAATTTTTGTTTCGATTTGCTATTTTTACACTTTCTTATGTCTTTCTTTTACTGTGAAGCACTTTGTACCCTGAAGGAGTTCTAAAGCGCTATAAAAATAGTTTAATTCATTAATTTATTCATTCATTCTGTAGTGTTCAATAAAACTCCCGATGACAAACAAGCATCCTTGGTGAAATTAAATCAAGCAGAGCTAGTTGTATGTGAACTGTAACGTTTCTCTGACATGTTACTCAAAGTTTTCTGAATATTTCTTTCAGGAGTTGGAAGACGCACTGAAGATCTGTAACTACATCTTCACGCTCATTTTTGTGCTGGAGTCCGTCTTCAAGTTGGTGGCCTTTGGCTTTCGTCGTTTCTTCAAAAACAAGTCAGTTTTTTTATCTTTGCACTGAGCTTCAAATATGACATAGAACCAAAACCTGTTTTAGAGTGAGAATATTCATTTAACACAAACTGCTTGAAGTTTTCTAGTTTACCCCTGAATCATGTGGAAAATATGAGGCAGCGTTAAGGAGCTTTGTTTGAGTTGCCCCAGTGAATAGTTCTCATTAAACTCCAATAAAACACAGCTGCCTTAGATGTTTTCATAGCCCTAAAATCCTGGCTTGATTCCTAAAACCACTGACGTATGCACCAACACAATTTGATTTCTTGCATTAACTGAAACACCTCACATTTTGGAAAAGCATTTGATGGAGAGTTTGATGAATCCAGCTGCCTTACCCACAATAAACTATTATCCTGTTTGGCACTAGAGAAATTTGATATGAGTTTCAAGTTACCCCCCACCCCCCACACACAGAATTCAGCCAAAATACTGTGGAAAATGTTGAATTTTAATGACGACTTTCCATGTTGATTTTCTGACCACCACGGTCCTCTCTTTTCATACATTTACGGATTCCCAGACATTCAGACTGCATATTGTTCAGGAAAAGAGTCAATTGTTTTAACTTGTCAACAAGTTAGAAAACAAACAAGCAAACAAAAATCTCAAAAAGCAACTCTTATCAGAAATACTGATGCATTTTAAAGATCAGGAAACAAGGTTGAATCTGTGGCCTTTGGTATAAAAGTTTAGATAATCAATTTTTAAAGCTTTAATGGAAAATTTAACACTGAAAAAGAAGCTGCAGGTTTTCTGATGGGATTTGCACAGTTGTGTACAGGTTAGAACTTTCACCTTTGACCTTTTCTGTGTGCTGTTTGCATGTTCTCTAAGAGTGCCTGGGTTTGCTCCAGGCTTCCCTGCCAGAGTCCCAAAATATTCTGTGTGGGTCAATGAATGAATAAATTGTCCCTAGAAGTAGATGCGTGGGGTTGTTTGTCTCTATGTTGCCCTGCAATGAACTGGCTGTTGGCATGGGCTCCAGTGACCCTGTGACCCCAAATAGTATTAGGAGGGTTTAAAAAGTAATGTTTTTGAGCAGAAATGATTGCTTTATAATGACATATATGTGTGTGTAGGTGGAACCAGCTGGATCTAGCCATTGTGCTGCTCTCCATCATGGGCATTACTCTGGAGGAAATTGAAGTCAATGCTTCGTTGCCCATCAACCCTACCATTATCCGCATCATGAGAGTACTGAGGATTGCAAGAGGTATAGCTTCCTGCTACCAGCAGATTCTACCATCCCATCATCTTAGTCACAGTGTTTCCCATTAGAAAAGCATGGTGAAGAAAATACAGAAGAGATTACCTTCCTGCAGAGTTCACTCAGAAGAGAAAGATTGCCATAGGCAGGAGTTGAACTCCATAAACCTGGAACCATCATAGGACAGAGAGGACAAATGAAGGAATCTAACCTGGAAATCAACTACAGAGACAAAAGGCAGACATAAAGGGGATCTGAAAATGGTTGAGCTGATTTAAATGACTAGATAAGTGAAGAGAGGTAAGGCATCTAAAGAAAGAGGTGTTTTGAGTATGACTAAACTGAGAATATCTAAAAAAGAGTTTAGGCTCACTATATTCCATTTATTTAATTTAAAATGTAAAAATCAATTGGAGGATTGATCTCTTGAGACAACGTGTTTTTTTTGAGGGGGTCCTCCGTAAAGATTCAGAACAAGAAAGAAAAGATGACAAAGACAAGTTAAGAACGAACAAAGAGAAACAGAAACAGATCTATATTCAAATTGTTTCGGGGCGTGGAAACAAAAACTAAAATTGGAAATGGAGCTCTCTTAAGAGCTCTGCTAAATAATTGAACTGAAGCATAAACGTTAAATGAATAAAACAGCTGGCTTGTTTATTTGGTTTCACAATATTGGCTACACCCTTTGAAAATAGTTTCAATTACTATCATTCACTGTCCAAAAAATAATGCTTTAATGCTGTGTTCAAAGTAATGATGATAAAGAGAGAATGTTATTTTCAATGATTAGAGATAGATGTTTTTTAGTGGCTCTTTACATTGGAGTTTAACTCTATTGTAGGTGATTTACAGCTATGACATAATGGGTCAGTGGGATTTAAAATAAAGACCCTGCAATTACACTAACCAGCAACTTTATTGGGTCCACCTTGGTGGCACCGGGTTGGACATCCCTTTGGCTTCAGAACCATCTGTATTATCCCCCACACCAGGACAGCACCAGCCTAAATCTTGGATACAAACAGGATGATCCATGTATTGATGTTGTTAATGCCAAATTCTGATCATGCCATCTGAATGGAGCAGAAGAAATAGTGACTAATTTTTTCAATCTTCTGTTGTCAAGTTTTGGTGATCTGTGTGAATTGCAGTCTCAGTTTTCTGTTCTTAGCTGACTGGACTGACCCCCGGTGTGTTCTTTTGCTGCTGTAGCCCATCTGCAGCAAGGTTGTTTTTGTGTTAAACTGCAGCAGATCATCTTGACCATGTTTACTTAGCAACATTCATGGAGTTAATGCAACATTGCAAAAGTGTAAAATGTTGTCAAAGTAAATCAGCTGATTCTGATGAGAGCTTTGCACTGATATGCAACACTTTAAATTAGTAGTAAACATATCAGCCCAAAGCAGCTTTTCTCTATGTGAAAATCTGTTGAAATTATGTTAATTGGATACATGATAAATAATTCTAGTTTAAAAAAAAGTTTGTTATTTTCTGTTGCTGGTAAAGGCTCTGTTTTAATGGGTTTTTTTAAAAAAAACAGCTTCATTTGAATCAGCTTCAATAAAGCTTTCAGGAGTTGTATTGTGTGTCTCTTATTTTTATTTTTTTTGTATAAACATACTGAATGGAAACTTTTACATTGACTTTACATCAGTACCCAGCAGGGCTACACTCTTTTAATTACATTTTAGTTTGTCAGTAATTATTTCAAACTTTATACTGATTCAAGTCTACTTACCTTTGTTTAACCGACTGCTCGCTTTTGCCTGCCCCCCCGCCCATATCCTGTCTCATCACTGAGATTCATTTCAAATGCAGCCTCTAACTTCTTGCTCTACCCATCAATCATCACATCTCTCTATTTTTTCAGTTTCTAAACTGGTTTTGCTCTTAACCCACTAATCTATTCTTCCTTAGCCACTTAAGTACAACTGAATGGGCTTCACACATTTTCATCTGCCTCTTTATATCCAATCACATTTTACCTTTTTGTTCTCTATGATTCTATTTCAAACTGATCTCTACTCTTCATTCTTTTGCTTTCACATTTGCCACTACTTTGTGTCAAATACCACCATGCTCCATCATTAAGCCCATTAATGTAATCCTGATTTTACACACATCCACCAAGCCTTTGGAGTCCTCATGTAACCTACCTGTAATGTTCCAAGCCATAAGGACGAACGTATTAACTTATTTGCTTTATTATAGTTCAACAACAGATCTCCATTTTGCATCGTCATCCTGTCTCTCATCTCCTATCTCTCTCCCAGACCTCTATCCTCTAGCACCTCCTAGTGGCTTGGAGTATACATGAACATAAGACACAACACTACCCTTCACATAACCCTACTTACCCCCTTCCTCTGTATCTATTAGCTGAGCACACTGATCTCCTTTCTATCATCTAACCATTTACACGACTTTATCTTTTTTCAGGACTAAAGTTGAATAATGAAGCATTGGATTTTGTTTAGTACTTTTCATTATTCTGTATGTGCTTGCTGATGTAACTACACTGTGGAAAACAAGTATTCAGTCAGACACCAATTGTGCAAGTTCTCTTACTTAAAAAGATGAGAGAAGCCTGCAATTTTCATCATAGGTAAACCTCAACTATGAGAGATAAACTGAGAAAAAATCCAGAAAATTTCATTGTCTAATTTTTAGAGAATTTATTTGTAAAATATGTTGGATATAAGTTTTGACATAAGGGTTATATTGGGGGGACTGGGTGGCTGGGGTGCAAATTTTGTTTGATAGTCTTGTGTTTTCTGTTTTAAACTATTTCCATCTTTTTAGTCTTTTATTAACTTTTATGTAAAGCATCTGCTGAATTAAACGTGCTATACAAATAAATAAAGTTTGCATTTTTGAAGTTTGAATATATATATTTGAAGAAAATCTCTTAAGTCTGGTCAAACTCTCAGGCTTTATGTTTGTGTTTCCACAGTGCTGAAACTCCTGAAGATGGCAGTTGGAATGAGAGCTTTGCTGGACACTGTTATGCAAGCTTTGCCTCAGGTACAGTTCTGATTAAAGTGACACCACAGACTCCTCTGCATTTCCTATATCTTCTTTTTTGGTTTAATTAAAACCTTAAGTATTTAAATTATTTCAAAATTCAAACATATAAGAATGTAATATTTCCTATGAGTCTGCCAATATGTTTCTGTCATGGCCTTCTTGGAAAGTCTTGAGAGGAGATGTGGTATGAAGTTTTGTTTTCTGACAGTGCTAATGGTTCTCCTGTTGGTAGATTAGAGCAAATGCATAAAATAATGTTTCTCTCAGGAAGCCTTGATGGCAGATCTGTCATTCTAACTCAGACAGACCCCCATCTTCTTCTTCTTTTCCTTTTGGCTTTTCCCTTCAGGGGTCGCCACAGCGAATCAGTTTCCTCCATCTAAGCCTGTCTTCAGCATCCTCCACTCTAACACCAGCCACCTTCATGTCTTCATTCACTGCATCCATAAACCTCCTCTTTGGTCTTCCTCTAGACCTCTTTCCTGGCAGCTCTAGACTCAGCATCCTTCTACCAATATATTCACTGTCTCTCCTCTGAACATGTCCAAACCATCTCAGTCTGGCCTCTCTGACTTTATCTCCAAAACCTCTAACATGTGCTGTCCCTCTGATGTATTCATTCCTGATCCTATCCATCCTGGTCACTCCCAAAGAGAACCTCAGCATCTTCATCTCTGCTACCTCCAGCTCTGCTTCCTGTCTTTTCTTCAGTCCCACTGTTTCTAGTCCAAACAACATGGCTGGTCTCACCACAGTCTTGTACACCTTTCCTTTCATTTGTGCTGAAACTCTTCTGTCACACATCACACCTGACACTTTTCTCCACCCATTCCAACCTGCTTGCACTCTCCTCTTCACTTCTTTTCCACACTCTCCATTACTCTGTACTGTTGACCCTAAATACTTAAACTCCTCCACCTTCTTTATCTCTTCTCCCTGTAACCTCACTCTTCCACTCTGGTTCCTCTCATTCACACACATGTACTCTGTCTTACTGCGGCTAACCTTCATTCCTCTCCTTTCCAGGGCAAACCTCCACCTCTCTAACTCCACCTCCACCTGTTCCCTGCTCTCACTACAAATCACAATATCATCTGCAAACATCATAGTCCATGGTGATTCCTGTCTAACCTCATCCGTCAGTCTGTCCATCACCATTGCAAACAGGAAGGGGCTCAGAGCTGATCCCTGATGTAATCCCACCTCCACCTTGAACTCCTCTGTCACCCCTACAGCACACCTCACCACTGTCTTACAGCCCTCATACATGTCCTGCACTGCTCGGACATACTTCTCTGTCACTCCAGACTTCCTCATACAATACCATAGTTCCTCTCTGGGCACTCTGTCATAAGCTTTCTCCAGATCTACAAAGACACAGTGGAGCTCTCTCTGACCTTCTCTGTACTTCTCTATCAACATCCTCAAAGCAAATGTTGCATCTGTAGTGCTCTTTCTTGGCATGAAACCATACTGCTGCTCACAAATGTTCACTTCTGCTCTTAGTCTGGCTTCCACTACTCTTTCCCACACCTTCATTGTATGGCTCATCAGCTTTATTCCTCTGTAAGACAGACCCCCATCTAAGAGCGCTAATGCCCAGATTCTGCTGAAGGTGGTCAGAGGTGATAGAAATAATAAACACCACCATTGGAGATGATGTTGGCTCACGCATGTTGCAATGTCAACTACACTGATAGAAACATTGTAAAACAATGTCCAATCTATAATTGACCACTTGTCTGTTACAGTAATTAACTGCTTAGAACAAGACATAGCAGCTAAATGAGCATTGACTCTCCAGATTCTTAAAAAAAAGCACATCTCAGAAAAAAAATCTCTTATTTTGGAGCTGAAGTCCATCAAAAATAAACTCTCAATGAATCATGGTCGATACTTTTTTTAGACTAAATACAAAGACTGGTCATGTTTAACAGCATCAGTCAGTGTTTTACATAATGATCAAATTGATTAAAAATCATCTAAGAGATGTCTGACGGAAGCTGTTACAACCCTAAACCTTAGTTACATACACCTGTTTGAGGGTTAACCCATACAGGCCGCCTGTTGCACACATATGATGTACAGGTGATGCGTAAGTGCCCGTAGGATGTTAAAATCAGCTATTATCTAAGTGAAAACAATTGTCATAATTTTTTGACTCTCAGTAGGTCTCTTAAGACCATGTGACTACAACTGTGAACACATTGAAAAGCTTTGAATTCATATTCACAACTATCATGAGATTTTTCTTTATTATTATTAATGTTAAATGACAATGTGTACATGTCATGCAAACCCAAACTTCTGGTGTCTTTTCAGGTGGGAAATCTGGGCCTTCTCTTCATGCTCCTCTTCTTTATTTATGCAGCACTAGGAGTGGAACTGTTTGGTGATTTGAGTAAGGACTATTTTAGCTAAATTCCCCTCAGACAATTCGAAACTTGTTTTTTCAAGGTTTTCACTTCCTTTCTGGAAGCCTTTGTTGAAACATTAGAATTAGTTTATTTCAAGCAATCCAAACAAATGAAAGAAGACAAGCAGAGGAGATATAGATCTGTTTGGTTTGTTCTAAACATATACATATCTGGAATATTTGAATATTTAGATTATTTTCTTTAACTTGCCTCCCATCACTTAAGTCACTCACCTTCTCTTGTTCCTTGTCTTCAGTTTGCGACGAGCTCCATCAATGCGAAGGCCTTGGGCGCTATGCTACTTTCAGAAACTTTGGGATGGCATTTTTGCTTCTTTTCCGAGTTTCCACTGGCGACAACTGGAATGGCATTATGAAGGTGAAACGTTTAAGCAATTGTCTAAAATTATTCCTTATTCTTACTTTAGTGGCTTAGAAGTTGAGACGTTCTGCCTGAACACACCGGATCCTGGTATTATAGACAGTACACCTGTGACTGCTGGGAAATAAGAACTGGTAGATCTCAAGGATCAGATTCGTGTAGCCCACAAGCCTCATTTAAAACCTGTGCATGTGTTTCAGAAAGAATTATGGTGTACACTAAAACTGTGCAAATGCAGGAAAATGTTCTAGTTCATAAGTGTGCAGCCATGTTTTTAAGCAGTCGTCTTCTTATAAACCGCAACCTTCAGTCAGCTTGAACAAAATGCATGTTTCTTCCCTCAGCTCCCCTGATTTTTTAGCCTATACTCGAGAGGAGTAAATCCAGTAAATTAGCAGCACAGCTGTTTAGCAGCAGTCTCAGGGTGGGTTTTAGTAAGAGAATGGTTTGCATTGGTTTCTTCACCTATCTTGGAAAAACACATTTACATTTTTTTGATTTTTTTTGAAAATTTGGCAAAGACAATATTGAAAAATTGTAAAAATAAATAAATAAAATAAAAATAATTATAACAAACATTTTGCAAATAATCAAAAACTATAGCTAAGTAAATGAACATTTAGCATTTTTATGATGACGAGGATGTGTCCTATTTAATGTTTAAATCAGGACACAGAAATGTGGGATTCTTATTTAAAGTTCAATTAAATGTCCAATGCATATGATATTCTTTCATGTTTTTTAGGACACACTTAGGGACTGCGCCCAAGACACTGGCACCTGCTACAACACTGTGGTTTCTCCCATCTACTTTGTCTCCTTTGTTTTAACGGCCCAGTTTGTTCTGGTCAATGTGGTCATAGCTGTTCTCATGAAGCACTTGGAGGAGAGCAACAAAGAGGTCAAGGAAGAAGAGCTGGAATCAGAACGGGAGGCAGAACTACAGATTACGGGGAATAACAAATCTGTTCGGCCCTCCCCACCCAATCCACTGACACTGACTATAGACAGGTGCAGTTCTGGAAGTTCTCCCTGTAGATCCACTGAAGGGGAGTTAGTGGAGAATGGTAGAGGAGGTTCAATGGTTGATGACACACCCAGAGACTCCATGAACATCAAAGACGAGCCCCCCTCCAGCCCAGAGCCACATCTACAGGTAAATATTAATTTTTATTGTTTCTTTTTTAGCCATCAAGCAGACATTCTGACATGATAGAAAGTCTGAGGTCAGTTAGAATTACAGTTGAGGTTTATTTAAACATTTGGAATTGCAGTGATTTCTCCAGTCAGTCCTGGCTGTACCATGAGCTTGTTAAACGCTGTTCAGACAGATTCAAAGTGGATTAGAAATGATTTATTTCAAGCAATAAAAGCAAGAATATTGCAAAAACAAGAGATAAAGCACATGTTTATATTTACACAATGGTATATCAAACGTAGGATAATTAGTCTTAAACATTGATGGGAAAATATGCATATGTTCACATGCACTATTAAATTTAATTAATATTCTTAAAAATAAATAAGCATATTTGCTTTGTTGCATATTGTACGGGCTGCACGGTGGCGCAGTGGTTAGCGCTCTTGCCTCACAGCGAGAAGGCCCCGGTTCGACTCCCGGCTGGGACCTTTCTGTGTGGAGTTTGCATGTTCTCCCCGTGCATGCGTGGGTTTTCACCGGGGACTCCGGCTTCCTCCCACCATCCAAAAACATGCTTCATAGGTTAATTGGTGACTCTAAATTGCCCCTAGGTGTGAATGTGAGCGTGAATGGGTGTGTGATTGAGGCCCTGCGACGGACTGGCGACCTGTCTGGGGTGTACCCTGCCTTCGCCCATCAGTGGCCGGGATAAGCTCCGGCACCCCGCGACCCCGAAAGGGAAGCAGCGGTCAGGAAGATGGATGGATGGATGCATATTGTACATGAGAAAGGGAAACTTTTAAACATTAACAGTGTCAAAAAAAGGGAGTGGGAAGAAGCCAGTTCAATCCACCCCTCGTCTGATTTACTTAACTTTCATTTTTTTTCTTCATATAATTGATCATTTTCAAGTTCTAAACTTCTGATCAGTTCTTTATACTTTACTAATACAAATTTAGGTTATTAAAAATCCATAAGTATCAATAAAGTACATGACAAAACATGAAGTGCATATTTATTATCTGACAGGACAATATTTCAGAACTCCTCAAATATCAAAACTAAGTGCAGATAATGTGTGCTTAAAAGATATACATAAATCACGTTTGTCAATAAGTGATTCATTAATTTTTGTATTTTATTATTATTTTATTTTTAAGTATTAGTTATTATTTGGTCAAATTCAGTGTTCTTGTTTCACACACAGTCAATGTTTATCTTTGACACAAGAGACTCACAACGTAAGTTCCCCCACCAAAGTCGACAACAAAGAGGACTGGAACTTGATTGGTTGATAGATTGATTTGTATATTTAAAGCATAAATTATGAAAAATACAGGACAATCACACACAAATATTTCATAAGTCATTACAGAAATAATGAAATGTATTGATTAGAAAATACAAAACAAACGAACGTAAACAAAATACTGTCAGGATTCTGTGCTTAGTTTTTGTCATGTTCTGATTTCAGTCTCACCATTCTCAGGTTAATCATCCACAGCTGTCTTGATTTAGTTCATCAACCTCAGTGTATTTAAGTGTCTGCTTTCAGTTCCTAGCTGCGTTTGCATGTGCAAAATGTCCTGGATCAGATCAAAGATCAGATCATATTAGAATAGAACTGTGCCCATGGTCCCTGAAAACTTCATCCGATTGTAACAAACATTTCCATGCGCCACAAGGTTGATCAGAATAAATCATATTCACATGCGCAGAACTGTCTAAAATAACGGAAATTGTCGTAGAAGAAGAAATAACGAGTTCTGTTGTAAACAAATACAGATCATTTATAGAGCGAGATGATACTCTGAACTGCTTTCATTATTATTAATAATTTTTTTAAGAGCCTGTTCGCTCAAGATTTTCTTACGCTATGCGGGAAATGTGCAGATTGCCCGCACGTAAATATGTGGGAATAAGATCAGACTTTATTCTTTTGGATGTGATTGGAAATATGAATTTATGTGATTTTTACACGGTTTCTCATTACTGTTCGGTGCAGCATTTCCGCATTTAAAAGCCGCCATGTCCTGAAGCCGCTCAGAGACACAGTTCTCCCGGGAGACATGGTTCTCCTGAATCCAGCGGCTCTCGCGCAGATCAGCCGGACAGACTGTCTAACCCTAGGGCAATTCCTCAGGTCTAGGGCGGGCCCTCAGATCTTATCCGGGTCTTCCTACACCTGCAGCTCTCAGCTCAGGCACCTGCAGTAAAGAAGTGTCACTCACAGAGAGACACAAACCCAACACAAAGAGTGCCGGACACACCAGGCGCGTAACAAGGCTGAAATATGACAGCTAGTAGAAATACAAAATAAAGCATTAGTACATACAAGTTAGTGGAGGTTAAACTGTGAGTTTTTCATTTTTTATAACCTACTGCACTTTTTTCTGCTCTGTCCAATATTGTGCAATAGATTGTTATGCGTTTCTTCTCGTTTGCTATTTACTCTCTCATGTTTATGCATTCTGTACTTTGTGAAATTACTTTGTGTCAGTACTCTTTCCTGTAATCAGTTCTCTGCTGTGGTAGCTTTGACTGTGTTGCGAGTGGAGGAATGGGTTTTCCCCAACTCACTGCCTAAGAAGACACTCCATTACAGAGCTTCAGGATAAAATCAGATAAAGAGAGTCTGGAAAAAAAAAAAAAAAAACAGAAGTTGCATTTCAGCTTTATGCCAGTTTGGGAAAGTTTTTGGTATAAGTTGATGTTCTTTGAAGATGAACAGACCCTTACTCTTTCCTCTGTGTCCAGCAGCTCAGCTCTAAGGATTTACCAATGGACAACATCCTGAGTGTCAGAAAGCCAGCAGTGGGACGCACAAACTCCTTACCCAATGACAGCTACATGTTCTTTCCCCTGAAGCCTTTTTCCCCCTGGTTGTCAGCTCAAGCTCAGCATTTTGGACAGTCACAGGGTACACAAAGCAATCTAAGCATCCACAGGGCTCTGTCGGGTAATGTCAAATGTTCATATGATAATAATAATTCCAAGGTCAATAATATTCGAGGTTCCTTTCCAAGTTTTTCCTCAAACTGCTGTCTATGTTCAGGCTCCATCAGCTCTGTGCAACCCCCTCTGGTGGACGTCTTAGAGCAGCTAAAAATTCCCATGGGGTTCTTCAGACCTATCATTCCCCACTCAGAGTCTGAAAACGTGCAGGAAATGCATCCTTCCAGACGTGCACAAGCACTCAACCGCACACTCCAACGACAGGTGACTGAAACACTCCAAGCTACTACACAGTAATCACAACTCAAAATGTATAAACATTTTATATTGTCAAATGAAAAAAAAATAAAAAAAATAAATGCATGAAGAGTAAAATGGAGAATATACAATTTCTCATCTTTAAAATCCTTCAAGCAATTAATCAAAAACAGAAACTTTATGGGGGCGGGATTGTTCGTTGCCTTTTTTTTCTTTCTTTCTTTCCTTTCTTTTTTTATTCATTTATTTATTTATTTATTTTTAAATTAACAAAGTCTAGTTCCAAGAAAGTATTTTTTTGCTTCCACAGACTGTCTGATTTTAAATTAGGCCCACTTTGATGACAAAAATGAAATACAGTGTTCCCTCATTTCTCAAGAATTACTTTTTTTATTTTATTTTTTATTAACCTTTATTTAAGCCGGTGGAAAAAAAGAAACAATTGAGATCAGGATCTCTTTTACAAGGGTGACCTGGCCAAGTGGTCAAAAGCAAGCGTTCCAAAAATATAGTTACAGTATAAACAGAAATAAAATAAACTGAGAAATTGGAATATGTTCAAGATTTAAAGCTAGAGTGTAACAAAGTCTCTGAGCAGGGTAATACATCTAAATAGACAGTTTGAAGGTGCAAAAGTTGAGCAGTATTACATTGGATAGAGTACAGTGGTTAGATAGTGCAATTGAATTACAAACAAAGCTAGATACATAAGCAATGAATTCTGGAATTTTTCTCTATGCTTAACAGAATGGAGCGGAAAGATCTAAATGAAGCCAGTTCAGACCATTATAGATGAGTTTGGATAGAGTTCCAGGCAGAGGCGGCAGAAAAACTGAAGGCTTCTTCCCCAAATTTGGTTCGAACACGGGGTACATGGAAAGGAAAAATATCACAAGAGTGTAGTGCGTATTGACTGGCAGTTCTTTGAAGAACAGAGCTAAGATATACAGGTACCAAACCAAGTAGAGCCTTATAGACCAGAGTCATCCAGTTTGTTGACCTTAATGCCATTCTGCTCTGGCATAAAGTTCCCAATGATGAGTGAGACAACTACAGCCAGTCACAAACCTCAATGCACAGTGGCATATAGTATTGAGTGATTGAAAGCAGGTGGATAAGGCATTCATGTAAAGAACATCTCCATAACCAATCAGAGGCCAAAAAAAAAAAAAAAAAGATAGCTGCTCCCAGTTTTCCAAGCTCTAAGTGAGAAGCAGGATTTGTTTCTAAAATTTGTTTCTAAAATAGATAATTAAAAAACAGTATTGAAATAGGTCCATTTTATGATGTATGATTACAGATGTTTTTGGCAGTAAAAATCACCATTACCATAAGTCCTTCTTTTTTTTCTTTTTTACACTGACATGCACTGTTTCACTCTTCTTTCTAGATTAAACTCTCAGAGCTCAAACCGTCATAGAAAAACATGTTCAGGATTATAGAATGAAAACCACGATCTAAGCATGATTAAAGATGTATCCAGATTTGGAGAGCTGCACATATTTGTACAGAAGACACGACATGGAGGAGATTGATTGACAAGGTCTCCAGCCAATCAAGACACAGAACACAGTGTGCTGTTTTCGAAACAGCAAGACCCCAAAACAAGTAGAACTTGTGAAACCCACACAGAAAGGCCTTAGCCAGGATTCAATCCTTATTCAAACCCACTTAAAATCTTAGTTTATTGCTATAAATAAACTGGAGATGAGGGACATTATATCTAAAAGCTATATACAAGTGAAAAGACTATAAACATTTATAACAACACCAGAAACAAATAGTAGATTTTCAACCTTCTGGCTAAATGGAATCTATATTAGTTAAGCTGCTTAGTGTGAAGCAACGCAATGCCATGAGTTCTTAAGTGAGCTGTGCCATATGTTAATTGCTCATAATTCACAGCCAGGTTGATGCTGTTATGGGCAAAGTGAGTGCTCGATAGCAAATATCTGGCATGGATTAGTATGGATTACAACGTGAGTAGAAACCTCAAACCAAAGCCTTCTCACCATACTCTTTCCATCAGTTCAAAAGTATTTTGTTTCATTGTAACTTGTTTTTGAATTTATCTATCCAACCAGAAAATAATCAGTCTTGTCAAAATGCCATGTGTTTTGTGAAAAGAACTAGTAGACCAGATTTTGAACTTCAACTCAAGCTGCTGTCCTCATCAACTATGACAAACTAGTTTTCTCTCTCATCCTTTGTTTCCAATCCCATCCTTCTTCCCTTCCCTCTCATCACATTTATCTGCATCCTCCTGCCTGATTTTTTTTTTTTTTTTTTTTTAGGTCGCAGTGTCCAGTGACTCTCAAGAGGCTCTTTGTTCAGATGGAAAGGAGACCAATGAAGGAAGTGTGAATGTGACTTCTTTGGCCCTTCCTCCATGCCCATCTTCTTCTTCATCTTCGTCCTCTCCTTGTTCTTATTTTCAGCATCACCACCAACTTAAAGAGCTGGAGCTGCTCCAGATCTCTTCCCAATCTGGTATTTTCCCTAAAACCTCCAGCCCCAGCAGTGTGCATACCCATCGTAAAGACCAGCACTGCCTTGCTTCTTACTCTTCTTCACCCTCCCCTGTGTATTTGAAACCTGTACATACCAGCCAGCAGGAGGAGGCTTTAGAGGATCATGAGATGTCCATCATAACCTGCACAGGAACAGTTGAAAAAGACATCCTGAAGAACAACAGAAGCAATGAAAGTCATGGGAACGTTATGGGCTGTCAGGAGAGTCAAAGTTCATGTTTGAGGCAGCTAAAGAGGTTTCATAGTATGGATACACAGAGTTGTAGCATGCTATTGCCCCGCCCCCGCCCGAACTCTTGGCTAGATGACCCTCGACGCCACTCTGTTGAGCTTTGCTCAGCTGTGGATCCCAGCCAGCAAAACATCACCGACTCTACTTCATCTGGCTTTCTGTCCGGGCCAGACAGTCTGCACAGTGTGCATCCCAAACAAAGCTCTCTGCCCTCCACCCACCACAAGAAGAAAATGAGCCCACCATGTATATCTGTTGACCCCCCCGAGACCCTGTCTGGCCTATGTGCAGGTGGATTAGGGTTGCCCCCTCTTCTGCAGAGCACAGACACATGGTTAAGGAGGAGAGCTCCCTCTAGTGACTCGAAGGAATCTTTTGACCTGGCAACAGGGGAAGGACAAAGTCAGGATGGAGGGTCTCTGGACCCCAACAGCAGTCCCAAACTATTAACTCTTCCAAGCTTCTCTTTTGAAAAGACAAACATGGAGCATTGACATTCCAAACACACATAAAGGCAATGTGTGTCTGTGATGGTGGTAGTTCTAGTTATAATACATAAGAAACTAAAAGTGGTAAAACTCTTGAAGAAGAGTGTTGTGTTGTGACCATCTTTTAACCTTTGTATTGTTACTGCCAAAGCAACTGGAGAACATCTGAAACACCAAACAAATGTACTGTCAGATACAGCTTGATCTCAGAAGTGAGATTCATGGCCTCTGTGGTTGATGTTTGAAAGGCTTGGTGTTGCACAATGTTGACTCGGTTGATACAAAGCAATATGAACGTTTTAGAGACAATATTTTCTTAAATTATTGGGACATTGTGTGTGTACAGGATGTGATTTAAATTTAATTCAATTGTTTTGTTATGTTAAATTTCATTGTTTGGTCAGCAATGTTTTCTTCTTTTTATTTTTCATTGTACTATATTTCTAGCTTTCTTTGTGTACTAAGGAAAAAGAACATTTTTCAGAGCCGAACATTGTTTATTTATAGGATTGATATATGAATCCATATATTAAAAGGAATAACGGCAAAACAAAAAATAAACTAAATGGGTTCTTAAGCACAAAACCCTAAATGATGTTGGTTTTTATTTATTTTTTTTATGTAGAACAGTGTGGATGTTTTTCGAAGCCTGCACCACCTTGTTAAAAAAATGTATGTACTTTCAATACCATGTGATAGTAGCTAATTATTTTTAGATTAAACACCCAAAGATTTTATCATTTGCAAAAGTCACTTTGTTCAGATGTAAAGATTAACCGCTGCCTTTGTAAGTATTTGTTTGATTATCTCAATCTACGTGGAATGAAACCTTTTTTTTTTCTCACAGTTGCATTTAAATTGTATTATTAAAAACTACTTATAAGATAAACAATACCATCCAAATTGTATTGGCTCTAGGCTAAAAACAAAACACATTTGCTCTTAAACTTGGTAACTGTTGGCAGTCAATGGTCATTCTTTAGACTTAAATTTTCTCTGAAATGTTTGACACCTTTTTTAAGCAGCCAATACAAACATCATTTTAGAAACGTTAATTTTATTTAATTTAATAAAGATTAATTAATTATTGTTTTAAGCTTTATTTAGATTACTTTAAAACTCAATTTAATCAATTCATTATTTTTATCACATAATTCTGCTATTCTCATTGTGTGGAGTTATGTAACCAATAAACCATTAGAAAACAAACACATTTGATCAAGCAATCCTTTACTTAATTTTCAGATAGAATAAAGAATAACTGGACTATGAGAAAGTATTTTATTTAGAATTGTTAACATACATTTAACAACACATCCTTGCTTATTTTTACAATTAATACAGAAGTGAGCTGTTTTAAGAAACAACACACAAACATACACATATATCTATATAACTATATATTTACAGAAAATCATCTGGAAGATCTGAATTCCCATTTTTATTGACCCGTGTGTGCACATGCACTTATGTAGTTTCTTATTATTTGTTTTCTTTATGCCAGCAACAACATATTGTTTGTTTGTTTTTAAAGAAGACACTTTTGGACATTCAGGGTTTGTTTTCCAAGAAACATGTTTTTCATATTAAAAACTGTAACAAAGTTTGTGTTGTCTCTTCCTTTTTAAAAGGGTCACATGTTACAGTGTGTGTAGTCTGCGTCGGATATCATTTCTGGGTGAGCGTAAACCAGTGCTTGATCATAGGCCCTGTTGCTACTGTTATTCGATTGTATAATTTGCTAATATCAAACTTAGTAGGATCTGGCTTAGTTTTCAAAATGTTTAAGTACCATCTTTAGCATTTTAGTGACTGAGCTACTGTGTTAACCGTTTGCTGTCCAAGTTACTCAACATTGTTGCTTTTTTTAAGGTAAAACCTAACCCCAGGGGGGTGGGCTGTATGGAGCGTGCACTGACCCTGTCCCTAACCCTTGGGATGGGGGGGGCGCTCTGCTCCCTGGGGGGCTGGCATGGAGTGTGCACTGAACCTGCCATCTTAGAGGGCTTGGTTCCCCCTTCTGTTCTCCAAACCCTAATCCTAAAATTATATTTGGACACGCAAATCACAACATAAATACAACATAGTAAACAAACACACACACACACGATGTCGAATTGGTACTTCCCTTCTAACCTTAACCATGGAATTTTATTTTAATCATTACCGGTTCTTATTTCCCTAACCATAACCACTCTATTTTATTTTCTAACCATAACACATTGACTTCATTCTAAAATTTCTCGTATATATAAATAATGTATCTGTGTGGATATGTATGTTGGTATTCATATGGGTATGTAGGGGTACTTATATGTATATATATATATATATATATAAATATATATATATATATATATATATATATCACTCATATTAAAAATCTAGAATGTAATATTAAAAACACAAATATACTACTAGAATATAGACCCCAAAACAAAAACCCACAAGAACGACAACATCTGTTGGCAAATGGTGCGCAACCCTTCCAGTCCGCGAGACCCTTTCAAAACTCAAATTCTCAACAAGGTGAATTGGGATAAACGCAGAGAGTTCCACCTCACTTTGGGACAGGCGCCGACTGACACTTGCGGGCCAACGAAGGCCGTGCCCGCCGCAGCTTCCGTGCCTTGACAAGGTCAGACAAACCCCAGCTTCCTCTCACGAGTCTTTGGGTCTGACGTGATCTTGGGGCAGCGACCCGGGGTGCCGGCTGCCGTGGTGGTGTGGCTGTGGGGATGCCACCACGCCCGCTTGCTCTGGTGCGCAACGCCCTGGACTTGGGTTGTGCTGCGGGGGCCTCTTCGCGCGCATCTGCCCTCGTGGGCCTGCCGGCGTCTCTCTCGGGAAACTCGTCAGCGGAGGAAAAGGAGAATTGGATCTGCTCACTCGGAGAGGGGCGGCGCGCACGGGGAGAAGCAGCATCCTTGCACGGAGCAGGAAGGGTCTATCGCCGGAACCTGGCGGCACGTGTGGACGGTGCCCTTTTGAAGCCGACAGACCAGCTGGTGGAGGTGCCTGGTGCGGCCGGGCCCCTGCTGGTGCTGGGCCTCTGGGAATCCACGACGACTTTGCTCCAGTCGACCCTGGGCCTGCTCCCCGGCTGCGTGTGGGTGCGAGGACTTCGGCGGGGTCTTGCCTGTCTGCGTCTGCGCAGGGCGTCTTGGCCTCGATGCGGAGAGCCTTCATTCGGAGCGTTCTCGCACGGTAGGCTTCTTCTCGGCCTGGAAGGGCTACGTAGAACTTGTCTGCCGTCTACGGGTCGTGGCACATCGCAGAGGCCACCCTCTTCCGATCACCCGAGGACAGATGTCGCTCCACCTATGAGGAGAACAACTTTGACTTGAAAGGAAAACTAGAGAGGCAAACACCCCCTCCTTCCATCGCAGATGGATTCTGAACAACAAGCCAGCCTCACTCACTTGGGTTGCCACACTGCTCCGTATGGTGCCGAACGTCACAGGGTTCTCCAAACCAGCATCACTTCATGCGTCTGCCAGGTATGTGTTGCCCTTGTACACTGGCGAACCCAACACCATATGTAACATGAATAGTGGTCGCATCCCCCGGTTGCAACAGTCACTCCTGCACACCTTCTGCAGCCAGACCATCTGAAAATCTTTTAAGACAATGAAGGCGTGCCCGTGCGTTCGGTCAGTTTTGTGATTACCCACCTACAGAGAAGGAAACAGAAGTTACTCCCACAATCAAGCAGGAAGCCAGCAAGCAAGCAGCCAGACAGGCAGGATGAGGTGCAGGAGGGAAGAGAGAGAGAGAAAAAAAAAACAGTGACAATAGAACCGTTTTTTCAGTGAAGACGACAATAAATGCAACTGCAATGGTCTTTTAAAACCCGACGTCACAACACACACAGAGTTTTGGTAAGAGAAAGGGGTCCAAGGACTCCAAAAGAGGCCTGGCTACTTGCCAAGATTTGCCACACCCGACCGTTGTTCCAGGAGTCGGCGTCCATGTGGTCTGACGACTCCATCTCCGTGATGACAGTGCTCCGATGCCCACTGATGATGGACAGGTAGCCCATGATGTAACCCATCAAAAGATTGTGTTCGGTCACAAATGTTGTGTCGTTGTACCAAAGTAGGCTGTCTGTGGGTGGGAGGCAGAAACGCAAACAGAAACAGCCAGTCAAAATGGCAACAGGCAGGTTGAACACAATGACAAGAGATGCTGAGAGAGGAATAAATAAATAAATAAATGAATAAATAAATCAGATGACAGCGCTCTATCTATCCATCTATCAATCCATAAATGAAAAATAAATAAATAAATAAATAGAGCATGGGCGACTTACCAAACAGCTGTGAAATGCACTGCTTGGCGGTGTCCAGGAAATGGACTGTAGCGTCCCCGGTCGAAAAGATGGTCTCTCAAACTGATGGTTCACAACCCATTTTATTTATCCTTGTGTGTGAACACACCGTAAGAGCTACAACAAAAAAATACAAATACATTTAATATCTCTTACGGTTGTATTAACCATTTCAACCCTTTTTGTTTTATTAATTACCTTATAACCTTACAACTCTACACCATTCATTTACTACTTTGAGAATTTTAACCTCTGATACAAATCAAATAATTTAACTATATTTTAACAAACTTTTTTAACAATATAATTCTGTTCCTTTCTGTAAAAACATAAATAAATCCTAATATTAGCGTTCATTTCAACCATCACTCAACATTAGTTTGGCATGACAGTGCCACCTACTGGGCAAATAAAAAAGTGCTGACAACGTAAAACTATGTGAAAACCCAACTAAAATCGCCAAAACATAAAAATGTGACAAACCTTGTTCCCTCTTCAAACAGGTGCTATGGGATATGGTAAACTTTAGTTTTTTTTAACCTTTAACTTTGTTTTTTAAACCGTTTTAGCAGACACGAAGCACATGCAGCCTTCACGTTAGCTTCACTGACAACTTCCGGTTAGCGCGTCTTTTCATTCCTTCAAAATAAAGGCCACAAACACATTATACAAAAAAAGGGAGAATTACAAAATAAAATAGTGATGGGTTGACTCTAGAGGTCATTTACATGGACCTCCTCTGAAGCCTGAGGTAGGGTTAAGGTCTTCACCTTCTTGAATTTTTCCTGCCGTAGCAAAACGTTTCTGTTAATGTCAGACCTCTACTTCTTCAGTTCATACTGCGCTCATCCAATGTCGCTGTTTGAAAGCCTACTTTGCACGATGAAGGAGTGTTGCATGTGGTTAAGAAAACCGGAGACATTTATAAGCCTCCGAAAGGAAGTGACGGCGTAGCCCTTTGCTCTCACATACGTCGGAAAATCTCTCAGTCGTTCGATGTTGGACAGGAACGTCAAGTCGTTGGTTGCTGCAGCTGGGGACCCAACACTGTGGTCTTCGTCGTCTACGTCGTCGTCGTCATCATAATCCTTCTTCTCAAGCATATATGCGCATAAGACTAAGCAGTGTCTGGCTACGCTCTGCGCGTTGTCCCTGTCCTTCCTCCGTGTTTTGCTTCCCAGCCTGTAGCTCTTGTAGTCCTCAGCTACACTCTCTGCGAAAAGAAGACAGTCATGACTCTAAAGAGAGAGCCTGAGAAGGACTTTTCACCTAACCTTGGCTTTGAAATTCATCCAACGATAAGAAAAGGAAGAAAGAGAAAGAGACAGAGACAGGGATAGACTGTGTAACTGAAGAAAGGAAGGAAAGAAAGAAACACCCACCATAGAAGTAACCCCTCCATGTGCACGCCTTTGAGGTCCCTGGCACGTGTCGCGTGCGACTCCATTACTTCATCGCCCTCATCAGACAGTTCAATAAGCCCTCTGGACATCCTGCGCTTCACCTGCTCTTGGCCTGCGCACTCCAAGTCGTGGTGGAAGACGAGAGGCTGCATTCCAGACTTGTGTTTCGACCGCATGGTGCTTACTTTCACCGCCGGCATTTGAGCTGCTCTCAGGAGGTCTGGGTCGATGGTGGTGTATGCAGCACTGCTTCTGTTCTTGGGGAAAAAAAAAAAAAATGAATTTAAATGAAAAAAGAAAAGGAGTGCCTCAGCCGCGACGTTTCACAGTATGTGTCTTCCTCAGGCAGTAGAGGCACTATAACAAGGCTAGAGTGGGTGTGGAGTCAGGAGATGTTGCTCGTACAGGAGACAAGGCAGAAATGAGATCCCTGCCTCCCTGCTCCTATTTATGCACTCCACTCGGGCCCCTCCCCTCCCTGTTGAGGGATCCTATTTTTCAACTTATTTATTCGTGTTTTTAAGTCTTTATATTATATGTATTGCTATTAAATGTATTTATATTATGTTTTTATCTATTTTAAAAGGGTTTTATGTATATAAATAAAATATATGTATTAATATTATGTTTTTATCTATTTTAAAAGGGTTTTATGTATATACATGAAATATATGTATCAATATTATGTTTTTATCTAATTGAAATGGGTTTTATGTATATAAATGAAATATTTGTATGAAATGTAAACTTTAATTGATTTTGCTTGTTTTTATCTATCTTTTTAGAATGCCTACTTGCATTTTAACTAAGTGTGGAGATCTGAGCAGAAATTCTGTGCAATTGCAGTCTCGTAAAATGTCCACTAGAAGTCGCCAAAAACACTGCCAGTGCCAGGTCGAGGCGTGGCGATAGGCGTGGGTATATACCATGGACTGTAAAAATAATGGACTGAGCGAGCAATGAGGTCCCCCATTGGAAATGCATTACTTCCTCTCCTCGTGAAAGTTGGCCGCCGCTTTCGCCGTCAATTCCTGAAACGGATACCGCCATTTGCAACCCATCTTCAGCGATTGTTCTGAGTCATAGCTGAGTCATGGAATCTACAGGAAGTACTGTCGCCAATCTGGAATGAGTTTATTGCAACCATCCGCCTCTTTCCACGCCTCGACCACGAGACCGCGGATGTAAACACCTTCTACTTTAATAACGGGCAGTCGCTCGGGAGAATTGCTGCAACACACTCTCAGTAAAATGCATACATATTCCACGAGTTTGCACTCTGAAATACCGTGTATAATATATGCCAAACACGCTTTTTGCGTGCATATGATACGCAATGGTAGAGAATGGGTTGCCCCGGCGTACAATATACACGACTTTTTAGGTTTCGTTTTGATCACGTGGTCAGAAATCCTCTGGCTCTTTTCTAAATGAGGTCGTTCCCGGTTAAGGTTAGGATTACGGTTATGGTTAGGGTTAGAAAAGCAAATTGTTCGTTTGTGGGGCTGTCTGTGATGCTCACGCCTCCACCAGGGGACGTGTCAAACGTGGAAAACACTTTTAACACTTTTAGGACCGCGCGTGTTATATGCATGCAAAAAACGGTTTTGGCGTATATTATACATGTTATTTCCCAAATCGTATTTTACTGAGACTGGGCTGATTGTGCAAGTCATTGTTCAAGCCTTTGAGGGAGAACCATCCCAACATTTGATTCTGTCAGCGGTCCTTTTGGATTTACTTACATTTATTCCTTTTTGTCGAGATAAAAGGAGCATTTGGGTGACGCTGCTGACCCCCTCGCGTGCTGTCTCTTCACATGCGCGGCCAGGTTACAGTCTGATCAGATGCACGTGAGAAGCGCGTTCAGCGGAATTTAAAATAAATAACCATCCCAACAAGTGAACAGCTGGATCTTTTTTCTGTTTGAAAATACGACCAGGTCCTTTCACGTTTGTCTCGAGCTCCTCAGACGGCTGCGTCTAATTCAGGCTGAAGCTGGAAAAGTGAAGAAGATGAAACTTTGGTTGGTGATTTTATGCGCATATACGCAACTTAGAATTTTAAGCTACAATTAAAATAGTGAAATAAAGAAAAACGAATGTTAAACAAACAAAAAAATTCCAAAGCACATAACCTCAGAGTGAAATCTATTTCTACAGAGTAAATACTCATCTAAAAATGTCGACAACATGCTCCTCTTGTTGTTTTAAACTGCTGCATCGGTACATTCCATTGAGGAAAACAACAGTAGGACAATGATTGGTACATTGTTGAATTGTAAAGTAGGTGTTAAAAGGTCTTCACGGACCGCATTGATGAAGTCGGCTCCCATTGGCTACCCGTCATCTGTCAATCAAACCCCCCAGACGTTCCACGTCAGACCCACAAACGCTTATTGAGCCATCTGATTGGTCAATTTATAACTCTAATAACTTGTGATAATGGAAAAAATCTTAAAAAAAAATTAGGATTAGAAAAAAGAAGTTAAGCAGAAAGCAGCAGAGGAAGAATGATTATTCTGACATATAAAATGACTGAGAAATAACTGTCTGTTTCTCAACGTAAGTCAATGGGACTTTGGCCTTTTTGCAACCCAGTGGTACTTCCTATATGGAACATGGAAGTAGGGGGGCATGCTCTGTCCAGCTATTTCATGTACAGTCTATGGTGTATAGAGGTGTGTGTCCTCGCGGTGGCTCAGTGGTATGGCGGTCGCCCTCCACCCTGGATACCTGAGATCGAATCCTACTGATTGCTTTTCCCAGATGTGATCTTTTTATTTATTTTTTCCCCCATCTATCTGTCCGTTTTTCATCAAAACACCTCTAGGGTCTAGTTAACTCCCTCTGTGTCTACCAACTGTAATTTTTTTGAAGCCCTGCAAGGGCCGCTGTGGATTTGATGGGGCTAAAATTGTGTTTTGGTTGCTAGGAAACACTTCGAAATGTATTTCCCGGCCGAATCGGGCCCAAACAACGGCTCGGTTCGGTTGGGGAGATCCCTGCCTAGGTTATCTGAAAGTTTCAGCAGGGAATTCCGTGTCATTTTAGAGTTATGAGCCGAAACGCGGGGCACACGGCTCCAGTGCTTCCGGGTCCTGTCAGAGAGGCACGATCACGTGACCTGCCGCCGCCCCCGCGTCTCGAGGTACTTCCGCTCGTTGTTGAACGCCGATTCGGGTCGGCACCGTCAGCTGGGCTTGCTGTCTTGCCACGGTGCAAGTTTGAGCCGCGGGAAGCCCGTGGTTTCGTTGTGACGAGGCAATACACAGGACACCGGCCGGCCGGCTGGCGAGGAATGCCGGCGCCATTTTCAAACAAGGTGAGCTTCCGAATTTTCCCCATCCGAACCGGGGCGCTGTGTGGTGCCACCGACTAATGCGTTGGATGAGTGTGTGTCTGGGCTACCTCGGTGATTTTTTGCAGCCTCTTTGTGCGTTCGCTCGATTTTATAGGAATAAAAAGATGTTTTGCAAACCCGAATTTTTCCACCCAAACCCCGTGGGTTTTTCGCGCAAACGAGCCCACGGTCCAATCCTGCCCTATTGCCGCTCCCCCCGGTAATTTTTCCATCTGTCAAAACGCGCTGGTTTCATTTTTATGAGCAAAAAGTGCTGCCCTTCTTCCCACAGGAAGTCGCGGCCTTTATTTTGGAACTGCAGGTCCCTCCTTCTTTCCTTTGTCCCGTTCAGCGTTCAGCACACTTCCCACATGCATACAACGGAGCTGATCGTCGCCGCAGGAGAGGAGCACGGAGCACCAGGAGCAGGAAAACCTTTTCATTTGGTAAGTTCTTCTTAAGTTGTCGTTCTGAACCCCTTTGAGCTGCGTTTGAAGCCCAACTCAGGTCTGTGCGTGTGACTGAATGTAGCCTTGCGGTTTAAGGGCCTGCTGCGCTGGGCGTCGGCCATTTTAGGTGCAAATGTTTATTCATGAGCTGTGGTGTAGTGACGCCCTTTGAAGGCGAACTAGCCGGCTGCTGTTGGGTTGAAGCCGTTTGGCTGGACTGTGTAGCTGTTTCTGTGAGGCCGGCTCTGCGGCCTGTTTGTGTGACTTTGACTCCCTCTAGCGGCCATGTCTGACCGGTGTTCTGTGCTTTTCTGCTTGCGTTCAGGCCCATAGAGGGGGTTTAAAAAGGTCAATCTGGGAGTCGGAGTGAGTGGCGTGCAGGAGCCCCTGAGGTTAGTCTGAACTGATGTCTACGGTGTTCTGTGCACACACAGTCAAGCTTGAGACTGACAGACTGAGTCTGTCTGACTGATTGACTGACTGGCTGTCAGATTGACTGACTGTGTGTCTGTCTGTCTCACTGACTGACTGAGTGTGTCTATCGCTCTCTCCGGTGAAGAATCAGGACCGCAGTTTGTTGCACTGATGACTTTATTCTTCTTCTTTGTCCACAAAGTCACCGTCAAACTAACACACAAATAAATAACTTGGATACAAATTTCGCTAAAAGAAATTACATAAACAGAAATAAAAAACACGTACCTCGCTTGCCGCATTTACCAAAAAGAAAGCAAGAAAACTTCTCCACACAGCTTCTTAAATGTTAACGTCTTTTCTTCTCAGTCCTTTGTCATATATGTCTTAACCTTTGTGCTCTCCTAGGACATACGACAGAAGTGTTTGTGTGAGTACATAAAAGTGGGGTCATTTTAAAAACCGTTTCCCTAACCAGGACTAGTCCCTGACAAGCGAAAAAGGTTACGCCCTCGAGAAGCGAAAGGGACCCTTTTTCCCCAAAAAATTTTCGTAAGTTTCAGACACCCTCTATCACCCCTGGCCACTTGGGGGTGCCAAAAACACCCCCAAAATGTTCATTTCTCTCCGCTGCCATAAGGGGTCGCCAGTTCACCTTGTTAGGTCCTCCCCCGACCACTAGGGGTCCTCTCATGTGCAATTCTGTCTCAGGCGCAGTATTTCTCAAGCCCACTAGGGGAACTTCGTATCAACCCTTCACTTTGTCTCGTGACTTCTGAGGGGTTTTCTGATTTGACAAAAAAAATAAATAAATAAATACATAAAAAAGACTGAAAGGTTTTTTCATTTCTTTTCTTTGCGATTCCACCAGGGGTCACCATTTATCCCGTTTAATTCCTCCCTTGGCCACTGGGGTAACGGTTACAGGTTGGGGTCTCCCCTCGATCTCTAGGGAGCGGCAATCTACACGTTCACTTCTTCCAATGCTGTCCAATGTCCCATTGACCCCAGAAGACACATTCCAGGCGCAGTATTTCTCAAGCCCACTAGGGGGGGGGGAATTCAGTTCTTCCCTGAACCCCTAGGGCACGGCGTTTCACTCCTTATCTTCTTTCAATGACTTTTGGGTACTTTTCCTTTTGACAGACAAAAAGCTCTAGGGTGCTAATTATGTTTTTATTTACCATCAACACCCCTCCCCCCACCACCAGATGATGACAATAATAATAATAATAATAATAATAATAATAATAATAATAAGGATAATCATCATTTTCATTTGAAGCAACTTTCTTGTCACTTCATAAAATTGTACAGATTTACTAAAAAGACCCATGTGTGTGGTACCTTATTTCTGTCTCAACTCCTCCGTTTTTATTTTGTCTGAACTCATCCATTTCATTGTTTTTTTTTGCACTTTTGAACTTTAGACCTTCCGATTTATATTATTTAATATAGCATGTTGCTGTTTTGACCGGGGTCACCTATACCCCACGTAACAGCGCAGTCAATAATAGATATTGCCCACCTTGGCGTGTGGAAGGGTTGAAGCCACTCTGAAGCTTCTTTTGCCGGTCCCCCTGCCTTCCCCTACGCTGTGCGCGCATGTGGAAGCTATTTCCCCGTGATCTGAAGCGATTTTACCGGAGGATTTGGCCGCGGTGAGCTGCGAGCGATCAGCGGTGATCGCGGGGATATTGTGGCCGCCCTGCGGTTGCTTTTTAGCGGGGGGAAACCTCTCCTTCATCCCCTCCGGCCCGTGCGTTCTGTGCGCGCTGGTGGAGCAGATTTGGCGCGCCGCTGTGGATGAGGGATGATCGCGGGGATGTGGAGGAATCCCTTCTTCACGTGTTTACACAGTGGTTATGATGTGCATTATATTGTGTGCTTTGAGTTATGTAGGAGAGGAGCTGGCAGGTGTGTGGAGCTGCTGCAGCTCTCCAGGTTGAGCTGCAGAAGCTCTTGGGGAGAAATGTGAGTGTGGGGCTGCGGGGATGTGTGTGTGTATGTGTGTGTGTGGATGGATGGATGGATGGATGGATGGAGAGGGGGCTGTTTCAGCTGGATCTCCCCCAAGAAATGAAGCTGTTTTCTGGGTGTCACTGAGGCTGGATGGTGCCCTGGTTCTCTGGAAGTCTAGCCCAGAAATGAAGCTGATTTCTGGGTGTCACTGAGGCTGGATGGTGCCCTGGTTCTCTGGAAGTCTAGCCTAGAAATGAAGCTGATTTCTGGGTGTAGCTGAGGCTGGATGGTGGCCTGGTTCTCTGGAGGTCTAGCCCAGATATGAAGCTCATTCCTGGGTGAACCTGTGGATGGATGGTGGCCTGGTTCTCTGGACGTCTAGCCCAGACATGTAGCTCATTCCTGGGTGAACCTGAGGCTGGAAGGTGCCCTGGTTCCCTGGAAGTCTAGCCCAGATATGTAGCTCATTCCTGGGTGAACCTGAGGCTGGATGGTGCCGTGGTTCTCTG
>NC_050530.1:5175178-5176368 GCF_002922805.2 Oryzias melastigma | reverse complement strand
CCAAGAAATGAAGCTGTTTTCTGGGTGTCACTGAGGCTGGATGGTGCCCTGGTTCTCTGGAAGTCTAGCCCAGATATGTAGCTCATTCCTGGGTGTCACTGAGGCTGGATGGTGCCCTGGTTCTCTGGAAGTCTAGCCCAGAAATGAAGCTGATTTCTGGGTGTAGCTGAGGCTGGATGGTGGCCTGGTTCTCAGGAGGTCTAGCCCAGATATGAAGCTCCTTCCTGGGGGAACCTGTGGATGGATGGAGGCCTGGTTTTCAGGAGGTCTAGCCCAGATATGAAGCTCCTTCCTGGGGGAACCTGAGGCTGGATGGGGGCCTGGTTCTCAGGAGGTCTAGCACAGATATGAAGCTCATTCCTGGGGGAACCTGAGGCTGGATGGGGGCCTGGTTCTGTGGAGGTCTAGCACAGATATGAAGCTCATTCCTGGGGGAACCTGAGGCTGGATGGGGGCCTGGTTCTCTGGGGGTCTAGCCCAGACATGAAGCTCATTCCTGGGGGAACCTGAGGCTGGATGTGGGCCTGCAAAGGCACCCAGGGACCCCATGGAGCTCCTGGCTCCAAGGGCTCCCCGGGACCAGATGGAGCACCTGGCTCCAAAGGCTCCCATGGACCCCATGGAGCTCCTGGCTCCAAAGGCTCCCAGGGACCCCATGGAGCTCCTGGCTCCAAGGGCTCCCAGGGACCAGATGGAGCACCTAGCTGGGAAGGTTCCCCAGGACCAGATGGAGCTCCAGACGTAGAGGCTGAGCCTGGTTCTCTGAAAGTCTCCCCCAGAAGAGTGGCTCATGTCTGGGGGTGTTTGTGGGGCCTAAACCCCACAAAAAACCTCCCAGGACCGTTTTTTTTTGCCAAAATCCAGTATCGTCCTATCCGAAATGAATGGGAACCCAGGATCTCTCGGCAGGGATCTGTCACAAGAGTGTTAAAATTTTCCAAGTTATTTTCCCATGTCAAAAGTGGAGATATTATAAAAATGCCCACTGGAGCCTGTTAGTCAGCCCCCAAAGTACCCACAGGGCAAAAAACCCAGTCAAAAACACCTTCCAGGACGGTTTTAGCCAAAAATCCAACATCGTAGTATCCGAAATGAATGGGGAACCCAGGATCTGTCAGCAGGGATCTGTCCAAAGAGTGTCAAAATTTTCCAATGTATTTTCCCATGTCAAAAGTGGAGATATTCTTAAA
>NC_050530.1:5172061-5172642 GCF_002922805.2 Oryzias melastigma | reverse complement strand
CACCTTAATGTAAAAGATTGTTTTATAAAAAATTGGGATCATATATGAAAAGAAGATTATGGTCGTGTTTAAGGTTAAGAAAATAGATTGAGGTTAAGGTTAGGGCAAAATAAATTATAACCATAGGATGAGGTTAGGTTTAGAGCAGAATAGATTATAACCATTGAACAGTGAGGTTATGATTAGGGCAAAGTAGATTTTAGCCATAAAGTGGTGAGGTTAAGGTTAGGGCAAAGTAGATTTTAGTCATGGAGGATGTGGTTAAGGTTAGGGGACCGGAGGGTGAGGGAGTAAAAAATATTGTAGTTATAAGATATCTGAAGTTTTTAGAATCACTTTTCATTTAGGCCTCCAGGGTGAATCGTTTCTAATTTACTGATCCAAAGTCGTTCAGCCCTGCGCCTCTGGGCTGTGGTCCAATTGGGATTGGTCTGGATCACGGAAGCACTGACAGAGTCCCAACCATGGGATATAAAGTGTGAAACCAGGTGGGTGTGGCTATTTTTGTGTCTGAGTATATTGTATCTGTGTTGGGTAAATCTTGTTAATAGAGTGTTGCCTGTTTCACCCACATATTGTAT
>NC_050530.1:5166760-5171746 GCF_002922805.2 Oryzias melastigma | reverse complement strand
GATTCTGTGATCCTGGAGTCTATTGGATTCTTGAACAAATGTCTGAAAGTTTGATTTGATGACCCTCAACAGTCTCAGTGAAAATGGGGAATATGTGGTTATAACTGGCAGGATTGGTGAAAGATTAATGGGTTTAATGTCCAGAAAGGAGTTAAAGCATTTTCTTAAGAAGGAGCGAGGATACCCTCTTGTGGCCAAGGCTGCAAATAACACCTTGGTGGAATGTTTAAAATCAGATGCTTGAGTGCTAATTCTATGAAATCTAAGAAGTTGTGATTTAATTAATCCGGCAAAAGTGTGTTTAGGGTGGAAACTATTTTTATGAAGAAGAGCATGTGTATCTGTGGGTTTGAAAAAAACTTTGATGTCCAAACGGTTAGTGATATGAAAATTTTCACCTTTAAAAGTTGTTGTGTCCAAAAAATCCACAGATGATTTGTGGCTGGTAGATTTTAGTTTGATAGATGGATTGTGACTGTTGAGTGTCTTCAAAAACATCTCAAATTCCTGTTCTGAGTGAGACCACACTCCCCAAATATCATCTAAATATCTAAAATAGCACAACGGCTTCAATGTGCATTTATGGAGCGCTGCAGTCTCCCATTCTGCCATAAAGATATTAGCGTATGCAGGGGCAAATTTTTTGCCCATGGCAGTTCCTTTTATTTGTAGATAGAAGTCATCATGAAACTGGAAGTCGTTTCTTTTGAGATTGATCTCTAAAAGTTGCAGCAGCTCTTTATCTGGTCTTTTAGAATCAGGATATTTCAAAAATATCCTTTTAACAGCCTGGATTCCTTCCTCTATATCTATATTTGTATAAAGGCTATCTATATCCATAGTGAATAGGATAGAGTCTGGTGGGATGATCAATTGTTTAATTTTGTTCACAAAATCATAAGTATCTTTAATATAGCTATCATGTCTAGTGGACAAAGGATTGAGATAATGATCTATAAATTCTGCTGTGCGGTAGGTCTCACTGTCACAGTCTGAGACTATCGGTCTACCAGGGGGAATCCGGAAGGGGATGCTCCACTTTTCTGGGTCTTTATGTATTTTAGGGAGCATGTAGAACAATCTGGATCTAGGCTGAGGGGGCCCCATTAAGTAGTTTCTTTGTTTAGCATTTATTAATTTCTTTTGATATAAGTTTGATAAAATTTTTTCCAATAAGGGAACTGTTTCCAGATAAATAGGTGTTTTCAGTTTAGAATAATAAGTTTTATCATTAAGCTGTCTAAAACCTTCACTTAAATAATCTTTTTTGTCCATAATAACCACTGCACTTCCCTTATCAGCAGGTTTAATAACAATGTTTTTGTTGATGCATAGCTCTTTGAGGGCTTTTTCTTCATCCTCAGTTAGATTTGATTTTATGTACATTTTTTTGAAATTATTCTGAAAATAATCTAAATCGTTGGAGATGAGTGTGGTGACCTGTGGTGGGAGTTGACCCACTGCAGGTGTCCACTCTGATTTTGGAGTAAATGGTTTTGGTTTTAAATTTTCTTTATTTTTAAAATATAAATCTAGTTTCAGACGACGATGGTATTGCTGAATGTCGCTTCTACATTGAAATTTAGAATATTTATTTTGACCTTTTGTGGGTATGAAGGTTAAGCCCCTGCTGAGCAGAGAGAGCTGTGCATCAGACAAAATAAAATTCTGACAAAGATTTATGACACCCTTATTCCCTTCCTGTCTAAGCAGGCTTAAGGGAATATTTAGTTTACCCACTCATTCCAGTGTTGTAACATCGATCTGGCTGTATCCAGAGTCCAGTGGATGTTGTCACTCTCTGTGAAGAACTGGCTCTCTGGGAGTGGAGGAATATGCTGATTCAAGCTGGTGATGTAGTCATTGATGAGCTGGAGGGTGGCTTTATCCTGCTCTGGAAGATCTTTAGAAAAGTTAATGACAGGAATGTAGATCTGTGAGTCAGGAAAGCTTACGTTAGCCGCCTCCACCGCTCTTCTGACGTCCTGGAGTGTCGCTCTCCTGTCCCGCTGGGATCTGTTGTTTATGCCAAAGGACAGGATCATTTTTGTCACCTCTGTTTCAGTGGTGGCAGTATGGAGAAGGAACTCTGCATGGTTCCATCTGGCGCCCGGGAAGCTGTCGATCTGGACGTCATCGGGTGCGAAGCTGAAGAGTTTGTGGACGTTGGAATCTCCCAGGATGATGTTCTGCTGACGAATGTGGAGGTTCCATTCTTGTAGCTTCCTGGGTGTGTTGGGGTGTCTCGTAGCTTCAGCTCTTTGTTTTCCGAATGGAAGAAGAGGAGGGAGGGGGGCTTCAGATGTGTCCAGCTGCAGCAGGGTCTGTGCACTCGATCTCAGCCTGGGGGGAGAGAGCGCCGACAGGTGCTTCAGTTTTGCAGCAGCCTTTCGTGGAGGTGGAGATCTAGGTGGAGACGGATCCACCATGGGAGGGGAAGAGGGGGGGCTTTCCTCTATTTCCTCCAGATCCAATAAGAGATCATCTTGCTCAGACGGAGGCGATGACTCTCTGACGTGGCTGATCTCTTCATCAGGGAGAGGTTCTGCATGTGAGGGAGGATCTCTTCTGGGTCTTTGCTCTCTGGGAGGAGTCCCTGGAGGTGAGATGTGTTCTGCGACCTCAGGGGGGTCATGAAATGATGATCCATACACGCTAAAGACTGGAGACCATTCACTTTTTACAGGTTCTGTCATGATGCCCACTGTCCTTTGGGGCGGCGTGGACTGTATGGGTGGAGGATGGATTTCTGCTCTCACCCTGACGGTGTCTGTGCTGATCTGCTGGGCTGCAGGTTGAAGCACAGGTGCCTGCTGGGCTGCAGGCTGAGGCACAGGAATTTGCAGATCTGCAGGTTGAGGCCCGGAGATCCGAGGAGCTGCAGGCTGGAACGCGGTGGTCCGAGGGGCTGCAGGCTGACGCACGGAGGTCTGTCGGGCTGCAGGTTGAACCGTGGAGGTTGTCAGCCGTGCCTCTGTGATCAAAGGTTCCACATCCAGAAGATGAATGGTTGTTACAGCATCTTGTGATGCTGCAGCAGAAGAAGGCATAACATTGGTGTAGTCTTGTAACTTAGCTACAATCACCGCCTGGGCATGATCTATTGTGTGCTGCTTCAGGCGAGGGCCCAGGTTTCTCTTGGCCCATGATGAGGCAACATCAAAAGGAGCTGACCAGTTTTCCACAGGAAACTTGGATAATCTCTGCACTTCATGATCAATGCTATCATTGTAATGATCACGCAGGATTAAAGTGGTGTTATGAGCCCAATATTTAGCATTGCCTTCAATAAGGGTCTGCGTGGTTCTGGTTGGGTTTGCTGGTTTAATTATTGTGGCCAAGTTCTGTGTGATTCTGTCCAGGGAAGGAGGAAGCTTCTCCTGATTGACATTTTGGAGATGATGCACTGATTTTATGATTCTGTGGAGAATGTGCACCTTTCCAACAAAATCAGGATCATCTGAATGTGTGTCTTGTGGCTGGCGATTTTGCCGTGTGCTGGTGTTGGAATTAGCATACCCACGGCGTTGTCTGGGACCTCGGTACTCCCGGGTCCGCGGTTCGGTCCAGTAACGTGGTGCTCTGCGGGGCGCATTTCGGCTGTTGTGTCTCCAGCCATAAGAGCGGTCGTCCCACCTTTGAGGGTAGAAGTCTACCTCATCATCTCTGCGGTATCCTCTCACCACAGACGCGTAGCTGCGACGTCCGTCCCGTCTTGGGTAGCTGTCCCACCGGGAAGCTGGAGGCTGGTCACGCCAAACAGGGCGATTCCTCCGTCTGCCTCTGTTGTACCGCACCATTGTCCAGTCCTCATCATCATCTTCAAAGTGGGGTCGCATCTTTGAGCCGGTTATACTCCGAACAAAAAGGATGCAGTTTCAAAAAAGCCGCTTGGCTGCTAGCTTAGCCTAAGTGGCTAATGCTAGAATGACGAAGGAAACTTCTTCTGTCAAAATAAGTTCTCTTTATTGTCAAACTTGACAAAAAATAAATAAAACAAGCCTAACAAACAACGTTTCGGTCCTATTCAGAACCTTCTTCAGGTTAGCTTGTTAGAAAACGAGAACTTACAGCATTGTAAGAGCGAACGACAGGTGCAAACAGCAATGACGCAGTAAAAATGTGCTCTAAGCTAATTGCTAATCTGCCGTGCCTCAGACATCCTCCCAAACAGGTGAGGAGCCTCCTATCGGAGAAAACCGGCATTGCACCTAACGATGCATTCAAGAAAGTCCGAAAAAACAATTTCACATAACCTTTTCAAACAAAATCAAAGTATATAGTTAAATTATAAGTGTAAAAATAGGTAAACATAACATAATGATATATTCAAATAAAATGTCAATAAACAGTAATATATGAATCCCTTTTAGGTTGTGATGTAACAAAGAGACATTCATAAAATACAATATTTCAATCAGAAATGATACATATTCTTATAAATACCCACAATTGGTGATTTATTGTTCTTTATTGATTCACAATGTCCCACCAGGGGAGGAAAGGAGAGGAGAATCCCAGTGGACCAAGCTGAAGGGCACGGGCAGGTTAGGGAAAACAAATTCAAAATCACACCGCCGAAGGCGGTGTGATTTTTACGCACAGGCCATCTTGACACCTAATCCAAAGATCGGCTCCCCTCCACCTCAATGTAAAGGATTGCTTTATGAAAGATTGGGATCATATATGAACAGAAGATTATGGTTATGTTTAGGGTTAAGAAAACAGGGTGAGGTTAAGATTAGGGCAAAATAAATTGTGACCATAAGATGAGGTTAGGTTTAAAGCCAATTAAATTGTAACTATAGAGCAGTGAGGTTATGATTAGGGCAAAGTAGATTTTAGCCCTAAAGTGGTGAGGTTAGGGTTAGGGCAAAGTAGATTTTGTTCATGGAGAATGTGGTTAAGGTTAGGGGACCGGAGGGTGAGGGAGTAAAAAAAATGAAGGTATCTGAAGTTTTTAGTCACTTTTCATTTAGGCCTCCA
>NC_050530.1:5162712-5163467 GCF_002922805.2 Oryzias melastigma | reverse complement strand
CCTGGGTGTGTTGGGGTGTCTCGTAGCTTCAGCTCTTTGTTTTCCAAATGGGAGAAGAGAAGGGAGGGGGGCTTCAGATGTGTCCAGCTGCAGCAGGGTCTGTGCACTCGATCTCAGCCTGGGGGGAGAGAGCGCTGACAGGTGTTTCAGTTTTGCAGCAGCCTTTCGTGGAGGTGGAGATCTAGGTGGAGATGGATCCACCATGGGAGGGGAAGAGGGGGGGCTTTCCTCTATTTCCTCCAGATCCAATAAGAGATCATCTTGCTCAGACGGAGGCGATGACTCTCTGACGTGGCTGATCTCTTCATCAGGGAGAGGTTCTGCATGTGAGGGAGAATCTCTTCTGGGTCTTTGCTCCCTGGGAGGAGTCCCTGGAGGTGAGATGTGTTCTGCGACCTCAGGGGGGGTCATGAAATGATGATCCATACACGCTAAAGACTGGAGACCAATCACTTTGTACAGGTTCTGTCATGATGCCCACTGTCCTTTGGGGCGGCGTGGACTGTATGGGTGGAGGATGGATTTCTGCTCTCACCCTGACGGTGCCTGTGCTGATCTGCGGGACCGCAGGTTGAAGCACAGGTGCCTGCTGGGCTGCAGGCTGAGGCACAGGAATCTGCAGATCTGCAGGTTGGGGCCCGGAGATCCGAGGAACTGCAGGCTGGAGCGCGGTGGTCCGAGGGGTTAGGGTTAGGGTTTAGGGTTAGAGGGACAAGTGTTCGGACCCCACCCTCCATAGGAGGGCAGGGTCAATG
>NC_050530.1:5161078-5162612 GCF_002922805.2 Oryzias melastigma | reverse complement strand
GGAGGCGCCACAGCAGACCATCCCCCTCCTCTGCTCCTCTCTGGATCTACAGACACACAGCACCTCCTTCTCCAGGAACCTCCTCAGAGCAAACATCAGCTGTTCTCTGCATGAACCCAAACGGTTCCTCAGACCAGGTTCCTCCACTCGCTCCATAACTCTGCATGTCTGTTCTTCAGCCTTTCTACTTCCTGCTCCTCACCAACATGATCTTCATCAGCTCTTCAGTCTTCTCCATCAGTCTCCATCTCTGTCCTCGATCATCCTAACCTGCTGCTCCAGTTTCCACCAGAACTCTCTGGACCAGCAGCGCCGGTTCTGCTCATTGTCAATCTGGACCACGACTGATCCGGTACCAAAGTTCTGTTGGTGGATCTCATGACTGATCTGTCTTTAGTTTTCTGTCAGATGTTCCTCCAGACTAAACCTTCTGCATTTACAGGCACATGAGAGCACAGGATGGTGCCCCCTAGTGGTGGAAATTCTGTCAGCTGAAATCCTGCAGTTCAGCTCCAGGCTGGACCTTCACAGACAGTAAATCTCTGCAGCTCAGTCAGTCTCAGAAAAATGCTGCCCGCTCTGCCAACTCTCTGGAGGAAGCACATCTTCAGCACAAAGGATCTGAGGAATTCTGCTGTAACCTGGAAACCAGACTGGAGGAGGAAATATCCTGAACTCAGATCCCCGTGGAACCTCAGAGCAAACAACAGATTAGGAATAAGTGGATTTACTCACAATAAGAAGACCAAAGCTCAGAGATTTATCTGTCCAGATCTGAACAGCATCCAGGAATCAAACCTTCTCTCATCCAGAATCACTCGCTCCTGATGATAGTTGATGCTTCACCTCTGATGTTAGTGAATCTATTCTGAACTTTGGTGAAGCTGAACATCAAACCTGTGACGGACTCTCAGAGTTCATCAGTTCAGCATCAATTCAACCCACAGCCTGGGGGGTCCGGCTGACCCAAACTGAAACCACCATCACCATCGTGACCAAAGAAACTGATTCCAGCCAGACGAGAAGGAAAGAGCAGAACTGAGCAGAGAAGACACAGGAGGAGCAGCAGGTATCTGGACTAACATTTTAGGATCTTAGTCCAAATATGAACGTGTGGAATGAAGATGGAGATGATAAAATGAACACATAAAGGAAGAAAAGAAAGAAAATAATGATAAAAAGTTCAATTTGTATCGTTTGATTCACTCTCTGGGTTATTTCTCTGTCAATCAAACTTAGGGGTTTGTTTAAAGTATTTGAGTGAAAAAAGAACTGAGGCTCATTTATTTGGATTTTTTTCTTTTTAAATACAGCTGATCTTCTTGTGTGCGTCTCGTTATTCACAGATAAAATCCAGAACCTGATTGGATCTGAAAAAATCAAACAGTTTTAACCTGGAAGCAGGAGCGGATCTGAACAGAAGAAAGCCTTCAAAACAACCGTCACTAAATCCAACCGTCACTAAACTTAAACTTCACTAAACCTAAACTTCACTAAATCCAACCGTCACTAAACCTAAACTTCACTAAACCTA
>NC_050530.1:5151928-5160930 GCF_002922805.2 Oryzias melastigma | reverse complement strand
CAATCAAACTTAGGAGTTTGTTTAAAGTATTTGAGTGAAAAAAGAACTGCAGGCTCATTTATTTGGATTTTTTTCTTTTTAAATACAGTTGATCTTCTCGTGTGCGTCTCGTTATTCACAGATAAAATCCAGAACCTGATTGGATCTGAAAAAATCAAACAGTTTTAACCTGAAAGCAGGAGCGGATCTGAACAGAAGAAAGACTTCAAAACAACCGTCACTAAATCTAAACTTCACTAAATCTAAACTTCACTAAATCCAAACTTCACTAAATCTAAACTTCACTAAATCCAAACTTCACTAAATCCAACCCTCACCGCTTTATCAGCGAGTAAAAACGACCATCTCTGTCAGATAACAAAAGTCTCGTTACAGAGAAGGTGAACGGGTCACAGTAAATGTTCAGCGCTGAAACAGATCTAGTGATTATTTTACTGTCAGTTTGGTCCAAACTGGTCGGATGAACCGTCAGATAAAGTCTGTCGTCGTCTCCTTTACAGCGTAGAAACACGGACAGACGAGCTTCACGCTTCAGCAGATGATCAGAGTTTAGGTAGACGCTGCAGAGACCTGCTCCCCAGGCTCACACCTGTGTGAACCTCACGCACAGGTGAGAGCGTCAGCGTGGACTTCAGCTGCACAAACGTCTCTGATCCAGAAGGGAGCCTCTCACACAGGTGTGTTAGTCAGTCACAGTCATGGAGCAGCAGCACCACACAGGTGAGCAGCAGCTGCTGCATCATCCCACAGCAGGTGGGAGTTCAAGTACCTCAAAATCATCGGGCTCCCTCCCCTCGTCTGATCCGTCCATCTCCTACAAAACAAAAACGTAGAAGGTTAACAGACTGTGGGACGGGAGCGGGGAGAAGGACCGAGCTCCATCCTGTCTGGACCAGAACCGTCACTGACAAACATGATCTGAGGGAGAAGGACCGAGCTCCATCCTGTCTGGACCAGAACCGTCACTGACAAACGTGATCTGAGGGAAACCTCCTCCTCCTCTCCACAAATAACTTCCTGTTCCACAGTTCCTAACTTTTATCGAAAGTAAGAAAAGAGGCGGGAAAAGAAAGGAAGCTGCTGACGGCAGAAGAACATCAAAGCCACGGAGCATCAGGTGGAACCTGACAGCAGGTGTGAGGTCGATCCTCCAGAACCGAGCGGGTCCACCTGCTACAGCCTGAACCGTCTGCTGTGCTAACTCTGATCCAAAGTTTTCCTTTGAAGCTCCCACACAGAAACCAGCTTCAGAAGAGGCGGAGATGCTCGATTGGTTCATGCTTCTTCTGTCAGACGTCAACGGGACCAAAACAAACCTAAACACGCTAAAGATCAGATGATTCTCCTGCATCAAAGTCTGTGTTTTCTCCTAAAGTCTGGATTCACTTCACAGCTTTAATGAAACCGGGTCAGTCAAGCAGCTTCCAGACGGGAAACGTGCTCCGATCAGGAAAGGTTGGTCCTTATTGATCGCTAGATTAACAGATTATTAATATTATCTAAGTATGTTCATAACCTTTACTGGTTTCTGTTTTCTTACTTATTTTAGACGTTTGATTGTTTTTACCCCAAATTCTTCTAAAAATGATTTTACAAAAGAATGTAACATGTGAGGAAAAAAACAACTAAATATGAGAAAAATCTTAAACTTATAAAAATAAAAATAAAGGGTCCATTTGTAAATGCGCTGCTAAAACCAAACCTCTGAGTTTATTAAACGCTGACAAATCCTGAAACATGAACATCAGGCTGGTTTCAGAGTCTTCGTTCCCATCACCCACAGAACCGATAAACGTCAACAGAACCAGCAGAAGAGATCAGCTGACTGTATGATATGATGCTGACTCCACCAGCGGCGAGATGACGTGAACGACTCCACTGTATACACCTGGACCTGCTTGTGAAGAGAATCCAGAGCTCACATACTGACCGAGTTGCTCTCCTTGCTGTCTTCATCTTCGGACTCTCTGATCCCGGGATCCTCGATCCGACTCGGCTCCTCTTCACCATAGCCGTAAACGAGACTTCCTCCACGAACCTCTGAGCAAACAGAACCAGAAGGTTCGGAGGTAAGAATGACTGGAGACACAGAAAGGAGAAACTTTACACCGATGATGATGAAAATTGATCAAATCACAGTAAACGGCTCCCTGCATCTATAGTCTTTAGTTATAGTTTGTGACACAATAAATGTAGTTTAAAATGTTATGGTTGACCTTCAACCAACAACAGACAGAATTAAAAACAATACAAGCAACAACAAAAATATATTTAAATCGTTTTTTTTTAAGAAAAGTTACGAAGGAGGTCGGGTTTTCTGAAGCTAGCTAAAAGCTAGCGTTAACATGAAGTTCCTGATCAGGTTTTAACCATAAAAAATAGAGTTAAAGTCCCTAAACCCGAACCATATGTCCGTCATACCGGACTCCTCGGGTTCTGGGTCAGAGTCCGGTTCTGAATCGTCTCCATAATCCGCTAGAGACGAAAGAAGAGCGCTCTTTTTGCCGCTCGCCATCGCCGCGGGACGCGATGCTCGGTCGCGGAATGAAGACGTCATTAACTGCGCATGCGCAGGTACTGTTTGTGTTCTGGGAGTTGTAGTCAATGTGGTAAACATGAAGCCAAAACACAAATACTCAGACAGTTTCGTTTGTATTCCAAATTTGAAAGAAAAACAAAAGTAATTTTGTATTATTTAATATTTGTTAGTATTTCTGAAAGAAGTATGATTACAGAACTGTTGTTTTTAAGATATGAATTATATAAAAAATGTTAACTTGTGTGGAATAAATTCAAAGAAATTAAAGAAATGGACATTTCTGGTTACTAAAATGAAGCAAAAATCTGAGTTTTATTGTAATATTTATTTTAGTACTTGTTTGTTGCGTGTTTTTTTAATTAAATATAATTATTTTATTCTTTTGTGGTTTGACTGTAAGATGTGACACACATAAACTCCAGGATAAGCTTCTTCTTTGTGGTGACAGTCCGAGAGTAAAACATGTGGGTTTGTAAAAGTAGTTATTTCAAATTTATTGAGAGAAAGGATTCAATTAAAATGCAGTTTGTACATATTATGGGATGTCTTTATTAATCGTATAAATAGAGTAATTTATTTGATTTTATACAAGCAAAGTGAAACTACATTTATGTTTTTCTATTTTTTTCTGAGACATCTGCTGAGGTTTTCGTATTTTACAGGTACATCTTTTAATGGAAACTCCTCAAAACATCATCAGTTTGAAGATACTTTCTCATAAATGAACTCCACCAGAATCATGAAGTGGTGAAGGTTTCAGCATCCTCTGACCGTCATCACGTCTACTTTAGTCCAAACTGACCCTCACTGTAAATGTGTTTTAATTTTAATCAGAGTAAATAAAATAAAGTTCAGCCTCTTTCATTCTCGTTTGCTGGCGTCTAAATGACGGCGTCCTTCTGCTTCCTCCTCTGTGGGCCGCAGCAGCATCCATACAGCAGAGCAAAGACAGCCAAGGCCAGCACCCCCAGAGCGAACAGAACCAGGACCACAAAGCCCCCCAGGGCCCAGGGCTCCTGCTGCATTCGGTGCAGGAACCAGTCCACCCAGTCCTCAGGGGAAGCCGTGGGTCCCTGCTGCTCCAGACTGTGCAGGAAGTGAGGAACCAGTCCCACAGTTACCCAAAAACCGTCGTTTTAGACAAATAAAAAGCTGTCTGTTGATAGTACAGACCCCCCCACACACATTCCTGTCCAAACACCCACCTCAGCACAGCCATGTCCAACCAAACGATCCGTTCACGGCTCAGTGACTCCCACAGACGCTCCCAGCTCCTCTGCTCTACAGAACGCTGTGGATGGAACAAACACGGCAGACCGCCGTCACCCTGCAGAGGGAAGGCCGTTGTGAAGTCCACCTCGCCGTGAGGCCACCAGAGTGGAAACACCACCTCAGGGTTAATGTTTAAACTCTCAACGGTGACAAGCAGGAAGTCAGAGGATTCAGTTCCTGCAAACAACCACCAAACATTAACATAAAGGCTTTTATTGAAACTGTCAAAAACTTCACACAAGGACGAAGCCTCATCCTTTTAGCACACTAGAGTCCAAATGTACATTTTGATGGGATCCAGAACCAGAACCAGAGTGTTTATCTCCACTGAAACACCTTCCTGTAGTTCCACATTCAGCCAGCAGAGGGAGCTCTCGTGCTGTCAGAAGAAAGTCTGACATTTTCTGAGTTTTCTTGCTCAGGAGGCCCTCCATGAGTTCATCATCCTCCTCAAAGGGGAGTGTGGTTTCTCCTTCCTCCTCCTCCTCCTCAGACGGGCTGGACTCTTGAGGCCTGGTATTTGGGTTTCCCGCAGCAGCAGCAGTGGATGCAGCAGAGCAGGATCATGAAGAGGAACGTGGCTGTGAGGAGAACCACGAATCAGAATTGAAAACTCTCTGCTTTGTCAGCTTTGTGTGATAAAACTGGACCGATTTTAAAGAATCCGAAATGAGAAAATTAACTGAAAATGACAATAATAACACAAAATATTTAATATAATGTAACTTTTCAACCATAAACACAATAATTCCATTTGGTTTTGAAGGAGCGGCTCACGCCACTTTTCTCCTTCAAAATCTAACGTCATTATCGTGTTAAAAATTAAAAAAATAAAAGGGTTAACAGCCATAAAAAGGCTGTTTTAAATCATTAAAGTTCGGCCTTGGAGCTGTTTCCAGAGAGAAACTCACCGACAAACAGAACCAGGACGGCGAAGGCCCCCACCTCCAGAGGACTGGCCTGTCCCAGTCCCTGCAGCTTCATCCACAACTTCTCAATCAAGTTCTGGAACTCCTGCTTTGCCTCCATGGTGCAAACCTCCTGCAGGAGCAGACAGAGGAGCGGCAGACCCTGTAATCGTGGCGTTGACGCCCTCCCGTGTCTTTCTGAGTCAGTGCACGGACCATGTCCACCTCCTCTATAAACAGACCACTATTTCAGGCCTGGCATTTTGAGATGCCACGGCGCCGCAGCAGCTGTGTGTGGGTGAGACTGAGTGATACCAGCTGATGACGATGGTCATGTGACATCACAGGAAACACGTGTGGAGTCTGAGTCGGAAATAGTCACGAATGATTATTTTAACAGTCGACTAATCGGGTCATGCACAAACTGGATGTGAAGCTCACAACTTAACTATGATTAGATTTAAACTAACTAAAAACTAGATTTATAGCATTACCTGTGATAGTACTATAGGGAATGCTGTAATCTGAATGTGGCCGCTGAAGAGGCTGAAACTGATAGTTAAAACACTGAAGCTGATAGCTGAAAACACTGAAGCTGAAAACGCTGAAGCTGATAGCTGAAAACGCTAAAGCTGATAGCTGAAAACGCTGAAGCTGATAGCTGAAAACGCTGAAGCTGATAGCTGAAAACGCTGAAGCTGATAGCTGAAAACACTGACGCTGATAGCTGAAAACGCTGAAGCTGATAGCTGAAAACACTGAAGCTGAAAGCGCTGAAGCTGATAGCTGAAAACGCTAAAGCTGATAGCTGAAAAGGCTAAAGCTGATAGCTGAAAACACTGAAGCTGATAGCTGAAAACGCTAAAGCTGATAGCTGAAAACGATGAAGCTGATAGCTGAAAACGCTAAAGCTGATAGCTGAAAACACTGAAGCTGATAGCTGAAAACGCTGAAGCTGATAGCTGAAAACACTGAAGCTGATAGCTGAAAACGCTAAAGCTGATAGCTGAAAACACTGAAGCTGATAGCTGAAAATGCTGAAGCTGATAGCTGAAAACGCTGAAGCTGATAGCTGAAAACGCTGAAGCTGATAGCCAGCTAAATTAGTTAATTACCGTATTTTCCGGACTATAAGTCGCGGTTTTTTTCATAGATTGAATGTCCCTGCGACTTATACTCCAGTGCGACTTATATACGAATTTTTAATGATGAGATATGGACCGTAAGTCTAGAGTGCCCTCTTATGGTGATCTATGCAATTACTTTATTTACTTTAGTTATTCAGACGTGACACAGAGGACGAAGAATTTAAGGGATTTAGTGATATGGAGTGAGATTGCGTGCAATTAATTACAGTAAAGATACAAAGTTGATGAGTTCTTGAGGCTATAGTTAAATAAAACTGTTATGTTATATAAATGCTACACCTTTTCGTTTTTTTCATGATGCTAATATGTGAATATGTGTTGACACATATTCAGCCTGTTTTCTATTCACTTATGAATGTTATAACTTACCTTCCAGGATGATGTAAGATCGTTTTTTTCAACCAGTTTGTAAAATAAATTACTTGAAAAAAATGCGACTTATACTCCAGTGCGATTTATGTATGTTTTTTTCTTCTTCGTTATGCATTTTTTGGCCCCTGCGACTTATACTCCGGTGCGACTTATAGTCCGAAAAATACGGTAGATGGCATATTAGCAAAAAACCCTAAAAAAGACTAAGTTAGCCTGAACAGGTAGCATGCAGCTGAAATATTAGTTAAGCTCCAAAATAGCCTAAAAAACTTTAATAAATGCCAAAATAGACCAAAAAGTTAGCAGAATGTCATTATAATTTTCATCTTTACTACACTCTGACTCCGTAATATAAAGTAACAACTAATCAACTATTAAATTAGTCGTCAGCTACTTTAATAGTCGATTAGTCGACTAATCGTGGTCTGAAATGAACCCCAGAAGAGGCAGAAATCACAACAAAAAGATTCTCCTTACCTGCCTGAGTTGCTCCTGAACGTCTGTTGCTAGGCAACCAGTAATACAATAATTCTGTAAAGAAACACAATCAAATAATGCTGGTAAATTTACAGGGTTTTCACAATAAAAGCAGTGGATGTCAGTTTGAACAGAAGTCGGTTGGTGGATGGAGAACGTTCTCTGAGATTCAGGATTTCTATCAATTTAAGTGTTTTTATCAGTTAAATACAGTTATATCACAAAACTGATCAAAAAGGGACAAATGTGACGTTCATTAGACATAAACTTCTGCTTATTTGCATGTGTCAGTTTCAGTTCTCTTTCTGCTCTGAGTCCATGAAAACTACTAAAACATTTGATCAAAAAGTTCATTTCTGAGTCTAGATATATATTACTGCTGCATGTCTGTGTAGTTAAAACATTACACAGTAAATATACGGCGATAATTTGGACACGTCGGGGTCTTAACCCGCCTGACTGTAAAGTTTCAGGTGTTTTCCACTTTAGATTTTCTTTGTTTTAATGTTTCTGCTGCGCTCCATCACAACTTTATTCTCATCTTTATGAGAAGATAAACTAAACTGAAGGATTATCTGAGCTAGGGGATTTATTCAGATCAGAAAAAGTTTTAGAAATCTTTACTAATTATTGACCATAATTAGATTCATAATTACTGATAATCCTTGACTGCTTTACCGTTTCATCCTTATAAAGTTTCACAGACGGACGGATCAGATGTTTTGGTGAGACGACCTCATGAGAGACAAACGACTCGAGAAAAGTGGATTTTTTTCACTGAAAAACTGTTTTTGTTCCTGTTTTTGAACCAACTGTTGAAGTCTCTCAGAGAAAAGACTCAGAAAGATGCTGAACTTGTGTTGGAATTATCGTGAAAATGACAGTTGGACTAGAAAAACAAACAAAAGAAGAAGAAGAAGAGATAAACACGATAAACACGGTAACAATCAGCCATTTGGCTACGACTGGTTGATGCATTTTCTCCAACTGAGAAAACAGAAACAAAGCTGCAGATAACAGGGACACCACGGGTTATTAACGGTACCGGTCCGGCCCACTTCAGATCAGACCGGTTGGATGTGACCCCCAACTTAGATGAGTTTGACACCCAACAAAACAAAACAAGAAATTACAGAGAAATATAAAACATTAATATGGATCATCAGTATTATGTATTCCAGTGTGGGGGGTCAGTTTCAGTGGATAACGGGCCGCATGTGGCCCTGGGGCCGCAGTCTACCCACACATGCACGAGTGGTACGGTGAGTGTGCACGAGTGGTAGGGTGAGTGTGCACGAGTGGTAGGGTGAGTGTGCACGAGTGGTACGGTGAGTGTGCACGAGTGGTACGGTGAGTGTGCACGAGTGAGCTGGATTCCACGTACGAATCCAGCTCTGAAACCTCTTTGGTTCCGACTGCTGCCCGCAGACAAACAGCTGAACCTCAGAGACGGGAGACCTGCAGGATTTAAGTCCAACTGTGGAGTAAAGACTGGAAGAAGATCGAGGAGCTTCCAGAAGGACGAAGATCTCAGAACAACCTGAGACATGAAAGCAGAGACGTTTGTCTTCTACACCATCCAGAGTCTGAGTCGCAGGATCACCACGTTTGTTCTTTAATCTGCAGACGATCCTGAGATGAAAGTTTGATGAAGCAGCTGAGCATGGCGGTGGAGGGATCATGGTGTGGGCTTGTTCTAGGAGCAGCAGTTTTCTTCAGTCGTTCAGGCTCAGATCTGAGCTGAAGGTCAAAGATCAGCTGATCTGCTACAGACTCCCTGAAGACAGAAGAGTCAATCATGTAAGGACCAAAGTCCAGATCTCGGTGAGATCTCGGTGAGATCTGGTGAGATCTGGTGAGATCTGGTGAGATCTGGTGAGATCTGGTGAGATCTGCTCAGATCCAGAAACTTAAGCGAGAACCCGAGGAGATCCAGAGAAGAGGAACTGAGAGCAGCTGAATCACGGAGATCGTAACGATGCCACATGTTCATCTGCTTCCTGTTTGTGACACGGCGCCGTGAAGAACTTTAAAGTTTTCTGCGTCCTGACCCCCCCACCCCCACCCCCACGTAAACACGCTCCTCTCTAAAGCGACGGAGAACAGGAACTCTCACCTCCCTTCTCTGGAGGACCTCCTCCTCTGACAGGAGGCTCAGCTTCTCCTCCTGGCTCCTCCGGATCTCTTCTGGATGTCCGGACCGGTCCGGTCGGCGTCTCTGTGTTTCTGTGGCCCCCCAACAGCTCACTGACTCCTCCTCTTCTCAGGGAGTTTGGGCGCCTCCTC
>NC_050530.1:5148718-5151834 GCF_002922805.2 Oryzias melastigma | reverse complement strand
AAACACAGCAGGTCTGCAGATCTGTCCGGTGGAAAAACCTCCTGGTGGAATGTGTTCTTCCATGGAAACCGGTCCAGAACCAGTCCAGCACCAGTCCAGCACCGGTCCAGAACCGGTACAGCACCAGTCCAGAATTGGTCCAGAACTGGTCCAGAACAAGTCCAGAATTGGTCCAGCACCGGTCCAGAACCGGTCCAGCACCGGTCCAGAACTGGTCCAGAACTGGTCCAGAACTGGTCCAGAGTCCCTGCAGGAGCACCAGGGATCTTCAGCGGTCTACCAGAGAGTCCGGCTCTCATCCCAACAGTTTCTGTCTTCACCAAACAAAACCGTAGAACCCTGTCAGGGTTCTTGATGTCAGAGCACCGGCCCAGAGTCCAGGTGGACCCAGAGGTTCTGAGGAACGGCGCTGAAACCAAACAACCAAACCACAAACGCTGCATTCAGGCGACTCTCTGAGAGCTGAAGTTTGGTTTACCGCCAAGAAAGTCGACAACAAAAAGAAGGAGTCTGGAGAAAGAACAGATTCTCTCTGTCAGCTGTGGTTCTGGTCTGATCTGGTCTGGGTCTGATCTCTGCTCCTTCTCAGAACCAGGTCTGTGTTCTGCAGGAGAACTCTGGTACTGCTCACTTCAGTGTGAACACAGACGGAGGAGAACCAGATCACTTTAATCTCAAGAAGTCTAACAGGATTAGTGAACTTTGGACCGAGCTGGTTCTGATGACCCGTTCATGATCAGGTTAAAAGCAGCGATAATCACAGAGGAGAAACGGACCGTCTGAGCATCAGGAGACCCGGTTTTGAATCCAGAAGGTTCTGGTCTGATACAGACTGTTGATGTGACTGAAACATAAAAACCAGACCTCTCCTCTTCCAGCTCTTCTCTCCATTCTTCTTTCATGGAACTTCTCTTTTCACGTCTGCTTCAGTTCAGGGTTGAGCTTCATCTTCAGACTGTCTTTCCAGTTAACAGAAGTTCTTTCCCTGAAATTCCTGCTGTGGATTCTCCGAGCTGCAGCTTTGAGGATGCAGGAATGTTTCATGAAATTAGATTTACGGCTGGAGAGTCAAAGAACGGAAACCCTGGAGATCAGTCCGAGTCTTTGTCCTCATTCCTGCTCTGATGGAATCATCTCAAACATTCAGGCTGCTTGGTATTCATCCTCCCACCCGGAGCCTGGACATGTTTACAGACCCCCCCTCAAAGAAAAGTCCTGTTCTGAGGACAGCAGAGGCTCTTCGGGAAGACTTCACGAGGACACAGAAGGTTTGAGGGTTAAATGAGAGCCGGGAGAGGAAGACGAACAGCTGGGTCGTCATGACGACACCGACGTCCAGCCGGGATGTAGAGCCCGGCGGGACGGCTTCACTTGAAGAAGAACCAGAACCAGAACAACAAGTTTGAGCAGAAATGATGACAACACAGACCAGAACTTTATGTAAAACAGCTGATTTTGTTATTGGAGAAATGTCACATTCATGAAGTAAACATCATTTTCAACACTTTTCAGAAGAATTAATGCAATGAAGTAAAATTATCAAATAAATTAACACAAAAATCACATTTCAGCGACTTTCATTTTTGAAAATATATTTTAATCAACTTTTTCTTTTCCCTTCTGCTTTATGTGTTGTTTATTGAAGATTTCATGTTTGTATTGTATTTTTAGGGGATTCGGTTGCTTCACCTGCGCATGCGTGGCGTTTCTCTGAAAATGTTTGTAAATCTTACCCATAGAAAGTCTTGGATAGTGTCGCCCCCTGGCGGTGAAATTGAGCATTTATTGTGACCAGAATCTTGAAATATGTCATTTAAACTCGATTGTTTTTTATGTTAAAAATATCGATATATTCCCATCTATATCGATCTAAATTACACATATATTCGTCCTTGAATAGAAACGGTAACATTAAGTAAACATTACCACATCTACTTGTATTTGTTTGTGGTAGTTAAAAGATAAAGGAGTCAGAGCGGTTCTCTATCACTCTTCACGGTCAGTACAAATGCTGGGAATTTACAGTTTCAGCATCTGTGGTCTCGGGGTTCTGACCTCAGCGCTTCCAGACTTCAAAAGTCGATCATCTCATCCATGTAGATTCTGAAGTTCAACCAAAACAACAACAAACCGTCCCCTAACCGAACCTTTAAAGCCCACTGGTACTGAGAACAACAGAACCTCGTCAGAACCGAAACCTCCGCTGGTGTTCGTGTGACCTGTCCTCCAGACAAACGCACAGATTGTGGTTCATTATTACCATGAAGGGTCTTATTATAACGCGGACCGGCTTCCGGTTCATTAGTTACCTTTTATAAGCTGCTGTTACAAACAGACGGGAGTGCAGAGAACTCCGAGCCGCCCCTGAACGCACCGCGGGGCGCCGCTGCCACGTCTCCGCAGCAGCGCAGCCGCAGCTCGGAGCTCCGACAGCGGGCTGGAGGGAGCGCGGGGCTGGACCGGCTGGATGGGAGGCGGGGGAGGAGGCGCGGACTGAGGAGGAGGCCCGGAGGAGCGGACAGAAGGAGGACAGGGAGAGCCGGAGGCTGCCGGGCGGCCATTGTTCCCCCATTCCCGCGCCTTCTTCTCGGGGAGGGCACATGCTGAGCCCGCGCGGGAGGATGGAGGAGTTCATCACGGAGGAAGAGGAGCCGTGGTACGACCAGCAGGACCTGGAGCAGGGTAAGACCCCACAGCGGACCGGGACAAGTACCGGCCGGTACCGCTCCGCCGGGCCTCCGAACAAAGGATTTCTGTCGGGCCAGGACGCGGGAAAACATCCAATTGAAGCTAATTCTGTCAAAGCTAAAGATGTTAGCTTATCTGGAGGCGGGAACGGAACCATTACCAGATAAATGGATCATGTTTGGGTCAGTTCTGGAGGAAAACGGACCGAACTCTTTGAGATGTTCAGATGTCTGAGGACGTGAGAGAAAATGGGGACAGTTCTGATGATCCTTCAGGAGGTGATGCTCCTGAAGGACCATCACCTCCAGCAGGAAAGAACCGTCCTCTACAAGAACCTCCTGATGCTCCTGGTCTCCTCTAAAAACATGCAGTGATGAAATGAATCAGCTCAGCAGACCATCATCCAACCATCATCCAACCATCATCCA
>NC_050530.1:5132208-5148582 GCF_002922805.2 Oryzias melastigma | reverse complement strand
AGTACCGGCCGGTACCGCTCGGGCCTCCGAACAAAGGATTTCTGTCGGACCAGGACGCGGGAAAACATCCAATTGAAGCTAATTCTGTCAAAGCTAAAGATGTTAGCGTATCTGGAGGCGGGAACGGAACCATTACCAGATAAATGGATCATGTTTGGGTCAGTTCTGGTGGAAAACGGACCGAACTCTTTGAGATGTTCAGATGTCTGAGGACGTGAGAGAAAATGGGGACAGTTCTGATGCTCGTTCAGGAGGTGATGCTCCTGAAGGATCATCACCTCCAGCAGGAAAGAACCGTCCTCTACAAGAACCTCCTGATGCTCCTGGTCTCCTCCAAAAACATGCAGTGATGAAATGAATCAGCTCAGCAGACCATCATCCAACCATCATCCAACCATCATCCATCCATCATCATCCATCATCATCCATCCTCCATCCATCATCCATCCATCATCCATCCATCATCCATCCATCATTCATCCATCTTCCATTCATATTGCATCCATCCATCATCCATCCTCCATCCATCATCCATCCATCCATCCTCCATCCATCCATCATCCATCCTACACCCATCATCCATCAACCATCCATCCATCATCCATCCATCCTCCATCCATCCTCCATCCATCATCCATCCATCCTCCATCCATCATTCATCCATCTTCCATTCATATTCCATCCATCCTCCATCCATCCATCCTCCATACATCCATCCATCATCCATCCATCCATCCATCCATCCATCCATCCATCCATCCTCCATCCATCCATCCATCCATCCATCATCCATCCATCCTCCATCCATCATCCATCCATCATCCATCCATCCTCCATCCATCCATCATCAACATTTCTGCAGGGATGTGTCTGCGTCTGCGTTTCCATCCTCGTTGAAGCAGGACCTCCCTCCCTTTAGCTTCCTGAATGCTGACTCCAGTTTCCTCCAGCCTGCCTGGAAGTGATTCTGCTGAATGCAGGACGAGTCCTGAGTCATCCTGTTCTCACCGCCCCCTTTCCCGTCTCCCTCCATCACGTCTCCTCCCATCTTTCCAGATGATTTCACCGCTGCAGCTCCATGGCGGCGCTCCAGCGGTGCTGATGCTGCTGGTTTCTGTGCTCCTCTGGAGTGTAGATGCAGGTGGTTCTTGTGGACTCAGAGGAGCTGAGGGCGGATGATGGAGGCCATGGAGCAGACAGGGGGGGACTCCTTCGGGGGGGTCATTCAGGCTGAATAATGTAGGCCATGGACCAGACAGGATGTCAGGCTTTCACAGGAAGTCTAGTTCTGTGTGGTTCTGTGTAGTTCTGTGTGGTTCCGGTGGACGGGTTGGTGAATCTTCTTCTCCTGCAGATGTTAATTCACTAAAGTAAATGATTAAATATTCGATCATGTTTTAATTCTGTTTACCATTTTAGCTCCGCCCATTTTCCAGTGACATCATCCAAGTAAACCAGATTTCAGACTGACGTCAGTGAACAGTGAGACGACTCGTTCAGGTTCATCATCAGAAGTGTTTTATTTTGGCGGGCATGAACTGGAAATGATCTGAAGGACAGGAAGCAGATCTACTACAATAACAGCATCAATGAACTCTAGAACCAGGACCAGAACCGCATCACAGTCGGGTTTGTGGAGCCACCATTCAGCCTCTGAAATGTCCCTGCATTTCTAAAACAAAGGATATTTTCAAAATAAAAGCAGCTATAAATGACGTTTCAGCCTTTAAAATTTGAATCTTCTGGTTCCTGGGATGAACCTGAAAAGAGTAGCCGAGGACCATCAGGAGGTCAGAGGAAACCAGCAGGATTTCCTCGTGTTGGAAGGGTTCTGCGGGTCGTCCTGACCCACGTCTGAGATCTGAGCTCTGCTTCAAGCAGACGATCTGCTTCCTGTTTGTAGCCTCACAGCTGAAGTCTCTGGAGGAACGGGATGTTTTCAGATACTCAGACTTTGGCGTGAGCCTCTGGAACGCCGTCTGATGGAAATCCCAGAGGACCACGAAGGCGGAGCTTCAACCACGAGAGGGTCATTCGTTTAGTCGGATCAGTCAGATTTATGTTCATTCATTTAAGATTTTCTCTTTCTGAAAGTCTGGAATCATCCAGATGTTCCTCAGAAATGTGAGGCGGGAAAAACACTTTGAGTTTGTAGGTTAGGTTCCTCTGTGAGGAAGAGACGATCCGATCCGGATGTTTTCCACATTCCAGGATTCTCACGGCTCCAGAGCAGCTGGGAGAACCGTCCTGAGGAGCAGGAAGGACCGAGTCTGCTCCTGCAGATCCAGCTGAACTGAGGACATTTGTGAGGAATTCGGATCTCCGGCCCTCAGGAATTCCTGAATGTGTCCACAGAGCCGAGTGGGAACGTGGCGCCGCTGCAGGAAGGGGAGGGGCCTGTGTGAGGAGAGATGTATGAGGGAGTGTCAGCGAATCACAGCAGAGGAAAAACAACAACATGTCAGAATGAAGTCATACAATTATGAGAAAGAAGTCCAAACTTTACCAAAATAAACTGTTCAAAGAAAACAAAATGTTATATTGAGCTTTAAAAATGTTTCAACAAAAACAATGTTTATTAAGAATTCAGAGAAATCTTCTGGACGTCACGGAATAATCTCAGGAAACGGATTTATTTTCTTTTTGTTCTATGACTTTTTAAATCATAATTTCACAATTTTATTTGAGTAAAATGTTGATTTTTTTCTCATAACTAGTGATGTGCAATATGGAGAAAGTTGTATATCATAATATCAATCATTTTATATCACAATAACGATAAATATCACGATCAGGGCTGCCGTGATTAGTCGACTGATCGATTATTAAATTAGTCGACTGATCGACTAATTTAATAATCGATCAGTCGTTACTTCTTCTTATAGAGTCAGTTTACAGTAAAGTGGAGCGTCCAGCTCCTTAAATGCTCCTTTGTCATATTTGAGTCCATGAGACCAAAACTTGATCTTTAGTGAAAACGTTCCTGGTTCCAGACGCCGACCTCATCAGAGAGATCAGGAATATAAACTCATCAAACTCATTCTGACAGCTGACCTTTGACCCCACATACCCTTTATATATAAAATCGATATTAAATGGTTACGTCATCTTGAGGGGCGGGGCACCTGTCAAAACGAGTTTGATGGAACGTACATTCCTGATCTCTCTCTGATCTGATTTAATCTGGTGTTAATCCCAGAAACTGCAGGATTCATTAGACGTTTAATAAACTATCATCTTTATCACCTTTAGTTAGTTTAACTCTAATGATGGTTAAGATGTGTCCTTTACATCCACGTTGTTCATGACTCGATTATAATCGACTGATCGGTAAACATAATCAGTGATCAGTCGACTCATAACACAGCACTAATCTCAATATACCACCATGAAGTCTATTTTCTGTTATTCTCTGAAAAAATCACTTACTTTGTTCTGAAGTAACATTTATCTGAATAGTTACGAATGAGAAACATTTTTCTAAATCACAGAAATAGGAAAACATGTTTTTGCATAAAAGTTCATCAATAAAAGTAAATAAAAACCATCATATCACCAGGACTATATAATTATAAGACTTTATTCTTGTAAAATGTTCATTTTTTTAAAATATTTCTTTTATCTAATACTTTTTATTCTCATAGATTTATGTTTTTACCTTTTTTGGCCCTAAAATCACAGAAATGCAAACATGAAAACTGGAATGGGGGCGTGGCTTTTGACTGACAGGTGGATGTCATAGTCTCCGCCTTACTGGGCGTGTCCTCGTACTGTGACCTGTCGTCCACCTTTGATTGGACCTTTGGACTCGATACAGGATGAACACGGATCAGCAGTTTGGGATCAAACGTTTTAGATCGTTCTGGAACCTTCAGCTGGTCTGTTGACCTGCAGATTTCCCAGCATCCATCAGGGCCGACCCGGTTTCTCCATGGAGGAGGAGCTTGCTGGAAGAAGATGAGGAGTGATGAGATCCTTCCAGGAAAACATCTGGAACTTTTGAAGGAAACAGCAGACTCTGGAGTTCTTAGTTTGGCTTTGATCTGATCTCCTCCATCTGGTGGAGCGAGTCACGCCGGCCTCCTGCTGCGGAGGTGAAACGTGCTCCTCCTCCTCTGACGTCTGCTTGTTTCTCTGCAGATCTGCACCTGGCAGCAGAGCTGGGGAAGACGCTGCTGGAGAGGAACAAGGAGCTGGAGGACTCCCTGCAGCAGATGTACATCACCAACGAGGAGCAGGTGCAGGAGATCGAGGTGAGAACCAGCAGGAGAACCAGGAGAACCAGCAGGAGAACCAGGAGAACCACTCCTGATGTTCTTGATCTGTTTCTGTTTGGAAACGAGGAAGGAAACTCCTGGAACTGGAGACTTTCTGCTGAAGTTTCTTCTCCAACATTTGATTCGTGTTTATTTTAAAGATTAACCTTAAATGTTGGTTAAGATTCAGAAGAAAAAACATTCTAACTCCTACATCGCATGAACACAGCAGAAGACGAAACCGTCTCAGACTGGATCTCAGTTTTCAGACCGGAGGTGATCCTTCTGGAACATATTTCACAATAAAAGCTTTTCACATTAAAACATAAAATAATTGAATTATTTACGGTCTTCAAAGGATAAAACAGAATTAAAACTTTGGAGGAAAAACCGTAAATGAATGAACGGCAGAGTTAACATCTAACATCTAACATCTCCCTTGAAAAAGAGATCGATGGATCTCAATGGGAGTTTTTCCTGGTTAAATAATTGTTAAATAAAAAAATAAAAATACAAACAGAGGTTTTCCCTCCAGCTGAGAAGCACGGGGGTGGGAGTGTCATGGTGTCAGGTTTCTCCAGGAGAACTCGTTAGCATGAAAACAGCACCGGAGGCTGCTCCGGCTCACCTGCCCGGTTCCTCTGGTTTTGTTCGGCTCCAGTACCTGATGAAGCAGCTGGACGTTCTCCGGGACATGAACGAGCAGCACGCCAGAGTCTACGAGCAGCTGGACGGCACCGCCCGCGAGCTGGAGGACACCAACCTGAGCCTGGTGACGGACAGCAGAGCCTCGCAGCAGAAGATCGAGAGGTGAGCGCGCCGCCGCCGCTCTGCCCCGCCCACCGCCGCCCCGCTGACCCCGCCCCCTCCGCAGGCTCACCGTCACCATCGAGGCGCTGCAGAACCAGGTGGAGTCTCTGTCCACGCAGGCGGAGCAGCTGCGCTCCATGGAGCAGCTCCGGGTCAAGAGGGAGAAGCGGGAGCGCCGCAAGACCATCCACTCCTTCCCCTGCCTGAGGGAGCTGTGCACGGCGCCCAGGTGGGAGCGGGCCCGCCTCCTCCGCCCGCCTCCCCCCGCGCCGGACTGACCCCGACTGTGTTCCGTCAGGTACGAGGACGAGTTCGTGGTGGGCCGGGCCGAGAGCTTCACGCTGGAGGCCCGGCAGCAGCCGGTGGAGGAGGAGAACCTGCACCTGAGGGAGGCGGTGTCGGCGCTGCGGGCCGCCGTCCGGGCCGAGCGGGCGCAGCGGGAGGGGGTGGAGAGGGAGTGCAACCTGCTGGTGGCCGAGTTCTCCCGGCTGCAGACCCGAGTGCAGGTGAGACCAGAACCACAGCAGAGGGGAGTGGCTGAACGCTGTGACGTCATGACCCGAACGATGGAGGGTCTGCGCAGGCGGCCGAGGGTCTGCGCAGGCGGCCGACGGTCTGCGCAGGCGGGACCTGAGTCGAGGAGTAACCGCTCAAGTCCAGGTCCGGTTTCCTCTGAGGGTTCTGCAGGTGTGAAGGCTCACCTGAACTCTGGTTTGGACCAAACCATGGACTGGACTGAGTGACCTCATCCACAGAAAATGGTTTATTCTGGTTCCAACCAAATGAAGTCAATTCAGCCGCCATTTTTTCACGGTACGGACGCCGCCATGTTGGAGCCAGACGACAGTGAGCAGCGATTGGTCCGAGTCGGACTGAGTCATTGTTTCCATGACGACCACTCTCACCAATCAAATGTTTTGAAGGTTGGAAGCAGGCTCCGCCTACTTTTACTGAGGCATCTGATTGGTCAGTTTATAACTTGAACTACAGAAAAAGATGAAAAAATCAGAAATTGAAAGTATCAGAGGAAGAACGGTTTTCTGACCAATAGAATGACTGCTGTTTATTTCTATAGGATTCTACTTCCTGTTTGGAACGTAAGGGGGCGGGGTCACTCAGTCCAGTTCTCATATACAGTCACTGGTTTGGACCAAACAGGAGGACTCTGCTCCTCCTGAGGGGGTTCTCTGTTCTCTTACAAGTGAACTCTGGTACGGTTCACTTCAGTGTGAACGCAGGGCTCAGATCTGGGATGTCGTTTCTACGGCGTCAAATCAGGATCAGCTTGAAGTGAACCAAAAACCAGATCGTATATAAAAAAAAGATTTGAAATCAGTTTTAATCCTGAAAATATGTATTGAAAACTTGAAGGAATTATGGAAAATTTGAAAAAATAAAATTGAACATTTGAAAAAAAAAGTCAATTTGAAACTTGAAAAAAAAATAATACTGAAAACAGAGAACTGGAAATGAAGAATAAAAAAAAAGAAAGTTGAAAGTACAAACAAACATTATTTTTATAATTGGTAACAGTTTTAACATTCATATTTTTTTATTTTTAAAGTTTCAAATTTACAATTTTCCTTTTTTGAAATTTTCAGTATTTTTTTTTCAAGTTCTCAATTATATTTTTTCAAATGTTCAATTTCTTTTTCAAATTTACAGTCTGTTTTGTCGTTCACTTTGATTGATTTGACCCCAAACGTTTCTCTTTCTGCTAAACGATCCGCATTTAGCAGCATTTTCATCTAAAAGTGAAAATTTTCCTCACAAACCTCTGAGTGTTTCTTTGGTTTTAAAGAAAACAGTTTTTCAAAATTTCACTTTTGGATTTTAGTCGTTTTTTTATCTTCTGTTTTAACAAATGAAGGTGTAGATCAGGAGAGTCAAACTGAATCACACAAGGAGACAAAATCCAGAACACACCTGAGGTCCAACAGGATAAACTTTTACTGAACACTCTAGAACTACATTTATAAAACTTTAGAACTGTAACTTTTAACATAATTATCAACTAGATATACAGCATTACCTACAATAATGCTAGTGTGAATGCTGGAAGCTGAATTTAGCCGCTGAAAATGCTGAAGCTGATAGACAGCTAAAACATTAGCTAGTTGCCAAAGTAGCCTAAAAAACAAAATAAAAAACAGCAAAAACAGCTAGCATGTCGCAGAAAAAAAAGCTAAACTTCAAAATAGCCTAAAAAAAACAGAAAAGAAAACTAAATTAGCCAAAACAGCTAGCATGTAGCTAAAATATTAGCTAAATCCCAAATTAGCCTAAAAAGCAGAAAAAACCTAAATCAGCCAAAATAGGCAGCGTGAAAATATTAGCTGAATTCAAAAACAGGTTAAAAAAACTTAGTAAATTCTAAAATAGTCCAAAAAGCTGCAGAATGCTAATTTATAAAACTTTAAAACTTTTAAACATAATTATGAATAATAAAAATACAGGAATATTATTCCAGAATAAATCAACTTAAACCTTAAATAACTTTCAATATTTTTCTCTCCATAAAAATATATTTTGTCTAAATTCTACAAGTTAAAAATGAGAACAAGATAACATCGGGTCATTAATAACAATAAAATGATCTGGAGGGCCGGATAGAATCACCTGGAGGGCCGGATCTGGCCCCCGGGCCGTGACTTGGACACGTGTCGAGGTAAAGTTCTTGTCCTTGCAGGACGCTGAGAGCTGCCAGGCGAGGGTTCGAGAGCTGGAGGGCGAGCTGCAGGAGCTGCAGCAGCTCCGCCGCGCTCGCACCTTCCTGATGAGCGGCGAGGACGACGGCGTGGCGCTGACCCAGACCGTCCTCAGCATCACCCCGGAAACAGACACCTTCCTGGACGTGGGCGCCGGGGAGTCAGGGGGGGGCGTGAGGGAAGACCCCAAAGGCGGCGGCGGGGTCGGCGGGGAGGCTCTGCCCGAGTCCAGCCCGGTCAGGAAGAGCTGCAGCGACACGGCGCTCAACGCCATCGTGGCCCGGGACGCGTCCGGCCGCCGCCGGGGCAGCTACGCCCTCCACGCCAACAGCGTGAGGAAGAGGGGCATGTCCATCCTCCGGGAGGTGGACGAGCAGTACCACGCCCTGCTGGAGAAGTACGAGGAGCTGCTGGGGAAGTGTCGGCGCCACGAGGAGAGCCTGTGCCACGCCGGCGTCCAGACCTCCAGACCCGTCTCCAGAGATCCCTCCGTGAAAGACTGCGCCGTGGACCCCGCCCCGGCGCCCACGCCCACCCAGTCCCCCTCCACCCCCGAGGCCATGGAGAGCATCAGCCGGCAGGTGGAGGCGGTGGACAAGCGGCTGGGCCAGAACACGCCGGAGTACAAGGCGCTTTTCAAGGAGATCTTCTCCCGAATCCAGAAGACCAAGATGGACATCAAAGCTGCCAAAGGCAGCAAGTCTGGGAAGGCTGGAAAATCCAGCAAACACTGAGAATCTGTGGAACCGTCAGTGTTCAACCGCTGACAGCGTCAGTGCAGCAGATTTTGAAGGAGAAAAGCGGCTTTTCTCCTTCAAAATCTGCTGCACTGATGCTGTCAGCGGTTGGAGAATTAGCCTGAATCAAAGTACGTAAACACTTTAACGCTACATTTAGCTAACATGCTTCATTTTTCTGTACCTTCAACAGGAGCAGAAACGCGTCTGGAAACCTGAAGTTTTAGTCAGAATCATCTCGTCATCATTTCATATTTACTCAAACTGTGTTTATTTATTTGTGCCTGAAGGATCCAAACCTTCCAGTGCCTGTATGTTTGTGAGGTTTTCAGAAGCAAATCTATTTATTTGTCCTCACACTTTTTATTTGGTTTGAATCATAAGCTATTTTGCCCCCAACAGGTAATAAACTTTTTGTATGTTAACGTACCCATAAGCATTAATAAAGCATTCGATAAACACTGTTTGGTTTTTCTGTTTATTTGTGGAAAAAATGAGCAAAACTTTAGAAGAAAGTCACTAAATTACTGTAAAAATGACTATAAAAGATCTGAGTTAAGTATGAAGACGTATTATACATTATTAATTGTTAAAGTGGGTTCTAAAATATAAATATATTCTTCAAAATGTAATAAATCTGACTGCAACATTCAAACAAACTTCAATAGAAGCTTAATATTTAGGATCTTCAATAGGAAAATGAGATCAAAGATAATATTTATTTAGCATAACGTTTGTACTATTGTGAAACCTTCACCTTTTATTGTTGACAGAAGTATTTGATGTTATTTATAGTTCTATCCATCATATACATTATTGACTTTAACATTTGACTTTAGTGTTAGCATTTTAGCACGTGGTTAGCTTGTTTCTACAGGGAACATTTTATTTGATGCACTTGTTTGTATCAAAAAGTGGGGTGTGATGTGTGTTTTCACCACCAGAGGGCGCAGCTTTCGAGAGCACTAGGCCTCCAAACCTGCGCCCCCCAGTGGTGAAAGACAAACATTACATCACCGTCAGTAAATCCTCCTTTTCAATGTGGTGCCTAGAAAAAAATGACGCGCGCGCTCATGTGTGTGAAAGGAGGTAAAGCTGTTTCCTTAAAGACGAGCATCTCTTAAAAATGTGTAATGAACAATCTCGGTTATCAGGAGTCATGAAAAAATACAGCTGAGTTACCTGAAACAATCTGATGATCCTGTTGGGTTTGGGATCCGGTCCTCAATCCGCTCGTTAGATCGCATAAATCTGTGGGTTTGTGACCGTTAAGTTCAGATAAAAAAAGTACAAAACCTCAGGCATATGCGTGAATATCGTATTTATGTGTTTACAAAAAGGTTTTGCTCCGCGGTTTTCGCAGCATTCAGACCGCGTGGCCTAATGGATAAGGCGTCTGACTTCGGATCAGAAGATTGAGGGTTCGAGTCCCTTCGTGGTCGTCTTTTGTTTTTGGTTCGTCAGTACTTGAGCTGGACGCTACAGTCGGTGCCGTTTTTATTTCAAATATACACGTTTTGTTTTTTAACCAACTAAGTTTTACTTTTGCTAAGCTGAGTGGAAATAAAATACAACTCGTTATAATATCTTTATTTAGAACAAAATTAAATGAAAGTAATTTAACTTTGCTTTAAATAAAGATAAAAAGACTTCATTATGAAGTTTCATCTCCCGTCGTACCTCATAAGCTACAATCGAGTCAACCATGAAGTTTTTGTCCTTGGTTTATTTACTGTCCCAGAATGGTAACTCCGGCAGAGCAGAGTGGCGCAGCGGAAGCGTGCTGGGCCCATAACCCAGAGGTCGATGGATCGAAACCATCCTCTGCTATCGTTTTTTTTTCCTTCTGTCTCCCGTACATATTAATAAAACTCGGTTTGATTTATCTTTCTCTTTGGTCTACTACATTTATTTGTAATATATATATATTACTGAATATATATTTTATAATAAAATCGATCTTGAATCTTGATATAATCTTATTCTTTATTTAGCAGAACATAAATACAATATTGTAAATTCACAAAATGAAAAATAAATACATTCTCAATCAAAGTCCACTCTTCTGCTGAGCTTGGTTTGAGAATGGATCTTCTTCTGCTTGAGGCGTTCTTCTTTCCTCTTCTTCAACCTGAAACACGTCAGATTCAGGGCTCGGACACAGACGTAGAGGTCAGGAAAGGTCAGGAAAGGTCGTGTTGGTCGCTGGTACCTGGCTGCTCGCAGAGCGATGTCTTCTTCTGTGGGTTCAGGGGGTTTCTCACTGGCTTCTGCTATGATGGCCGAGATCTTCTGCAGGCAGTCGGACAGATTTCGGTGCTGACTTCTGCTGAGCTCCGAGCTGACCAGCAGCTCTCCGGCTTTATTCATGCGGTTTCTGTTCTGGGTTTAACAGCAGCGAAGAGCTTCTTCAGTGAACCAGAAGGTGTGAAGGAGAAGGAGAGCTCACCTGAGGACACACCTGTTCTATGACCTTTTGTCGAATGTCCTCAGGTATCCAGTCTGCTGTGTGTACGTGGAAGCGAACCTCTGCCTTTGTGTTCACTGTGAGATGAAAGTTCTGGTCAGGAACCCAAAAGGATCAGAACCATTTGGAGCAGAATCACCTTTATTGACGTGCTGTCCTCCAGGACCACTGCTCCTGCTGTACGTGACGGTCAGCCGCTCTGTCTCCACACAGACCGGAAGGTATGAAACACTAGAAACACGCGCTCACATCGGCGTTGAAGCGCATTCTTACCTGTTGGGACGTGAACTTTGGTGTCCTGTAAAATCACAACCGGAAGCGCTTAGTTCTGCGTTCACGAGGAAACAAATAAAAGTTTGTTTTCATCAAGAAATAAATGAGGTTTTTATTTCACTGACCTCGGAGGACGGTGTCCCTTTGGAGCCAGAGAAATCACGTATTTGTGTTGTTTTGACACCGTGAGAAACGTGAACTCTGGATGAGATACACAGTAAACAAACGCGCCGCGTCAGACACGCCGCCATGTTGGACTAACGTCACGTGCGAAGGAAGTGACGTAGAGACCATCCGGCTGTTTTTAAATGAGTTTTAAGGACTTTTTTCGGACATGTGTGCATCACGAGACCATGTGAATTATGTGTTTGTAAATAAATAAACGAATAAATTGAAAAAAATGATTAAGCATTAAGGCAAAAGTCAGGTTCCACCGAGATTTGAACTCGGATCGCTGGATTCAGAGTCCAGAGTGCTAACCATTACACCATGGAACCACATGTGCCACTGATACGACACACAAGTATTTATTTTGAAATAAATGCGAGCTCATTTTTGTCTTATAGAGGCTGAAGTTCTTTAGAACGGAAGAATGTCTTTATGGAAATAATCTAACTTATGTTGAAGTACTTTATTCTGTAACATAAATATCAACGCTCTGTATTCGTGTAGGACACTCGTCGGTAGTAAAACGGCTAAATAATCGTGATCTTTTTGGTGATGTATTTACTGTTTTACGTTCCAATTTACTCATTTGTTTATTTTATTAATTACCTTTTTGAGCGGCGATACCGGAGCTACAGCGTTAACAAATGTAGACTTTACCCACCGGAACTTTTCTTAAGTCTCGCAGTTCCTACCGGGAGTTTTTATAGGCGCACACTACAATAACGACAGCAATCAAGACAGACCGATTTTTCTTTAAATAAAATAACACTTTTCTTTTTTTACTTTAACAATAATACGATTTATTTGAATATAAGCTGACACGTGACCGTTAACGGTCCGTTTCTCTGATTTATTTGGTCTTTTTGGGGCGTCGCCGGAGTGTTTTTAGCAACATGCTAACATTTGGTTTGTTACGTTTAGCTAACAAATATGGTCAAAACTTTATGAAAAATGTGTTAAAATGTTGAACAACCTCCGTGTTTTATGTTCGCTGATATCATAGTTGGTGACATTTCAAAGCTCGTCGACATTTTGATTATTTTGATGAACTAGTCCCGGTCCACCGGAGGGTTCCGCGTTAGCTTCTGCCGCAGAGCGTTTCCGGGGGGAGGAAGCTCCCGCGGGGGTGAAGTCATGACTGACGCGATGCTGCTGTTGCTCAACAGCTCGCGGCTGTCGGCGTAGCGGCGCAAAGGTCCGTTCGGCGCGCGGAGAGCGGCGACAGCATGCCGGGGATGGTGGCCTTCGGGCGGCGCTGGGGGATCGCCAGCGATGACCTGGTCTTCCCGGCAGCCTTCGAGATCTTCCTCCGCGCTCTGTGGTCTGTGGTCTTCATCCCTGCTCACCTGAGGGCCACTTTCTCCTCTGACCACGCCCCTTCTCTCCAGGTGGCTCGGGACGCTCATCCTGTTCACGTACCACAAGGGGCACTTCGACTGCAGAGGGGGGGCCGTGCTGCACGCCTACCTGGTGGGGCTGCTGGTCGTGTTGATGCTCATCATCCTCTGTCTGTGTGCCATCGTCTTCATCAGTGCTCAAGGTGAGGTTCTGGTTCTGATCCAAGTGTGTCATGAAGAGCAGAAGCAGAGATTTCAAAATAAGAGTCATTGAGAAACAAGCAGGATGTGTGTAACTTCTGCCCCGCCTTTCTGGGGCGGAAACAGACTTTAGGATGTTGATGTTTGGTCCCAAAGAATGGATCTAATTTAATCGGATCACATCAGTACCTGGGAGAAGTTTAACACCTGAGTCAACGTGTCGTCTTTGAGTCAGACTCCAGTTATGAGTGTAAGTGAAGCTGCGTCAGTTTGGAGCAGAATTAGACCAATGAAACACTTCAAGTGGAATTCATCAAAAAGTTTTGACATCAAACTGCGTTTTTACTGACTTCCAGAATATTTAACTCTGAAAATCCTGAGCTGTGAAGTTTTCTTACAGCGACCCAAAATGTCATCAAAACCTGACGATTTCTCCCGTTAGTCCGAATCCTCCAAAAAGGACTGAAGAGTTATGAGGTTATTCTGGGGTTTAGCTGATATTTTACTGCTCATATTCAGCTCACAGCGTTCACACTAGTGTTATTATCACAGGTAATCCAGTTTAAAGTGTTTTGATCTTGTTTTGTTAAATAAAGTTTGCTTCAGTTTGAATACAGTTTTGCCCCACCCCCTCAGGCACCATCACTAACCCCGGGCCGCGGCGCTCCATGCCGGCGCTGGTGTACCTGCGGGCGGTGCTCTACCTGCCCGAGCTGGTGTGGGCCTGCATGGGCGCCGTCTGGGTGTCGGACAGCGGCGGGGGGTGCGACCCCGCCACCGTGGCTGCGGTCATTTCTGCCGTGGCAGCCAGGTGAGAGGCGGGGTTTGTTTTCTGTTTGGGGGTTTCTCGCTCTTTAACGGCGTCTTTGCTCCTCCCCCAGCTGGGTCATCCTGCTGTTCACGGCGGTGGGCGTGGTCATCGTCTTCGACCCGATGGGCAGTTCCGGGCGCCAGCCCGAGGTGGCGGAGCCGCTGGGGGTGCGCGACCTGGAGAGCAGCGAGGGCTCGCAGTTCCTGTCCACGGCCCGCTCGGTGGCGGTGAAGGTCTGGGAGTGCCGCCTGCGGCTGCTCTGCTGCTGCCTGCCGCAGGACGAGGGCCACCGCGCCGCCTTCGCCAGCATCTCGCGGCTCCTCGGCGACTTCTTCTCGGTGAGGAAGCTTCGTCGTGAGGCGGGGGCGTCCTCTGTCGGCCGACTGACCTCCTGTTCTGCTGCAGGACACGGACCTGGTTCCCAGCGACATCGCCGCCGGCTTGGCGCTGCTGCACCAGGAGCAGGATAAGGTGGAGCTGAGCCGAGACCCGGACGGCGTCCTCTCCCACAGCCCCTCCTCCCCCATCGTAAGTCGCGGTCGCTCGTGCAGAAGTGGGAAAACGTGGCGTTTAAAAAGCTTCTTCTCCACCTGCAGGAGCAGGATCTGGAGGCGGAGCTTGAGGAGGCGGCTCATTGCATGACATTCGCCGCCGCCGCGTACGGCTGGCCGCTCTACGTTTACTCCAACCTGTTCTCTGCGCCCTGCAAGCTCAGCGGAGACTGGTCAGAGCCCGCCTCCGTCTTTAGCCGGCGCCGCACGGCCCGATCCAAACCCGAATGTGCTCCTGTTGCAGCTGCCGGAGCCGCGCCGGAGACTACGACATCGTCGGGGGTGACCACCTGGGCTGCCACTTCGCCTCCATCCTGCAGAGCACCGGCCTGCAGTACCGGGACTTCATCCACGTCAGCTTCCACAACCAGGTACGCTGGCACCTGCCGGTCCCGCGGCCCGGTTCTGGTCTCACTGAGCTGCCGCGGCCCGGTTCTGGTCTCACTGAGCTGCTGTGATCCAGATCTACGAGATCCCCTTCTTCGTGGCTCTGGATCATCAGAGGGAGGCGGTCGTCGTGGCGGTCAGAGGGACTCTCTCCTTGAAGGTGGGCGCCGTCTCTGACGTCAGTCTCTCAGTCCTCTCCTGTACCGGTGGTGGAGCGGCTGCATCGGTTCTGCTCACGGGGGTTCGTGTTTGTTCCTGCAGGACGTCCTGACGGATCTGTCGGCGGAGTGTGAGCAGCTGCCCGTGGAGGGCGTGTCCGGAGCCTGCTACGCCCACAAGGTGAGGCTCGGCGAGCGTCTGCGTCCGGCTGCGAGGAGCCGCTCTGACTGCGGCGTGTTTGCAGGGCATGTGCCAGGCGGCCGCCTACATCTACAGGAAGCTGGTCAACGACGGCGTCCTGAACCAGGCCTTCGCCATCGCCCCGGTGAGGAGCGCCAACACACGGTTCCTCACGGATACGCTCTCCTAAAGCTTCATCAGACAAACTCAGGAAGTCTCAGTTTGGACGGAAAAATACGTTTGTGGTCAAAGTTTTGGAAAAACAGCAACTTTTATTTTAAAGATTTAAAAAACACAAACATGTTCTTCACTGGAGGAGGAGGAGGAGGAGGAGGAGGAGGAGTTCTCCTTCATTCAGTGACGCGTGGAGAGAATCATCTACCTGATGAGATCGGACAGAAACACATTTATTCTAGAGAAGTTCATGTTTCTCCATTAATCTGGAAGATGTTTTAGTTTTACGTCTGAGAAACGCAGAACAATAAAGTTGTGTAGTAAAGATCCAGCGTGGTGCAGCGTATCCAAGGAAACCGCTACAGATGGCAGACGGAGAGCAGCTGCAGCGGGCCGTCTGCTCCGCAGACAGATCGGCCGTCTGCTCCGCCGTCTGCTCCGCCGTCTGCTCGGCCGTCTGCTCCGCAGACAGATCGGCCGTCTGCTCCGCCGTCTGCTCCGCAGACAACTCTTCCTGAGTTTTTCAGTCACTTTAGTTTTCTTTCATCCTCCAGTTTTAACCTCATTTAACCTCATAACCATAAACCATACACGCCGGCGTTCTCGTTCCTCCGTCAGACATCCTGTTTTCTCCTCACATCCACACAGTTTGTTTCAGCCTCAGCCTGTTTCTCTTGTGAGCAGGAGTACAAGCTGGTGATCACGGGTCACAGCCTGGGAGCCGGCACCGCCTCCGTGCTCGCCATCCTCCTGCGCAGCTCCTTCCCGGCGCTGCGGTGCTACGCCTTCTCTCCACCAGGGGGCCTCCTCAGGTCAGGCTGCTGTCAGAGAGGTCTGATGAAGCAGAGAAACGTCTTTCAAACCTCCGTTTCTGCTCCTGCAGTAAAGCTTTGGCGGATTACTCCAAAGGCTTCGTGGTCTCCGTCGTTCTGGGGAAGGATCTGGTTCCTCGGTGAGACGGCGTGCGTGTGTGTGGTCATGTGACACCACGGCGTCCGTCTGTGTCTCAGCGTTCTCGTCTGTCATCTCCTCCTCAGACTGAGCATTCCGAACATGGAGGATCTGAAGAAGCGGATTCTGAAGATGGTCTCCAACTGCAACAAGCCCAAAGTAAGTGTGTCAGAGCGGCGGCGGCGGCACGCGGCGGTGGCGGCA
>NC_050530.1:5124131-5132197 GCF_002922805.2 Oryzias melastigma | reverse complement strand
CTCTTCTGACGCTCTTCTCTGCTGCAGTACCGCATCCTCCTGCAGGGCTGCTGGTACGAACTCTTCGGAGGCGACCCGGACGACTTCCCCACAGAGATGGACAACAGGAGGGAGGAGACGCTGCGCCAGCCGCTGCTGGGGGAGGAGTCTCTCATCATTCGCCACTCCTCGTCCTATCAGAGCCTGGCGTCGGACGACTCCCCCGCCCACGCGCCCGTGCACTTCCCCCTCTTCCTGCCAGGCCGGGTGCTGCACATCACCGAGGACGGACCGTCGCGGAGGTCAGTCTAGTGCTTTTGAACTGGAAGGGCGCCTCCTGGTGGCAAACAGTCACATGACAAGAAATCAGCTTTTAGTTTCAGGAAGAAAAACGGAGGAATTCTGAAAATGTGTTTTTGACCACAGATTATTTCAAAAGTTCGACTGAGTGTTCAGGCAAATTTACCAAAATCTTTCTCCGATTAGGATTTAAATCTCATACATTTAGGAGAACAAAGTCGTAAAAGTTAATTTACAAAGTCAGAGGCCAAATTTATGACTTTTTTTCTCATAAATTTCACAAACTAATGTATATTTTATATGTCATACATTTTTTAGGAAAAACTCGTAAATTTATGAGATTAAAAGTTTTAAATTTACGACTTTTAATCTTGTTTATTTACTAGATTACAAGTCATATATTTAGGAGATTAAAAGTTTAAGGTCGTCGATGTTTGAGAGAACAAACTCCTTCATAAATAAAGACTCGATGGAAACAGAAACATTTATGTGATCAGGAAACCAAACTTTTCTACTCATGTTTTAATTTCGTTGGTACGTCTGGTGGGCGTGTAAGTGTGTTGGGTTGATCTGTTACTTGAAGCTGATTGGCTACAGAAAAAGACCGGATGTTGGCATGTTGACCCTAAAACCCGACACTGCTGCCCCCTAGTGCAAAACAGCTGCATTACCTGGAAGATTCAGTAAATTGACTTAAAAATAAATGTTTTACTTTGTTGATAAACCGACAGATTGTTCTCTGACCAATCACTCTTTAGACTGAAGTTAGCCCCGCCCACACAAAGATGTGCTTCTTTCAATGAACAAAGTTGAAAAGGACAGAAATGTTTTTTTCTTTCTTTTGGATGAATTTATTTCATTTTTGGTTCATTTAAAAATGTTTTGAGTTCAGGATTTTATAAATAAAGTTTTGACGTTTCTCCCTCTGAGCTCCGCCCCCTCAGCTCCTCAGTTCCTCACAGATGAATCAGAGTTCTGTTCTTCAGACACGGACAGGATTCAGAACTCTGCTTGGTTCCCCCAGGTCCTGCTTCTCCCAGGTCCGGTACCGGGCGGAGTGGTCCACCGAGATGGCGTTCAGGAGCATCCTGATCAGCCCCAGGATGCTGTCGGATCACATGCCCGACATCGTGCTGGGAGCGCTCAACAGCCTGACCCGCGACCGCCCCTTCCCCCTCTGCCCCCCCGGCAGCAGGCGGAACGGCACCGGCTGAGGCCCGGCCCGGCTCTCATCCTCCTTTTCATTTCACTTTTCCTCGTGCGTCCAGAGCGGCGATGAAACGAGAGACTGATGGTTCTGCTTCACTGGAAGAGAACCTCCGTGACGTGTGAATGTTCTACTGTTGTGTTCTTCACTGTTTTTGCATCGGGGGGGGGGGTTCTGTTTACAGCCCGTCTGAACGGGGCGGATCATCCGTGCTGGGGGGGTCCTTAAATCAGCTGACGTCTGCATATTGTTTCTTTCAATGCCTTCACACTAATAAAGGCTTGAGGACAAACTTCTGCTTCATTCGAGCGTTCATTCAAATATCTGACAGTTTGACGTCATTTAGGAGGAAAATCCTCGTTTGTTTGGAGGAAAAACACAAATTAATTTGTTTTTATTGTTCATTTTATGAAATAAAGTGTAAAAACAGAACATGAATACATTCTAACTCAGACTGTGTCGAATATGACAGATGTGAAGTTCTTCACATTTGTTTTTCTTTTCCATCAACTCTTTTAGAATGTGACGTCACCGCTCATGATGGCTTCAAAGAGCCTCGTTCATTTATCGACTGTAAAAAACATTTCCGCCGCGCGCCTCACTGAACGATTAAAGTTCATAAACCTGCGACGTTTGACCCCAAAAGTGATAAACATCCGAGGAAGGTTCTGGTGGAGGTGAGCGGACGTGTTTGTGGAAGAAAGCGGCTTTTGTTTGTAGAAATGCTCGAAACCACGAGCGTTTGGTTTGACGCAGTTCGTTCTCCGCCCCTGAAGACACTTATATAAGATGGAACCGAGTATAAATGTCGTGAGAATCCGCTTTAGTCACGCAGCGTCCCGCATTTCGACCCGCTTCAGTTCGGTGCGTTGGCTTTAGGTTGGCGTCTCCGTTTTCCGACGGCCCGTGAAGGCAGCAGAGGCTCATCTGTTGATCGGGAAACTAATCAGGAGCCAAAGTCAGGACTTTCTGCTGCTAGCGGCGCCGGAAAAGTCCGCCGCGCGGGAGGTTCTGACCCAGTTGGCGGGTTCCGGGACTCCTCTGAGCGCCAGCGCCGTTTGGGATGAGTGTTCGCGGGGCAGCTTCGGCTTAAGGAGCGGAGGACTTTCCCGCGGCCAGCCCGGGCTCGCGGCTAACTCTTTAGCCGGGAAAGAAGTGCGAGCGCGCGCCCGAAAATGGAGCTGGACGACGCGGTTCTGTACCAGGACGATTCGGGCAGCTCTGCCATGATGTCCGAGCGCGTGTCCGGCCTGGCCAGCTCCATCTACCGCGAGTTCGAGCGGCTGATCGAGAAGTACGACGAGGAGGTGGTGAAGGAGCTGATGCCGCTGGTCGTGGCCGTCCTGGAGAACCTGGACTCGGTGTTCGCGGTCAACCAGGAGCACGAGGTGGAGCTGGAGCTGCTGAAGGAGGACAACGAGCAGCTGGTCACGCAGTACGAGCGGGAGAAGGCGCTGAGGAAGCACGCGGAGGAGGTGGGTGCCCCGCAGGACGACCCGGTCCGGGCGGAGCGGTCCGGGAGTCCGTCCGCGGCAGCTCCACGGAAACTGAGGAGTTTCAGTGGAGGCGGCAGACGTTACCATGGTAACGGCAGCTGGTCCGGTCAGACACGAGCGGCTGCATCAGAAAATCGTCAGATTTAAACTTTCTCTGATTTACGTTCGTTAAAAACCAGATTAAAGTCACGAGCCCAAATATAGAAGCTCTAGAGCGCGTGTCAGAGTCACGGCCCGGGGGCCGGATCCGGCCCTCCAGATCATCTTATTGTTATTAATGACCCGATGTTATCTTTCTAACTTGTAGAATTTTGACAAAATCTTTTTTTTGCAGAGAGGAAAATACTAAAAGTTATTGAAGGTTTAAGTTGATTTATTCTGGAATAAAATTCCTGCATTTTTATTATTCAGAATTACGTTAAAAAGTTATGTTTTTAAAGTTCTAAAAATGTCGTTTTAGAGTTCAGTAAACGTTTGTCCGGTTCGGCCCGTCTTCAGACCTCAGGTGTGTTCTGGATTCTGGGCTCCTCTTTGATGTTCGACTCTCCTGATCTAAAGTCTTCTCAGATTCCCTCATGAGCTCCAGAAGAAGCTCATCTCCCCATGAATGAGGCTGGATTAGGATTATTAATCTGTTTTACCTTCAGAACTCTCAGAAACCAGTGACCTCCTGAACGTTCTCAGTGACCTCCACAGGTCACCTGAGGTCAAACCTGGAATGTGGTTGGACCGGCGCCTCTGTGGAGGTGACCTTCTGACCTGCAGCGTCGGTTCTGCTTTCCCGCTCCAGAACATGTTGTTCTGGTTCAGATTAGATCCTGCTGGACTCTCTGGTTGGATATCAGTCGCTCCACTTCCTGCTTCAGTCGAGTGTTTATGTTTTATCCCTCGTGAAGGTCACACTCCTCGCCGCCTCAGACGGCGTCTTCCTGCCTCTGCAGCACCAGAGGAAAGTTCTGCAGGATTTAAATGTTTATCAAGAACACCGATGGAAACCCAGACCCACATTCTGCCTGTTCTGACATGTTCTAGTTGGTTGGACACACCTGATCCAGGTGATCAGCCGGGCTGAAGTTCCTCCCCCGCTGCTCTAACAGGTTTTTATCCTCCAAACATTCTGGTTCTCTGACTGACAGAACCAGATTGGATCTATAAAGTCGAGCGTCAGCAGCAAAACATCAGACGAGAACCGGTCCCAGACCAGAACCCTGTGGAACACCATCACCGTAACCTACATTCTGGGAGGAAGTCTTTGACTGGACAAATGCAATGCATGATGGGAGCTGTACCTCTGATCATCCTTGTCATATTTTCAGTGGTTTCATTAATGATCTTCTATGAGAACGTCACCTCTACCAGTTCTGGTTCTGGTTGGGTCAAGATCTGTTCTGGTCCTGTTCTGGTCCAGCTTTGATCCTGATCTGATCCAGGTCTATTCTGGTCCTGGTCTGATCCTAGTCTGATCCTGGTCTGATCCTAGTCTGATCCAGGTCTGTTCTGGTCCAGCTTTGATCCTGATCTGATCCAGGTTTATTCTAGTCCTGATCTGATCCTGGTCTGTTCTGGTTCTGGTCGGGTCAAGGTTTATTCTAGTCCTGGTCTGATCCTGGTCTGACCCTAGTCTGATCCTGGTCTGTTCTGGTCCAGCTTTGATCCTGATCTGATCCTGGTCTGTTCTGGTCTGATCCTGATCTGATCCAGCTTTATTCTGGTCCTGGTCTGATCCTCGTCTGATCCTGATCTGATCCAGATCCGTTTTGGTCCTGGTTTGGTCCAGCTTTGATCCTGATCTGATCCAGGTTTATTCTAGTCCTGGTCTGATCCTGATCTGATCCAGGTCTGGTTTCCTTTGAAGGTCCTCCTGGTTCTGCAGCTGTTAAACAGTAGAACTCTGGTCCTCCTCAGAACCAGGATCTCTGTTCTCCTGCAGGTGAACTCTGGTCCGGTTCACTTCAGTCTGAACCCAGACGGTCCAAAAGGAGGAGAACTAAAGAGAGGAGGTGCTGTGAGCTCCTTGTGTTTGGAGGAGAACCAAACCTCCACAGAGTGAATCTGAAGGAGCAGAAGCTATGGAGATGTTACAGGAGGAGCAGAGAGGAGGTGCAGGAGCCTCTTTTCTTCTTCCTGCTGTTTCTGGGCTGGTTTGATGCAACACTGCCCCCCGATGAGCATCTGATGGAACTGCAGGAGGAGATCAGATGAAGGGAGGAGATCTGATCAGATGAAGGGAGGAGATCCGATCAGATGAAGGGAGGAGATCTGATCAGATGAAGGGAGGAGATCCGATCAGATGAAGGGAGGAGATCCGTCAGGGTTCTGGATGATGTTGAGGACCAGGTCTGTGAATTGTTAACAAACAAATGTTTGGTTAAATTCCTGCATTTTTCTGATTCAAACATTAATTTTCTATTAAATATCATTTTTAAAGTAATTTTTTATCTAAACTGAACAAAGTCAGAATTTAAATGATTAAATATTTCAATTCTGACTCTGTTTAATGAAGAGATTTGATTGAATATTATATATTATATATATTATTGAACATGGACGATTCTTTAACTCCTACATTCCAGACTTGAATTTAAAACCAACTTTAATCTTGATAAAGTTTCACATTTCTGCAGATCTTCAGGTTGTCTGTTACCTGAACAGGTGAACACACCTGGATGACAGCGTTCAGACCTGAACTGCTGCTCGCTCAGAGGAAGCTCCGCCTCTTTCTGCATCCAGCAGGAATCAGAGTTCTCAGCAGGAGGAGGAAAAGGCCGACAGGAAACTGAGGAAACCGGACTTCCTGTCCTTTCAGAACCACTTCCTGTCCTTTCAGAACCACTTCCTGACCCGTATCGGACGGAGACGGCCGTCCTGCAGACCTCCAGCAGATCCTCAAAAACACAGAAGAAGAAATGCTGCGTCTGGAACCTTCCAGGATGAAGATGGTCTTCATCCGTGAGGAGAATCCAGGAGGATACGGAGAACCATTCAAACAGGAAGTGGGAGGAGTCGAAAGGACCAACAACATGGAATGAAACAGGATCTGCTCACCAGGATCTGCTCACCAGGATCTGCTCACCAGGATCTACTCACTCATCACTTTGATTGGCATAAAACTCCATTGACTGTCATGTAATTCTTTTAAACAATCATGGGGGGGTAATCTAATCTGGGGGGGGGTACTATAATAATCTGGTAATCACCGTGTCATTGGAGCTCTGATCGCGTTCATGCTGGATGTGGGGCGGGTCACTGAACCACAGCTGCAGAACCTGTCGGATTATGGATCAGGATCAGACCTGCAGATCCTGATCTCCTGGATCAGAGCTGCAGATCCTGGTCTCCTGGATCAGGATCAGAGCTGCAGATCCTGGTCTCCTGGATCAGGATCAGAGCTGCAGATGGATCAGGATCAGGACATCCTGATGGATCTGTTTATCTCTGCAGTGGCCCTCGACCCCCCAGCTCATTCCTCTGTGTGTGGATGGAGTGTTGATACACTGGAGGTCTGTCTCTGGGGGGGGGCACATGTCTGCGTGCACGAGGGCGCCGCTGCTCGCCGTCAAAGACGCCATTGTTGGAGGAGAGCGCCTTAAAGCGCTGGAACAGTCATCCTCCGGAGCGCTGTCATATGAACCGGGCCGGGCCCGCGTCATATGAGGAGCAGCGTGTGGGGGGAGGGGGGGTCTTTAACATAACAGCTGGATCTGCTCAGATCAGATCAAATCCAGCAGAGAAACTCGCCGTCTGATTGGACCCTGGAGCTGAGAGGGTCACCGGGTCACGGGGGGGGGCTGGTCCGTTCCTCTACCTGGAGGTTAATTAACTGAAGAGACCTTTCATAAATGTGCTTTTATTGTGGCGGGGCTTTTGATTGACAGGTGATCATCCAATCACATTCAGTTTGGATTCGGCTTCAAATGTTCTAAAGATGAATCAAATAAATCTCATCAGTTTTTTTCTCCTGGGGGGACGACAGAATAAAAGTGCTGAGTCATGACGACCAGCGTTTTATTCTGAAAAACCTCATTAGGAACTGCGTCCGTTTGACCTGGAGACAATGTTGGCGTTGAACGCCGTTTAACCGCCGCCGTCTCGCTCTGATGACAACGTTAAACGTTGAGGCCCAGCGAGGAGGTCGGTCCTGACCTGGTTCTGGTCGGGGAGGTCGGTTCTGACCTGGTTCTGGTCGCGGAGGTCGGTTCTGACCTGGTTCTGGTCGGGGAGTGTTCTGGGTCGGGTCGTCAGGATTTTATCTGAACATCAGACCTGAGGTTCTGCTTCAGGCGGACAGGAAGTGATGACGTGGTTTGGTGCGGCGCCGTGGCGTCCGTTCAGATAAAGAGCTGCTTGTCTTCTGCAGGTGATAACATCCAACCTGGGGGGGTGGGGGGGGTCAGGTCCTCCATCAGGAGCTGCTGATGTTTGGACCAGAACTTGAGGAGAAAAAGAAGTTCTGTCTCCGAGCGGTTAAAGTCATGTGACCTTCACGGTTCTCTGGGTCGTCCTGAACCCCCCCCCATCCCCCCACCCCGACCCGATCATGAGCTTGACGGTTCTGCTGGTCTCTGCAGAGGTTCATCGCGCTGGAGGACTCTCAGGACGGCGAGAAGAAGGACCTCCAGACGCGGCTGGCGGCGCTGGAGTCTCACGTCCGCCAGATGGAGCTGAAGACGAAGAACTACGCAGACCAGAGTGAGTCTGACGTCTGCAGAATGTTTGGATGGACACGTCTGCGGATGCGTCTGCGGATGCGTCTGCGGATGCGTCTGCTCTTCTGGCTTCACTTCCTCAAACATAAAACTTCAGGGAGTTAAATGACATGAAGAGGAACAATCTGTGTTTGACTGAGATTTGAAACTCTTAACTTTTTCTAAACTATAAAAGTTTAAATTAAAAAATTATAAATATTTGAATAGAAAATGATTCTTCAAAAGTTTCCCTGTGAGTTCAGTTTGAATCTTCTGTTTCTGTTAAGGCCTTCTCACCAATTTTAACCGCATCCCTTTAGTACACACACCTCTAACACCACAAACATACACTCTAACAAGCAAACACGCAAGCATCACACAAGGAAGGTGGGACCTTCG
>NC_050530.1:5114866-5123941 GCF_002922805.2 Oryzias melastigma | reverse complement strand
TTAAAAAAAAAAAAAAGAATCTTCTGTTTCTGATCAAAACTAACAGGAAACACATGTCTGTGTCAGCACCGCCCTCTGCTGGCTGAGGGGCAACATTACAACAACACGGCTGAAATAATGAAAATAAAACTAAAAGATTTGAGGAAAAATCCTCAATAAATGTGATTATGATACTGCTATGCTTTTAGTTTTATTGTTAGACTGAATACAACTATTTAAACCAATTTAGTTGTTTTTAAAAACACCATCTGGACGTTCTTTATCGTCTCTCTTAACGTTTAAAATGAAGCTTCAATGTTGAAATTCTGCTTTGATTTTAAATAAATTTGTTTTTCTGTCTCAAAATAGATGTTTACACACAGATTGTTCAGCGTTCTCCTTCACTCTCTTCTATAGTTTTTATTATTCTTCAGCTCTAATTTCATTTCTGTGATTTTTTTTTTATTTATTTTATTTTATTTTTTATTTCCAGATGGATTTTGTCTTTTATTTTGTTTTCTAAAAGTAATTTAGAACTTTCATTTTATTCCATTCTTTTATTTCCCTTTTTATTCATAAATAAGTGAAACTTTTTAACATCTTTTTTATGTTTGACTCAGAAAATGTTCTTTTAATCTGTGAGAATGAAGCTGTTGATGGAGAAAATGGTTTAAATTTGTTTGTCATGAAAAACTCTTTGATTCTTCTACATTTGAAGGATCTTAACGTCTTCTTCACCTCAGACTGAAAACCTTTGTTCCTCTGATCCAGAACCGACTACAGAGCAACAGAAACACCAGTGTGATGAAAACTAAATATAAACATCTGGTGGTTCTGCTGGTTCTGCTGGTTCTGCTGGTTCTGGTGGTTCTGATGGTTCTGATGAACCCACAGTTTTCCAGGTGAACGTCGTGTTTCTGCTCCAGATCGTCTTCCTGACGTTGTTTCTGCTTCAGTCAGCAGGTTTGAGGAGCGGGAGGCGGAGCTAAAGAAGGAGTACAACGCCCTCCACCAGAGACACACCGAGGTGGGCCTCTCCACGCCGCGGCGCCACGCCGCCTCTGACCGTCACTGTGAACACTCCTCATTCATTTGAACTGACGGTCGGTTGTTGCTGATTTGGTCACCGTGGGTAACGGTAATGTCCTCTCTCTCTGTCTGCCCCCCCCACCCCCCGGTCCAGATGATCCACAGCTACATGGAGCACCTGGAGCGGTCCAAACACCCCCCCGCCGCACCGGCAGAACCCGCCGACCCGGGCTCGTCCGCTCGAACACGGTCAGTGAACAGGTCAGGAGGTCACAGGGTCCTGGGGGGCGTGAGGCAGTGGGCGGGGCGAGAGTTTTTCTGTGGAGAAGCTGCTCAGCATCCAGAGAGGGAGGGGGAGAAGGGGGAGGAGCCTATGATAAGAAGGGGGAGGGGGGCGGGGCTGAGCCTTCTAGAGCGCTGCAGCCACGCTGCATCCGGCAGAGGAGGATCAGCTGTGACTCTGTGGGGTGGGGGGGTGACTCAGCAGCAGAGGCTCTCGCCGACCCCCCCCGTCCTCATGAGCCCCGGCTGCGTGCTGCTGCTGGTCTTTGGCTTCGTGGGGGGGGCCGTGGTCATCAACTCCGCCGTTCTGGTGTCTCTGTCGGTTCTGCTGCTGGTCCACTTCTCCGTCTCCACCGGGGGGGGCTTTCCCGCGCTGCCCCCCCCGCCCTGCTCGCCGCGACGCTGCAGGTATGACGGTCGGCGCCGCAGACAAACATCCCGGGTTCTGCAGGAGAAGTGGAGGTGACGGTCAGCTGTTGGTGATTTAGCTGCTGAGGTTCCTGCAGGTTCTGGTCCAGGTTCTGATCCTGATTGTGGTCCAGGTTCTGATCCTGATTGTGGTCCAGGTTCTGATCCAGGTTCTGCTGTGTTTGGGTCTACGTTCCGTCCTGTGTTCCATGTTAAACCTGCTCCCTCTGTTCTCCTCTTCTCTGTCCTGCCGTCTCCAGGAGTTAGTCTCCTCCCGGCTCAGACTATTTCCTGCAGCTGTTCCATTATTTTCAGATTAAATGTTGCAGAAAATCCTCCATTTAATTTCCTCTGGATTCATGGTGGGATTAGTTGATGGTCATGAAGCAGAACTTCTCTGAGCTGCTCTGGTTTCTGGGTCATTCTGAGGTTCTTTGATGCTTCAGAGTTTTTAGTTTTCATTTTCGTTTCTTTCACTTTAATGGAGAAAAACACGTTTTACTTTGTTAAATCCTAAACAGTTTTCATCTTTGAGAATGATTTATTAGTTTATTTAAGATCATCTCTACATAGGATTTAAATGAACATTTGTTTCTTTTATTTTTAGCTCTTTTAGTAAACATATTGTTTACATTATAAATGAAGCTGAATACAGTCTCCGTTTCTCTCCAGACTTCGTTTGTCCGTCTGAATGAAGTCGGTCTCTGACTGATGTCCCGTCTGTGTTACAGGAAGGAGCGGCCCGTCTCCATGGGCGTCTTCCAGCTTCCTGGGGGTGAGGGTTTGACCTCTGACCTCCACAGAGAACCCCTGGACTCTCCCTCAGAGCCTTGGAGGTTCAACAACCTCCAGCACCTTCGCTCCAACACCAGCCTGAAGGTACTGGGGGGGTCAGAAACGCGGCGCCAGAACTTGTCAGAACGTCTCCATTCAGAGCCGTTCAGCTTTTGTGTGGAGCTCTGACAGTGACGTGGCACAGAGCCCAGAAGGACGGGAAGTGGTACCACGCCGGGCCCGCCTTCAACGCCGGCGAGGGAGGGGGGCAGACTGTCTTTGCATTGTTGCTGATGGAAACGGAGTTTCCTGCAGGCCCCCCATGAATATTAACATCTGAGGAACATTCAGCCACAGTGTGACTGCAGGAAGAACCCAGACCGATCCTGACTCTGTGAACTCGTTCAGATCAACAATCGTTTCCCTTCAGTTTCTGATGTTTTGATTTTAGAGCTGTCAGGCGATTAAAAGTTTTAATCGCGATTAATCGCACTGTAAAGAGTTAACTCGCGATTAATCGCAAATTTACACGTGGCCTTTTTTTAAGGAAAAAAATGTGTGCTTCGTGGAATTTAGCAGTTCTACATTAATTATGAAAACAAGAATGACAAAATTAATAGTTTTCATCAGAAATACTTTATTTTGTAACATTGTCTTGAGATAAACTTTCTTAACAATAAAAGGCTGTAACATAAAATGCCTAACAAAAGCCCAAGTGGAAGTGAAGGGCATTTTAAATTCAAAACTTCAACCAACGTTCAGTAAAATAAAATAAAAAACATCAAAAATAACATTTCCATAACACTTTCATGTTCATTTTTTGTCAGGACCAAATCTTTTCCTCCTCTGCTGAACTACAGTAATAAATGAAATAGAGATTTATCATTTCCAATGAACTTTTGTTTTTTTAAACATTAAAGACTGAGAAAAGCGGGATACTCTGTGGATAGTTTGACAGTCTGTTACTGCCGCCGCGTTCTCTGGCTGCAGCTCGATGCAGCGACGTGTCCAGCGGAGCTCACGCCATGAATATGCCGGCAGACAGACCGCTATGCTGGGGCTGGATCACGCTTAAACCTCCAGAACATTTAAAACGTCCCCCGGTGCGCTTGCTGTTCGGAACGTCGGGGGTCCGCAGCTCTCGGGACGCGGCGCCGGACGCGAGCCGGTACCACCAGACGTGGTACTGGACGCGAACCGGAGCCGGGTTAGGGTGCAGGAGCTCTCCAGGTCCTAGCGCCGGCCGGTTTTAGCTCGCAGCTCGGTGGTTGGAGACCCGCCGGTGATCTAGTGAGAGCAGCCAGTGAGTTACTGGGCGGGACGCCCGCGCGAGCGGTATGGAAAGGCACGTATGAGAAAGTCCGCGATTAATGCGTCAAAAAATTGTCGGCGTCAAGCACACGTCAGATTAATGCGTTTTTAACGCGACAAATCTGACAGCCCTAATTGATTTCTCATCCTTCTTTTTTTTTTTTTGAACTTTTTATTTTCATTTTTTCAAACAACACAAACAAAACATTCCCAATGACGAGATTTGTTCAACAGTGTATCCACGATTATAACACAACAGTTTCTGTTGTTTTGATTTCTCATCATTTTGTCAAATCAAATCTGAACATTTGTTCTAGTGTGAAGTCGGTCTGTTATTTGATCTAGAGTGAAGTCGGTCTGTTATTTGTTCTAGTGTGAAGTCGGTCTGTTATTTCATCTAGAGTGAAGTCGGTCTGTTATTTGACCGTTCTGCTAACCTTTTGACGTTTTAAAAGATTAGAAGTTCTCGTCTCTAAAGGTGACGCTACAGGCCGCCTGCGTTTGGCTCCTCCTCCCTCCGTGTTTGTTAGCGTGTTAGCATGTGAGGCGGTTCTGCTGTGACCCGTTCTGACCCGGTCCTGCTCCTCTCTCAGGATGAGCTGGGACACTTCACCAATGGAAGGTCCAAGTCCAGATCTGGAGCTTCTGCGTCCCCAAAGGATGGAGAGTCCAAACCCAGCAGCTCCCAGTCTGCCGCGGCGCCGCCCAGAACCGGACCCGCCTCCTCCTCTGTTTCTCTGGAGTCTGTAGTGAAGCACCCTCAGGAACCTGCAGAACGCCAGAATCTGGACAGCGTTGTTCTGGAAGGAGACCAGAACAACGCTGCGGCGCAGGAAGGAGGGCGGGGCCAGTTTGGGGCACATGACCAGGAGTCTGCTCAGGCCCCCCAGCAGGGTGACGGTCAGTCGCAGCTTCTGCCTGCAGACACACGGGGGCGCTAACGCAGCAGCTCTGATTCTCCTGTGTTCTGGTTCCTGCAGACGGATCCGAAGACGCAGAACCTTCAGAGGTGCAGGCCATCATCGAGTCCACCCCGGAACTGGACATGGACCTGGAGGGCTGCCAAGGAACCAGGTACTCCTGGAGAGTCTAGACCCGGTCCGGCGAGTCCAGACCCGGTCCGGTCTTTCTTGGTGAAACATCAGACGCTCAGATGATCTTGGAGAGGCTTAGTGGAGTTTCCTCCGAGTTTTCCGGAGCTTCAGCGTTCCGTGTCTGTTCTTCCTGCAGCACGCCGACCAAAGGAGGCGTGGAGAACCTGGCCTTCGACCGGAACACGGACTCTCTGTTTGAGGAGCTCTCGTCAGCAGGAAATGACCTCATCGCCGACATGGACGAAGGCGCCGACCTGCTGGGTGAGAAGCTCCTCCCTCTCTTTCTATGAAGCTTCTGCTGCTTTCTGGACCTCTCTGAACCGTCTGTCTTTGGCTGCCGGACTCGACCGTCACCCCAGACGAGTTTTCTGGTGGGTGCCATCACCCCCCCCCCCTTTGTTATCAGCTTCATAGTGATGTAGATGATAGTCTGGAGCTTCAGGAATGTTCCACCTAAACTGTGGTTCTTCTTTTCATGACTGTCAGACTGCAGCTTCCTAGGTAAGACTGAGGCTGACGGACCGCGCAGAAGAACCAGAACCGCCCGCTCTGAACCGGTCTGATGGACCTTCATGTTTGTTTGCATTTTGCAGGAATGGGTCGGGAAGTGGAACATCTCATCCATGAGAACACGCAGCTGCTGGAGACCAAGTTAGTACCACAGACGGAAGTCCAGAGTCTGATTCTGATGAAGATCTGTGAGAGCTGCTGAGGGGGAAACACGATCTCTGAGAGAACCCAAACATGACTCAGCATTTATGTACCTTCAGAAGAACCCAAACATGACTCAGCATTTATGTACCTTCAGAAGAACCTAAACATGACACGGCATTTATGTACCTTCAGAAGAACCTAAACATGACACAGCATTTATGTACCTTCAGTAGAACCTAAACATGACACGGCATTTATTAATTATCTTTAAGAACCTAAACATGACACAGCATTTATTAATTATCTTTAAGAACCTAAACATGACTCAGCATTTATTAATTATCTTTAAGAACCTAAACATGACTCAGCATTATTTTACCTGTCTAATGAGCCACTATTGGGGACCACCATCTAAAGTAAGGACCTCTAGTACCTGTAATGTTGACTCCTGACTCTAGGTGGCGCCCTCGTCACAGATACGTTAGTTTTTAAAAACAAACTTGATCCTGTGCTCAAACATGTGGTGGTTTTTCAAATCAGACGTTGGTCATCAGACGCCTCCTTCAGCTCAGGTTGTTGGTTCTGGAAGGAGGTGAACGTCTCCTTGGTTCTGCAGAAACGCTCTGAATGTGGTGAAGAACGACCTGATCGCTCAGGTGGACGACCTGTCCTGCGAGAAGGAGGTTCTGCGAGGAGAACTGGAGGCCGTCACTCAGGCCAAAGCCAAGCTGGAGGAGAAGAACAAGGAACTGGAGGAGGAGCTGAAAGCGTGAGTCCTCCTCTCGTTGGAGCTGCTCCTCGGAGGCTCCTCCCTCACCGTTCTGGTCTCCTGCAGAGTCCGGGCGGAGCTGGAGGAGGCCAAGCAGAAGGTCAAGAACGAGAACGAGGACGATGTGAGTCGGAGAAGCCGCTCTGCTCCTCTCGGGGAGGAGACGCCGGTCTCACGCTGAGGTTCTGACCACAGAGCGACGTCCCGACGGCTCAGAGGAAGCGCTTCACCCGTGTGGAGATGGCCCGGGTCCTGATGGAGCGGAACCAGTACAAGGAGAGGCTGATGGAGCTGCAGGAGGCCGTCCGGTGGACCGAGATGATCCGGTGAGCGGCAGAACCTGCTGGAGCTCATGAGGAGTTTGAGGAGGAGTAAAATGAAACGGCCTTCTTCTGTTGATCAGAGCCTCGAAGGAGAACCCCGCCCTCCCGGAGAAGAAGAAGTCCAGCCTCTGGCAGTTGTAAGCTCCTCCCCCATCTGTCTGCAGCTTCTCTCCTCAGATCTTTTCATTCAGAGTTCTGTCTTGTTCTCCTGTGACCTCCGGTTCGGTGGGTTCTCCAGGATGTAGGTAACAAACCCGACGACAGGCAGACGGACTCGGAGGCCGCTTCGCCGCCAGACACTTGTTCTTGCAGGCGGGGCTGTTGCAGACGTTTGTTCTTACAGCTTCTTCTCATTCGTTCTTCAGCCTGCAAGAACAAGCGTCTTGCTTCTGCTGCGCCGAGCAGAACTTTGGTCTCTGCGTCTGTCTGCCGTCTCGCTCTCGTTTGTGAATCCAGAGTTTGGTTTGAAAATGCACGTCGTTTGGGGGCGGGACTAACGAGCGACTTCTGACGAGTCTCCTCTGTTTTTCTGTGTCCCTCCTCACTCTGCTGATGTTGTGGCGTCTGTTTGCAGGAGGTGTGTGGGGCTGAAATGGGGGGGTCACTAGGAAGCTGTTATCATTTAGAGTCTTTGTGTCTTAAACAAATTTAATCCAAAGAAAATCAAACGATTCCGAGTCAAAAACGACTCGATTTTCTTTAGCGAGTCTACAAGACAAAACACCTGAGAAAAGGTGAAGATCTGGATCATCTGTTGGTGTGTTTCTCCTGATGTGATGGAGGTCAGGATATCCCAGATCATCACATCTCCACCACCGTGCTCGACGTGAATGATGAAGACCTCGAGATTTAACCCTTTAGGACCAGAGAGATGAAAACAACACGATCTTTGATCTAACGTCAATCTGTGATTGTTTACGCAGTTAACATGTTTATTTACCGTGAAACACTTTGCTAACAGAGTTTCATATCAGCTGCTGATTTGTTCTGGTTTATGTTTTTACTGCGTCACTATAAATGTTAGAGCTGGGCACATCCATAACTTTAGAATCGATTCAGATTTTTAAAAAATCTTTTGATCTACTTAATTCAATTCAGTTTGTCTACACATTTAGACAAATTTATTTAGAAATACATTCATCTATATATATATATATATATATATAGATGAATGTATTTTAAATATATTTATATTAATATCATACAGAGTTACATGGATTCTCTAACATTGTTCTGCCTCTCCTGGAGGACGTTTCAGTTTGGCCACTAGGTGTCGATCACGCTACAGTATTATACGTTAGCATCAAGCTAATGTATAATCTGTTAGATAGATCTCCTGCTGCTTTTCTCCGTCTCAGGATCACCTGGAATGATGTTCACTGCGTAAACGGTGGAAGAGTTTTGGTTGTTGAAAGAATGTCAATACTGGCGCCAAAGCTCTGGTGTTAAAGGGTTAAACGCTAACTAACCCGACCGTCATAAATATCGCTAAGTACTCCTCCCACGGCGCCATGGGAGGACCAGCAGAACCTTTAACATCATCTGCTGCCAGGCGTTTATTACCCAGACTGGCCGGGATCAACAGACGGTCCACTGATCAGCGCGGGGCTCCGGCCATGTAACAACCCTCGTCGAGTTCTCAAGCTCTGAGGGTGGTGGGGGGGTGGCAGTCTGAGATCAGATGATTCTGGAGACCAGGAAGTCCCTCCTATTGGTCAGTCACTGCACTGCTGCCTTCCTGCCATCATCGACCTCCAAATACGACCGTCAGTCTCTGCCTGATGTCAAAATGCTCTGGTCGCCGTTCACTTTGAACTTTTGCTTATAACCTGTAAAAATGCGACTGATTTAAAATATCCACTGCGATTTTGGCATATGTGACCGCAGTCTAACTGGAGCCAGGTCAGTTCATCAAGTCAGTTCACCAGGTCAGTTCATCAGGTCAGTTCACCAGGTCAGTTCACCAGGTCAGTTCATCAGGTCAGTTCATCAGGTCAGTTCACCAGGTCAGTTCGCCAGGTCAGTTCATCAGGTCAGTTCGCCAGGTCAGTTCACCAGGTCAGTTCGCCAGGTCAGTTCATCAGGTCAGTTCGCCAGGTCAGTTCACCAGGTCAGTTCACCAGGTCAGTTCATCAGGTCAGTTCACCAGGTCAGTTCACCAGGTCAGTTCACCAGGTCAGTTCACCAGGTCAGTTCACCAGGTCGCCACCAGGCGGCTGGTTACACTAACAGATCAGTTTGGTGGAAGGTAAACGGCGATTTCTTATAAACTCTTTACGGCGCCGTAGACAGACAGAGCAGGAACCAAACCCGTGACCTCTGACCTCTGAGGGGGAGGGGTCATGCGGATCAGCTGATTGAAGCCAGAGACGCTGTTGATGCTCAGAACAGAGACGCTGTGACTGCTGCACCTGCACAGGTGTCGTCCGGCCTGCTGTGTGTCGCTCACTAA
>NC_050530.1:5113038-5114743 GCF_002922805.2 Oryzias melastigma | reverse complement strand
CCTGCCCCCCTTACACCTCCAGTTTCAGCCGTTTGTTTAGCTCGTCCGGCGGAGGCGGGAAGAAGCCGGCGGCGGCGGCGGAGGCCCCGGTGAACGTCAAGTACAACGCCCCCACCTCCCAGATCCAGCCGTCCATCAAGAAGAAGAGTAGCGCCCTGCAGCAGCTGCCCAGCGACAAGAGCAAGGCCTTCGACTTCCTGAACGAGGAGTGAGTCCGCCGCCGCCGCGACACGCTGGTCCATCACAACCACGTCTAGGCTTCACGCCAACAAAAGTTTACGAGACATTTCACAGATCAAACATCAGAAAAATTAAGGTTTACTTGAATCAACTAAATTCACCTGTGTAACACTTTAACACGGAGGCGGAAGCTTCATGATTAGAGCTTCCTCTGTTCACAGCTTTTTTGGAAATGGGAATATCTACTTTTTCTGTAAGAACTCCCCCTGCTGGCAGCTCTCTGCACTGCACACGTTTAAGGATTTTAACCTCATCCTTCACGTTAAGTTTTCCTCAGATTTTCATGTTTCTTTGATCAAATCTTAGAAATGAAGAAACACATTTAGCTTAGAGTTTTAGCTAAGCTGGTTAGCGTGGCGAGCTAGCAGAAGGGGCGTTTCCCTTCTGAACATTTATTACCTGAATCTCAGAAAATTCACTCCTTCTGATCCTTTTAAGACGTACACAGATTTGCTCGTCACACCGAATCCATCAAAACATCACATGGTTGCTATGGAGATAAACCAACAGCAAAGCCGCCATTTTGTAAAGTTTATTTGTCAGCTCTGACTGGGGTGTCGGGGGAGGGGGGGTGTTGTAATGCTCAGTGATGTGAGGAGGGGCGGGTTTAATTTAGAAACTAGAAAATGATCAAAACGTGAATCCTACAAGGTGCAGTTCTAGTCTGAGCCACACAGTGGCGCCGTTTGGCCTTTAGGACGGATGTCATGTGAAGTGTCATGGCGGTGCAGAGCGCCGGCTGACAGCGTGGTGACCCGGAGGGAGCAGAAGCGGGCGCAGTACCAGCAGGTCAAGGCTCACGTGCAGAAGGAGGACGGCCGCGTCCAGGCGTACGGCTGGAGCCTGCCGAAGAAGCTGAAGGTGAGGAAACCGCCGGTGGAGGCTCGTCGGCGGACGTTTGCCGTGCGGACGCTCGTCGGCGGACGCTCGCTCGCCGGCGGACGCTCGCCGTGCAGACGCTCGCCGTGCAGACGCTCGCCGGCGGACGCTCGCCGTGTTTCTGCAGAGACGCTGATCTGGCTCTGACCTTTCAGGGAAACGGCGCCCAGGCGGACAAGATGAAGAACCTGCCGGTGCCGGTCTTCCTCCGGCCGCTGGACGAGAAGGAGGCTTCCATGAAGGTGCTGCCCAGAGGAACTGCAGAGAAACTATGAAAATATTGTATAAATTCATCAGTTTAGCATAAAACAGAGAAATTATCGTATTTTTAAAAAGTGTGTGTGGTTGCCATGGAGACTGTGTTTGATTAACATCAACAACAAACAAGTTTTCTGGTTATTTTAGTGAAATTTTTAAAAATCAATTTGTTTTAGTTTTTTAAAGTGAAGAAAATCCGTTTTAATCTAGATTTTCTCGTTCAGACGTCTCAGTTAATCCAGATCAGATTCTGTAACCTGCAGTTCCAGATCCGCCTGTGGATCCAGATCCGCCTGTGGATCCAGGTCCGCCTGTGGATCCAGGTCCG
>NC_050530.1:5108410-5112962 GCF_002922805.2 Oryzias melastigma | reverse complement strand
TTCTCGTTCAGACGTCTCAGTTAATCCAGATCAGATTCTGTAACCTGCAGCTCCAGGTCCGCCTGCGGATCCAGGTCCGCCTGCGGATCCAGGTCCGCCTGTGGATCCAGGTCCGCCTGTGGATCCAGGTCCGCCTGTGGATCCAGATCCGCCTGTGGATCCTCGACCAAACATAAATCAGTCATGAAGACTGCTGACAAACAAACAAAGCCCACAAACTAAGACTACCAAACCCAAACTAAAATAACTAAACCCAGCAGTGTGTGACTGCTGAGGACAAAGAGGGAAAAAAAAAAATAAAATAAAATAGCAATTTCTCAAAGTAAGGATTTCTTAATTATTTAATTCATATTTGTTAAATGTATAAACTGATGTCTGAGGTTCACATAGATGATAAACTCTGTAGGTTTTTACATCCTGTTGACCTGAAGACGTCTGGTTTGATCAACTCTACCTCCAGAATGAACAGATTTGATATGTAAAACTTCTGTCAAAAGATCTTTAAATATGATCTTATTCTGAACAACATTTGTTACTAACTGCACTGAGATGATCCTGTTCGGCACAGAGAGTCTTTTATTTTGAAAATAAGTTTTAAAAAATCCCATTTGAGGAGATGCTCGGTTCGTTTTATATTTTTACTTTTGTTTGTGCCAAAAATAGACATAATTCATGTTTATTATCAAAAGGATCATGAATGTGGATCCATTAGTCCTAAAGGTTAAAGTAAGACTCTGCGGTTCCTCTGATGTTTGGATCAGAACAAAACAAACCCAAATGTCTTTTACTGCTCCAGATTGAATGAATCTTCATTAGTTCTGCTGAATATTTGACTAAATCTGGAGTACGGATCGGCACACCGCGGTCGCTCCAGCGGTTCTGCCTTTTTCACTTCCTGGTTTGGATCGTCTCGATGTGGAGAAACCATCAGAACCTCTTTTTTAGAACAGATTTTGATCCATTTCCTTCCCTGAAAATCTGGGTTCAATCTCCTCGTCTCCTCAGCTGTGGTGCGCCGCCGGCGTGAACCTGTCTGGAGGAAAGACCCGGGACGGCGCCCTGCTGGTGGGAGCCAGCGTGTTCTACAGCGACCTGTCCGGTTCTGAAGGCCCGCAGAAGAAGGCGGGCTCTCAGAGCAGCCTGGAGCAGCTGGACCAGGAGCTGGAGGTACGCTCGGACCCGCGGCGTCCGCGGTTGAAGCCGCCGCCCTGACTGTCCCCCCCGCATGTTGCAGGAGCAGCAGAAGGAGCTGCAGCACCACGACCAGCTGTCCTCCCTGGTCTGGATCTGCACCAGCACCCAGTCCACCTCCAAGGTGGTCGTCATCGACGCCAACCAGCCCGGGAACATCCTGGAGAGCTTCGTGGTCTGTAACGCTCACGTGCTCTGCGTCACCAGCGTGCCAGGTAAGCACCCCGCCGCGAACCGCCCCCTGTGACCTCTGCCGCCTTCAGCCGGCGTCGTCTCCTCAGGCGCCAGAGAGACGGACTATCCCGCCGGAGAGGAAGGACCTCCTCCGGAGGCGGGGCCAGCCGCAGACGGCGGCTCCTCTGCAGCCAATAGCAGCGCGGCGTCCGGCGACAGCATCCTGGGAGGGATCACGGTGGTGGGCTGTGAGGCCGAGGGGTCCGCCGCGGTTCCTCAGACGGCAGAGACCGGTGAGAACCGTCAGGATCTTCAGGTTCTTCAGCGGAGCAGAACTGCAGCGACTCTCTGTGCAGATCCCAGAGCGGCAGAGGACGCAGGAGAGAGTCTGAGGAGCGTCCACGCCCAGACCTGCTTCTCCGACCCGCTGGGCGCCAGAGGGGCGGGAGACGGTTCTGAACATGGGTGAGTTCTGGTTCTGAAGGAGGGCTTGAAGCTGCTGCAGAACCGGATCAGAACAAACGCGTTCTTGGACCGCGTCTTCACAGCAGAACCACGACAGAAAGACCAGAAACTTCTTAAAGGTTTTTGTATCTCAGACGTCTTTAGAAGATCAGAACGTTTCCAGAAACAATGAAACGACCAGAACCGTCAGAACTCGAATGTTTTTAGTCTGTTGGTGGTTTTGGTCGTGCAGAACCTTTGCTGTCCTGCAGAGGGCAGCAGCGGTCTCTGGACCTCCATCAGAACTCTTGACAGAAGTGAGAGTTTTGTCTTTGGATCAGGGAGGAGGGACCCCCCCGGGACGGAGCGGAATCGAACCCTGATCAGGAGGAGGAGCAGCGCGACCTGACCATGGAGGAGGTCCAGAGGATGAGCAGCATTCAGCCCACCATGTGGCTGGGAGCTCAGGACGGGCAGTAGGTGTCCTTTGTGTACCCGCCCACACCTGTGTGTACCTGTGTGTGTCGGTGTTTAACTGTTTGTACCTGTGCTTACCTGTGTGTCTGTGTGTACCTGTGCGTACCTGCATGTGTGTCTGTGCGTACCTGTGTTTACCTGTGTGTCTGTGTGTCTGTGTGTACCTGTGTGTCTGTGTGTACCTGTGTTTACCTGTGTGTGTGTCTGTGTGGGGGTGTGTTTACCTGTGTGTACCTGTGCGTACCTGCATGTGTGTCTGTGTGTACCTGTGTTTGGGTGTGTTGGTGTGTGTGTACCTCTGTGCGTACCTGCATGTGGGGGTGTGTGTACCTGTGTGTCTGTGTGTACCTGTGTGTCTGTGTGTACCTGTGCATACCTGTGTTTACCTGTGCATACCTGTGTTTACCTGTGCGTACCTGTGTGTACCTGTGTTTACCTGTGTGTACCTGTGCGTACCTGCATGTGTGTCTGTGCGTACCTGTGCGTACCTGTGCGTACCTGCATGTGTCTGTGCGTACCTGTGCCTGACCGCTGTCTCCCCCCAGCCTGTACGTCCACTCCTCCGTGGCCCACTGGAGGAGGTGTCTCCACTCCATCAAGCTGAAGGAGGCGGTCTTCGGCATCGTGTAAGTCTGCTGGAACGCTCACGGCGGTGTCGTCCCGCCCCTCTCCCCATCCATGAACGTCTCTGTCCCGCAGACACGTGAAGGGGCGCGTTCTGGCCAGTATGTCCGACGGAACCATCGCCATCTTCTGCCGAGGGGCAGGTGAGGGGCGGGGCTTCTATGACAGGTGAGTGACCGTTGGGAAAGGTCCTAATGGGCGTGTCTGGTCAGACGGACAGTGGGACCTGAGCCGGTACCACCTGCTGGACCTGGGGCGGCCGCAGCACTCCATCCGCTGCATGACCGTCGTGCACGACACGGTGTGGTGCGGCTACCGGAACAAGATCTACGTGGTGCAGCCCAAAGCCATGAAGGTGGAGGTGAGGAGACACGCCCACAGCCAGGCCACGCCCACACGCACCAGTACCACAGTTTGGGGCATAGTGACACCTTTGACATCAGGAAGAGGTCATGGGTCACAGAAAACCATATCAAATTCCTCTTTACTTTTGGGGATTTTGATCCATCGCCTCCTTACTCCTGGAGTTTAAATGAGAAGAAACTTGGAGAAAAAATGTTGAGCTTGTAGATGTAGAACGGCGTTAGTGTGGCGAGCATGCAGAAGGGGCGGGTCCCTGTTGCTCGCACATTTTTTATTGGATCATTGTGAACATTTACTACATGAATGGTTGACTCAAGCTGAACAAAGCAATATAACACAAGACGTGACCATATTAGGACTGTGGGTAACAATAAACCTCCGTTGCCAAGGAAATCCAAAAATGTACTTTGTCCGATTCTTTTAAAACGTACATAAACCCAGTAGTATAAACCTGCAGACCCGGAGACCGCCAACAACGTTCTCAGGACCGCATTTTCAGGACCGCGTTCTCAGGCCCCTGGCTTTTTTAACACAGCGCCCCTACTGGCTGGAGGACTAACAACGTTCTCAGGACGTTTTCAGGACTTGTTTTTTGAGACACCGCCTTGTTGCTGCTGGGTGCCGTTTATCGTTTTTTTTTTTTTTTTTTAATAAATGTTAATAATGGTGAGAATTGGGTGTGTTTCATTCACCCTTAACTTTGATTATGACTGATTATTTCCAATGTTTTTCTTACTTTTATCCAACTACTGATAGAGATTTGAGTCTGGTGTTTTCTAAGCTCCTGAAACTTGTCAGAAGCCTGGAATGCGCTTAAAGGGTTAATATAAATTTGTCTTTACATTTTGTGTTATTCTGTAGCACAAATTTAACACATTCTCCATGAGAAACTCATGTATTTCAAAAATAAAATAAAATATACAAACATTAAAACATGCCAGAAAATCAAATAAAAACCAAAAACCCTAAAAGGAAATTAAACAGTATCTGCTGAGGTTGTAGAATAACTTTTATTAGGAGTTGCATTAAACAGAATAATGTACATTCATAATGCATTGCATTAAACTAAAAAAATGGTAATAATTGTAAATTCCTAAAAGCTGTTTTCTGTGCAATAAATCACAACTGTTAATAATTCGAAAACATTTTTTAAATTAAACATAACATTGGGAAAAAAAACTTTCTAGTTGGAGAGTATGTCTTCTTTTTTTGGTTTGAGTTACTTTGTAGAACAAAATGGGCCGTGGTCATTGCTGCAGCATTCAACACACTTTCATCT
>NC_050530.1:5102166-5108171 GCF_002922805.2 Oryzias melastigma | reverse complement strand
TGGTTTGAGTTACTTTGTAGAACAAAATGTGCCGTGGTCATTGCTGCAGCATTCAACATCTGAAGATTTCCTCTTTTGAATCGTTGTATCCTTCTGGAAATAAAGATATAACAGTCAAATCTACAGTTGTAGACCTACAATATAAAAGTAATTTACTTCTGAACAATACAGCATAAATACCTAATATTATTATAAGAAGTAATATTTTTTGGACAATAGCGATGAATCAAGTTTGTATATTACACTGCAAAATAGTAAAATATATATCAATTCATATGTGGCTTTGCTCAGTAAACATTTTGTGTTCCTCTGTTTTGTCATACATGCACATCATATTTGGGTTACAATGAGGCAATGTTAATGAATTAAACAAAAGAAAGTTATAGCAAATAAAAAAGATGAAAAGATTTAAAAAACTGTGCGAGCTGTAAAATTCTGCAAGATGTATTGCTAGAAAACCATCATGAATTTAGATTTACACAAACAACATTAATTTGGATAAAAGCTAAGCTCAGCTAAGCTTCATATAGACATCAATGTTTATGTTTCTGCAAAAAACTGAAATTTATTGGTTTAGTTTTTATATTTTAAGATTTATTTGATAAATTAACTAGTTGTTTAAGTTGTAACAGCGCTTCGATCATGTTTTTACTCTTACTACTCACATGTGCAATGTGCCTTGAAAAGTCTTCAGAAAGTAACAAAACAAACTCCAACCAGTAGGGGCGCTGTGTTAAAAAAGCCTGGGTCCTGAGAATGCGGTCCTGAAAACGCTGCTGGGTCTCCGGGCCTGCAGGTACACCCTTCTCCATAAACCTGCTCGTCACTCCCAAGTGATCCAAACATCAAATGGTTGCTATGAAGATAAACCAACAGAAAAGCCGCCATTTTGAAAAGTTTGTTTATTCTTGATCAGTGGTATGCAGCTCTGACTGGGATGATGGGGAAGGGGTGTAGTAATGCTCAGTTATTGGAGGAGGGGCAGGTTAAAAAAAGTAGTTGTAAAACCTGAGTTATAAAACACCTGTAATCTTCAAGACGTTTCCTTCTGCGACCCGACTGAGTTCCTCCAGTTCTGGACTTTGTTCAGTCATGATTGGTTTGTCTGAAACGGCTGACCCTCCCCCGCTGCAGAAGTCCTTCGACGCCCACCCCCGTAAGGACAGCCAGGTGCGGCAGCTGGCCTGGCACGGCGACGGGATCTGGGTTTCCATCCGGCTGGACTCCACCCTCCGGCTGTTCCACGCCCGCACCTACCAGCACCTGCAGGACGTGGACATCGAGCCCTACGTCAGCAAGATGCTGGGTGAGTCCCGCTCGGCCCGGAGGGTCCGGAGGGTCTGGAGTGTCCGGGTCACGGTCCAGCGGCCCCCTTGACTCCTGCTTGTGTTGCAGGAACGGGCAAACTGGGCTTCTCCTTCGTGAGGATCACGGCTCTCATGGTGTCCTGCAACCGCTTGTGGATCGGAACCGGGAACGGAGTCATCATCTCCATCCCTCTGACGGAGAGTGAGTGCAGGAGCTTCTTATCGTCCCACCGGATCCCAGATCAAGAGTCAGCCGCGTTAGCGTGTGCAGCAGATCTGGTTTCAGTCCGGATGTTTTCTGTCGGGTCGTATTTCTGGATTTTATTAGTATTTATTTAGAAAGTATCGTTTTTCTCTCGTTCGGCGTCCATCCAGCTCAATGATCTATCAGGTGTATCCCGCCTCCACCCAGCAGAGACTGGGACAGTCTCCAGGATCCTGGGACAGTCTCCAGGATCCTGGCGGCCCCGATGGTTGATGAAAAACACGGAGGATCATGACGAAAATCCTGCCATCGAGCCGCCATCTTGAATGTTTGTTTCTACTCTTTGATCTTTTACAGAACATGTCACGTGCCCAAAACCGGGTCCATGACTCGTTGACGCGCCGCGTCCAGCTCGCCCCCGAAATCGCACCGCGGCGGATCGCGTCTTTACACTGATTTAACGTTGAGACTCGATGGCTCCGCTGCGCCCGTCGCGTTCGGTGTGAATGAACCATTGGGCTAAATGTTACATGCTAGCTGGTCTGGATTGAGTTTGTTTCTCCTGCTGTAAAGTCATTAAACGTAGAAAAATCTCTGACCTAAAACCCGTAAACCGGGCCGCGACTTGACTCCTGTGAGGAGGCGTGGCTAAGCGACTCGTTCTCCGTCTGCAGCCAGCAAGGCCTCCAAAGCTGCGGGGAACCTGCCCGGCGGCGTGGTCCGCCTGTACGGGGACGACAGCGGCGACAAGGTGACGGCCGGGACCGTCATCCCCTTCTGCTCCATGGCTCAGGCTCAGCTCTGTTTCCATGGACACCGCGACGCCGTCAAGTTCTTCGCCGCCGTGCCGGGTGAGCCGTTTGTAGGAGCGTGTCTGAAATGTTCTGACGTCTGACTGTTGGTTCTGTTCGGGTTCTGTTTTCTTCCTCCGACTGATTGAAACTCTTTGATCGGGTTCAGGTCACGCAGTCCCGTCTTCGTCCAGCGGGGGCGATGCGGCGCCAGAGAAGAGCGACGCTTCCTGTCAGGAGGGAACGAAGAGCGTGCTGGTGATGAGTGGAGGAGAAGGCTACATCGACTTCAGGATGGGTGGGTAAACTCTGAGCAGTGAGGGGCGGAGCCATAAACCCGCCGCCACTAACCCGCCTTCGTCTGCAGGCGACGAGGATGGCGAGGCGCAGGAGGCGGACGCCGCCCTCCTGAAGCTGCAGGCCTCCCCGGTCAAAGCCGAGCGCAGCCACCTGATCGTGTGGCAGGTCCTGCTGGGCGGCGAGTGAACTTCCTGATGACCTCTGACCCCGGGTCAGATCCTGCAGCAGCTTCAGTCTGAAACCGTGGCGGCGGCGTTCAGAAACGGGCATCAGCTCACCGTGAAGAGTCGGCGATCCTGCAGGCGCTGATCCTCGCCGCTGCTCCACAAAACCATAATTTCACTGTTTTCTGATCCAAATTCTTCGTTTTAGTTTCTCTCGCTTGCAGACTTTAAATGGATCGTGGAAACCAGACTCCGTTACCATAGCAACCACAATACTCAGTCTGAGCTTCATCTCCAACCCAAAACCTGCAACATTTCAGACATGAGGATAAAACTTTCCAAACTCCGACCTTCATTGAACGTCGTCCGTACATTCGTCCAATCAGACGGTTTCTCGTCTCAGAATCACGTTTTGATGCTCAGTTTGATTTTAGCGACAGACGCTCAGGAACCTCCGGGTTCCTCTCAGCTCCATTCAGAGGAAACAGCCAAAGAGCCGCTGGAGGTCCAGAAATCTGAAGCAATAACGGCGTCCTGCAGCGTCCACTCAGACACTTTACCCGAGGCCTTCGCCGCGCCCGGACCAGCGCCGCCGCTTATTTATTCTCCTCAGAAGGTCGCTGTGGCGCCGCAGCGGACGAACTCTTGTGCAATGATCTATTTTTAGACTTTCTTATGAGGAAATGATATTTTTGGAGGTGGGGGGGGTCTAATCTTCATCGCATTTAAACGTTTCGTTTGTTTTCTTCACAATCCGGGAAAAAAGTTTGTCTTTTTATGACTTTTATGTTATTTTAAGGTGTTTTGGAGCAAACCTGAGTCTGTCTGAGACTCAGATGAACTGCACTCGTGGTGGTTTGGATTTCAACCGGACCGTGTGAGAGCGCGCATGTGAGGCTGCACGTGTGAGTGTGTTCTTTTGCCATGTCAGTATATATTTACGTTGTTTGCAGCTGAGAATGTATCTTTGAATATAAAGCTGAGATGATGTCCACCATGAGGCGTGCTGAGCGTTTGTTCTGCTGCTCCGTCCATCCAGGAGACGAGCGCCGTCTTCAGGATCCATGAGCGACGCGTGTTTGTCAAAGTACTGAATGTTTGTTCACCAGAATTTAGAGTTTTTGGAAAAAAAGTTGAAGTTTTGAGAATTGGAGGCCAAAGAAAATGAAAAACTTCTGTCTGCCAACACTAGAGGGCAGACTGGATCCAGAAACCTTCTGGTTTTGGTCTTTTGACTTCCTCATGTTCAAACCGCAGATTTTTCCTTTCTGACAAAGTCACAAACTTTGTGGTCACTTAGAAATGTTCCTATTCTTTTTAGAGAAAGACATTTTTATCTTCACTAAAGATAACTTTATTCAAATCAGAAATACACTCAACATAAGTAATGTGGTAAATGATTCACAAATGACTCTTGGAGCAGCAAATGTCTGTTTATTGGTGCCTTATACACACAGTGACTAGAGGCCCAGTAACTCTCACTCCGGTGTTCTGAAGACTAACAGAAGATTAGAAAAACCTTCTTCAATCACGACTGAAAACACTTTAGTTTGTAGAGAAGCTCTAAACCGACCTTGTTTTAAGCATCACATTTGTGAGGTCAATTAAACGCTCAAAATGACCAGAAGAAGAGAACTTCCAGGTGAAACTGGACAGTGTTCTTGTTCTTAGGTGATTCCATGAGAGGAACTTTCAAGAAACTGCAGCTTTCCTTCAACGGTGTGAACTACTCTCTTTAGAGAACAGCACAAACAGGCCCTAAGCAGACTAGAAGGAGGAGTGGGGGCTTCAACTGAGCAAGAAGATGAACACGAGTCTCTACGCCTCACAGGACCTCGACCGATGGCCTCATTAGTAACCGCTAAACACCAGAGAAGACTCCAGGATTCAGATCAGAACAATCCAAATCTGAGACGGATAACCAGAGAACAAGATCGTTGCTGCTGCTCGCCGTTAACTTTGAGACTATTGACTGTTGTTCTTGTACAGAGCATTAGCAATGTATTATTATTAATTTTATAAGTAAATATGTTTTTTATCTGCAAACAAACGTTTTAAAAAGTTAGCAAAAATAAAACAGATTTGTGCTTTTGATTTACAGCTTGACTGTAATGCTAAGATAAAACAATAAAATGTAAAAATGACTTTTGCTTAACAGTTATTTTGTTTTTAAGAGATTTTTTCAGGTCCCCATAACAGCACACATACACACACATGGGCGCACACACACACACGAGCATCCATTGACACATTCAAGTTCAAACCTCCAACTTCTGTCTGAACTGATCAACCAATCAGAATCTTTCTCCCGTTAGCAGCCAATCAAAAATGTTACACAGAAAAAAGCACACTCATGTCTGTTTTCATTGCATTATGAGGACCTGAACATAAAGAGAAAACCATTTTTACAGTCTTAAGTTGGTGTCATGTATACACTTGTGTTGGAGTTAAAATCTTTTTACACATAAGAACAAAATGATTCAAAACGGTTCCGTTTGAAGAGGAAATGTATGAAAATCATTGAAAAGAATGAAAACGTCTTGAAGTGAGAAAAATGTAGAAACAGAAGCGGCGAGTCCTCTGGCTCTGATGTGTTAGTGGGCGGGTCTATGACATCATATCCTGGAAAGATGGCTTCCACTACGCCTGAACGAGTCGGGTAACGGCGAGATTTGTGTGTTTTTGAGCTCATCCGGTTACATTTTCATCAGGAGTTTCGGACTTCCAGCTCAAACATGAACATTTCTCCGTTTTTATCGAACTTCCTCTCAGCTGCTCCGGGCTTTTGGAGGCTTCACCCTCCAGCCGCAGTGACGTGAAGCCGGCTCCAGCTCTGTGGATCCCTGTGACAGTTTCCTCTTTCATCCTGATGCTGCCGTCTGAAGGTCCTCAGGAATCTGCAGTGGGAAGATGTTCTCGTTTTCCTGTCTGTCTGTGGACTGAAGCGCTCACAAACACAATCTGACAGAAGCTCCACGACTGGGAATGTCCTTAAACTGATGGAGGAAATCCTTCATCATTTCATTTATGTTTTTATTCATTCAGGACTTCCTGCCTTTAGGGTCTAAATATTCCTGAAGTGTTTTTAGCATCTTTAAGCTTTTTGACGATAGTTTCTTCTTTTTCAATCATTCATTTTGCAGACATTCTTCAGAAGAAACTCCAGCAGTTTTCTTTAACCTCTGTGATGTTCAGCTCTGGAAACCGGAGCTCCAGGTTCAGGTTTCTCTGACCCACT
>NC_050530.1:5099242-5102159 GCF_002922805.2 Oryzias melastigma | reverse complement strand
CCCCCCCCCCCCCACAGTATTTTGAATGATTCTCATTTGAAGCACAAATTGGTTTCTAGACGAATCAGGAAGAGCGACTGATCTGATGTAACCTTCAGACCTTTGTGTTCATTCAACAGAAACGAAGAAACATAAAAAACTCCAAACCTGAGGATCCAAACCATAGAAGAATGAAAGATGTTTTTAACATCCGGCTGCAGAAACGGAGGAGGGGGCGGGGCTTAATGTTCTCCCATCCGTGGTCATGAGAACTGCTGGGACTCCAGAGTACAGATGTTCTGGGCGGGTTTGTCCTCGTCGAGCATCTAATCCACTTCCTGTCTGTGTGTGCAGGGGGGGGGGGTACATATCTGTTCATGTTCATCTCTTAAATCCTCAGCTTCTGTCACGCAGCTTCAGATGACGTAACTTCCTGCAGCAGCTGGTCCATGAAGTTCAGGTTCTGATCCCAGAGGACCGGCACCGTCAGCCTCACCAGAACATCGGACTCCTGCAGACCACAGAGGGTCCTCCGGGCGTGGGAGGAGTCAGGAGTTTCTGGGGTTTCACCTGCAGTCCTTCAGGCTGACGTCTGGACCGGATTCTGGTTTGGACCGGAAGAACTTCAGAGTTTTAGTTCCTTCATGGAGTTCTGCTTCAGAGTGAAGGTTCTTTTGCTTCCGGAACAAGTTCTGTAGAAACGATGAGCTGGAAGATCCAGAACCTCAGCATGGTTCTGGACCAGGTGATGTTTAACCAAACATGACAAACTTTTATAAAATCATGGACAGACTTTAGAAACGTTCTAACATGATTAGAACCAGAAATGAACATTTCAAACCAAACATGAAGAAAAATGAGGAATTTTATCATAAAAATAAATCCAGTTTTATGATATTGAATTTAAAAACTTTAATGTCATTTTGAACTAAACTAACTGAAGCTAGAATTAAATATAGTTTGTTTTAATCTTAGGATCAGTGAATAAAAGTTTAAATGAACTGATTGTGATTTCCATTATCCATCCATCCATCATCCATCCATCATCCATCCATCTGTCATCCATCATCCATCCATCATCCATCCATCATCCATCCATCCATCATCCATCCATCATCCATCCATCTGTCATCCATCATCCATCCATCATCCATCCATCTGTCATCCATCATCCATCCATCATCCATCCATCCATCATCCATTCATCATCCATCATCCAGCCATCCATCATCCATTCATCATCCATCATCCAGCCATCCATCCATCCATCCATCCATCATCCATCCATCATCCAGCCATCATCCATCCATCCATCATCCATTATCCATCCATCCATCATCCATCCATCTGTCATCCATTCATCATCCATCATCCAGCCATCCATCATCCAGCCATCCATCATTCATCCATCATCCATCCATCAGTCATCCATTCTCCATCCATTATCCATCCATCAGTCATCCATCATCCATCCATCTGTCATCCATCAATCTGTCATCCATCATCCATCTATCCTCCATCCATCTGTCATCCATCATCCATCCATCTGTCATCCATCATCAATCTGTCATCCATCATCCATCTATCCTCCATCCATCTGTCATCCATCATCCATCCATTTGTCATCCATCATCCATCATCCATCCATCTTTAAAATCTGCTGAATCCCTCTTTTAGTCACAGGTTGCTGGAGCCTATCCCGGTTATTGCTGGGTGGGTGGAGTTTAATCTGCTGAGGCTACTAGCATATATTCCTTTAACTGAACATATTTCTCAGCTGCGTCGTTTTATTTGAGACAGACGAAGACGTCGTCCTCTTTTAACGTTCCGATCATCAGGGTTTCCGTTTGTCTTCAGGACGGGAACTCGTCCTGAAATCCTCCCTACAGAAGCGGCTCCAGTCGCTCTGAAGTTCTCTGGAGGAGTTTGGTCTCTGGCTGATGACCACCAAGCAGACGGTTCTGCAGCTACTCCTTAAACGGTTATTTGACCCGCATGATGTCGGGCTCCAGAACCCGGTCCAGTTAGAGTTCTAACCGTTAACGTCAGCCAACCAGGATTGTCCTGAAAGAGGATCAGCAGGATTAGGATTCTTCATGGATCTGCAGCTGATCCTGTTAGAGTGTGTGTGAGTCAAAACACTGAGAGTTCCAGGACTCTCCGGCTGACCTTGAACTCCTCACAGGAGCTGCTCCTCTCAATAATGCATGAGTCATGATCCTGCTGTGAAACTGAGCGCTGGAGGGAAACCAGAGAGGAGCTCCGGAGGAGGTCAGCTGCTCCTCTCTGGACACGCCTGAAGAACCGTTTACATCCTGAGGATCAGAGATGATCCTGGAGGAGAATACAAACTGTTTCTGAGAGGATCAAATGGAGTCTGACAGAAAAAAAACATCTTCAGAACCACTAGGATCAACAACAACTTCCTGTCATTGAAGAGCAGCGGGACGTTTTCTCACAAAATCTGAACTTTTCTCATTTTAGACGTAAAATACAAACTATTTTTCATCAAATCTCCAAATCTCTGTGTGGAACTTTGGATGGAGGAGATGAGCTCATGTCTGCAGATCCTAAAGTTATCAGTCATCTGCAGAAACCTGGACTGGAGTTTCATCCACAGGAACACATCAGTGACTCCTCCCACTTTCACCACCACCAATGTGAAAAAAAGGGAGAAGAAAGCTGCTCGGCTCTGCAGGAACCAGCGGCAGGACGCTGATCCTCTGGCACGCGCCAATAGTGAGGCCACGGATACACAAACACAAGATAGTTCTGTGGTTTAACACTTCATAAGAGCTGCTGAGGAGATCCGCATCAGGATCCGCATCGGGATCCGCATCAGGATCCACATCAGGATCCACATCAGGATCCTAATGCGGATCCTGATGTGGATCCTCATCAGGATCCGCATCAGGATCCACATCAGGATCCGCATTAG
>NC_050530.1:5094408-5099154 GCF_002922805.2 Oryzias melastigma | reverse complement strand
GCTCATCAGGATCCACATCAGGATCTGCAGAGGCCACCAATAAAGCTGCAGAAGGGATTTAGGATGGACACGGTAAATCCTGCATCTCTCAAACTTTAGTCTGAAATGAGAAGTTTAAAAGTTTCTACACCAGGGGTCACCAACCTTTTTGAAACTGCGGGCTACTTCATGGGTACTGAATCATACGAAGGGCTACCAGTTTGAAATAATAAATTTGCTTAGTTTGCCTTTAGTTATTCATTATTAATAATAATAATGATACTTCGCTATGTGAAGACTCTGATTTCTCACCATAATTATCAATAATGACAACAAGCTGAGAAACAGATATCAATATTCAGAACTTTATTAATCTCAACAGATCTTGTCATATTTTGAGATAATGACCAAATGAAATGTTTTTAACAAAATTATAACTTATTAATTAATTATTCATTAATTATTTATTAATTAATTATAACTATTATCAGTGGATACACTCCTCAAACGCTTTAATTCAGTCTCATGCACCCGTCCCTTTATTTTCCTTAAACCTCTGAACAGGTTGATTGACAGATCCCACAGGAGACAAGAATCTGCGCATGGTGTGTTCACTGACCTCTGGACATAAGCGAACAGCCACTCGGCCCAACTCAGTCTTTGTCATTTTTAAACAATCCGCAGCAAAACAAATCAGTTTTTCAGAGAAAACGTCAACACTATTTAATCAATCGATTATATCCGTATCAGTGCCGGTGTTCTATGTTTTCTCTGATAAACTGCTTCGTTTTACTGCCGATATCCGGGGCTCAATGAACGCACCATGCAGAAACAGTCAGCAGCTCTGGGTTCTGTTTTATTACACATGAAACTTTAACCAAATTCTAGGAATTTTTAAAAAAACAGTGTCAGAATGATACGGTTTTATAATAATGTGATAAAACACAAATCAACTCACGCGATAAGTCATTTAACACGGCGATGTGTGTGTGTGTGTTTTTTTTTTTTTGATTTACAAAAAAGGAGCATTTGAGTGACGTCACAGCAGTGTGGTGCGCGTGCCGCGCTGGTTCGTGCAGCGAGTCCACTCACAGTCTCAGATGCAAGTCAGAAGTCTGTTCAGTGGAATGTAAAAGGATGTCCAGAAAAAGTATTCAGACTGCAGAAGTGCAGCTACAGATGAAGCGATGAGGAAATGTTGGTTATTGATTTTACAAAGGAGATGCACGATCATGCGTGACGCTGTGGGATCTCTCATGGCGCCCGCTGTGCTGTACTCAGACAGACACATTTAATTAGAAAAAGGTCCATTTCCATCACAGTTCTGCGAAAAATTTCCATATCCATTTCAATACGCCCCCAAAACCAGCTCCTCTACACGCAAAAACTTTTTCTCGAAAAATGCGAGTCTTTTTTTTTTTTTTTTGTAATCTGTGTTTCCTTTAAAGATAACTAATAATCAAATATTCTCGGTGTCTCCATGTGGGAAAGGGAGAAGGGGGCGCCTCATTCTTTGTTATTAGCTGCGTTTCCATTACACATTTGCGCAAAACTTTATGGAAATTCTAGGAATTAAAAAAAACAATTTCTAAATGACACTGTTTCCATTAAATTATAATTTTGCGATAAATCACAAACCAACTCACGCGATAAGTCATTAAAAACACGGCGATGAAAGACAACAAGTTTTTTTTTATTTCATTCACTAAAAGGGAGCATGTGGGTGACGTCACAGCTCTGTCTGGGACGCATGCAGCGCAGCTCGACTCAGGAGAGGGAGGAGTCTGTTCAGCGGTTAAAAGAAAAAGCATTCTAACAAATAAGCATCTGGACCTTTTTCCGCTTGAAAACAAGACATCATAAATTCAAGTTTCTGTCACGGCGCTCGCGCTCATGAGACTTCAGGCTCCAAGCTGCAAAAGTGCGTCTGCAGATGAAGGGATGAGGAAAGGGGGAGGAGCTGCGCGATTCCGTATGACCCGCAATTTCTAAAGCGCTTTGACGCTGCGGGAAAAACAAAATTTTCGAGCAGCTCACAAGTGAGTTGCGCTATCTTAAGAAGAGACCTGCGGGCGACTTATGTGGTGCTCGCGGGCAACCTGGCGCCCGCGGGCGACGTGTTGGTGACCCCTGTTCTACGGTATCAAAAAGACAGAAATAAAAGCTCCATCTCTACTGAAGCAACCCCGTATTTTAATGGTTTGTTGTCATAATTCTTTAAGGGTTTTTATAGTTATTCAGTGAATGTATTTTGTCCCTTCAAACCTTCCGTAGAGAGCAGTCATCTCAAATGTTTTAAAAGACGTAAGCAGATGTCTGTCTGGTGAGTTGCAGGTGATCTGCTGGTGATCTGATGTTGAGTTGCAGGTGATCTTCTGGTGATCTACTGGTGATCTGCTGGTGATCTGGTGGTGATCTGATGGTGAGTTGCAGGTGATCTGATGGTGATCTAATGGTGATCTGATGGTGAGTTGCAGGTGATCTGATGTTGATCTACTGGTGATCTGATGGTGATCTACTGGTGATCTACTGGTGATCTATTGGTGATCTGATGGTGAGTTGCTGGTGATCTGATGGTGAGTTGCAGGTGATTTGATGTTGATCTACTGGTGATCTGATGGTGATCTGCTGGTGATCTGATGGTGATCTGCTGGTGATCTGCTGGTGATCTACTAGTGATCTGGGTGTTGATCCTCTCCACGGGTGTGTTGGTTCCTCTTCCTGAACTTTTCTGAGTTCCTCCAAACCCCAGCGGCGTCCCGTCTCTCTCCTCCGGACCTCCCTGGAGGTTTCAGGAGGAGCTGCTGGTGCAGCTGCAGCACGTCTCCTCCTGAAAGTCCCGTTTTTCTACAGCCGGCCTGTTTTTCGTGTTCTCCTGCGTTCCCCTCCCTCCTCTCACAGCCATCTTGCGTTTCTATCCAAAGGACGCCCATCAGCGAAATATTGCTTCTCCTGTTACTCCGGCAGAACGGCGTCAGCTCTGTGAGGAGATGAGGCAGCAGGAAGAGTATTTATATCCCAGAAAGCCTCCATTCATATTCACTGCTGCCGTGGAGGCGTTCACTCGGGTCAGACGCTTTCCCGCCTCGACCTGGTCGTTGGAGAACCAGAGCCTCAGAGAACATTCAGGAGATGAGCTCTGACATTTGTCAGAAAAAGCAGCTCCTGAGTGCTACTCTAACAGTGTGAAGAGCAGCAATGTGTAAGAATGGTTGCCATGACGACGCTGACATCATATCTGGCAAACAGAAAGACTCCTGGAGAGGGGGGGGGTCTGTAAATGCTCGCAGGTTTCTGTCCAAACACCCCCTCAAACCTGCTAATACCACTGACAGTACCCCCCCCCCGCACGAGGACGTCTTCCTGCTGCCGCTCTGCCATCTGAGGACCACAACACAATCCTCCAACATGAAACCAAATGATGAGCAGAATGGGATTTCTAGAGGAGGAGCGCCGCTGATCCCCTATTGTGTAACCTTCCAGATCCTCCAGACGATCCGCAGGAATCACTGCACCCGGGCCGAACATGGAGCCTCGGCCTGCAGACGTGCAGATGTGAGGCGGTGGAGCGGCCTCGGCGAGTGTTACTGCTGCAGCATTCGTAAACAGCTGACAGGAGGCGGCGGCCGGCCTCCAAACGCTGCCTCAGACTGTCGTCTGCAGCTGGAATTTCTTCACCACAGAGATGCAGTGAATACGAATGAAGCAGGAAGGCTGCGTCTCAGTAACAACGCTTCAGGTCAAACACATCCAGAGAGCAGCAGCATCTTCCCTCCGGAGACTCAGATATTCATCTCAGATCATCTGAAAGAAACTGCAGCTTCAATGTTCATGTCTGCTCAGCATCAGAGCTCAAACGAATTCAGAGCTCGCGTTTCCTTCACCTTTTCCTTCCGAATGGAGCAGAGAGGACCCGGTCCTGCTCCGGTGGCCTTGGTGCGTCTCCAGGATCCCACAGTGTGTTTAGTTAGCAGGAGGGTCATCCATCAGCGGCGCTCCTCCATGGAGGGGAGACTCATCTCTCACCCCCGCCGAGACTCAATCTGGAGGCGAGGAGAAGGCTGTGTGTGGTGTCGTCTCCTGCAGGCCTCCTCCTCCTCCTCCACCTCCTCCACGGTGTTTACCGAGCACCGATCTGCTTCTTGGCTTTGAGTCGGAGCATTTCCAAACACAGAGCGGCAGGACCGACAGGAAGCATAAACGTCTGTGCTGAAGCACAGAAGAAGAGTGAAAATATAAACTACTGATGTGAATCTGTTTGTAAAACGTTCGGACTGTATTTCTATCAGCAGGAGCTCACAGCAGATCTCCTGAGATCAGATGATCTCTCTCCTTCAGAGCTGCTTCAGGAATCACAGACCAGATCCTGACAACAAATACGGAACACCAAACAGGACAAAATGTTCAGAGCAGCCGTGTTTTATAAACTATAGGAAAAATGTATGGAAAATGAAGGAAAAAATGATAGATATATAAGAAATGTTGTTATGGAGAGATTCTTTGAGTGAAAGAAGATTAACCTAAACAATATAACTATATATACATATTTCTCATCCAGCGCATCTGTAGAAACTTCTATATCATCTCTTCAAAATATGACAAGTTGGAGTGAGAAGATTCAGAGGTTCACCTCTGATTCTAAACCGCCCCGAGGTGTGAATGTGATTAACTGGAAATCTGTCCAGGTTGAACCCAGCCTTCACCCAACATAGGCTCCAGCAACCCTGTGACCCTAAAAGTGATTGACAGGTCATAATGAACGGACGA
>NC_050530.1:5085521-5093734 GCF_002922805.2 Oryzias melastigma | reverse complement strand
AATAAAATATAATAAAAATAATAATAATAAAATATAATAAAGAATTACAACAACATACTCTGATTGCTTTCAGCAATCAGACAATAATTGTATGGTGGCCCTGAAGTTCAAATCACATCAAGAAATCACTAAATGAAAAAATCAAATTAAAAATCACAACAATGAAAAAGTAAAACAAAAGCTAAATAAAACATCACATTTTAGGAATAAAAACTGAATTCTAGAATATTAAAAACAAAAACATTCAGGAAACCAAATTTAATTTCCAGTAATCAAAAACGTTAAAACGTTTGACGTTAAAAATGAAGCAAAATAAGAATCTGTAAAAGACGTCACTTTTTGGGTGATGACTTTTGTTCACCTTTTTAATTGTAAGTTGTTATCGTTTAATTTTCATTTCTAGTAATATTTTTTCCTTATTATTATAATAATTAATATTGCATTTTTCTTTAGTTTTGTGTGTGTTTAACATTATGTGACTAGTTGATTTAATGTCGTTTCTATTATTAGTTGTATTGACTTTCGTATTGATCTCTAATATGTTTTTGCGTTGAGTGATTTATTGAATAATATGTGTTTTATGGCCGCTATAATTTTGTCCCTTTTCCCCTTCCATAACATTTTCAAAAACAGGAACATTCCTTCATTCCTCGGACCTCGGGTCCAGCTCAGCGGGTTATGTAAGAGATTTTCGGTTTAAAGAACGGAGAACACGTCCACCGGCCGGTCTGAGCACCGGAGAAGCTTCTGCTCTGAAACAGAAAAACATCCAAATGTCACAGAAGGGAGAAACACCACCTCGGGCTGGGGGATCCTTCCGCCGGAGACAAAAACTAGACCCGTTCATCCCAGATTCAGACGAGTGAAACTAAATTCGGGTTGAATCTGGATTAGAGTAACAACAGTTCTGAAACTGATTTAAATTACTTACATTTAATTATTTTATTGTCACTCGTTTGTTTCTGTGAACAAAAATATCTTTAGTAAATTTTATGAATTGTAATTTTTAACCAGTAAGTTATTCTCTAAAATGTTCATGTTGTATTTTTCTAAAATACCGAGTATAAACCGAGTAAAAGCGAAGATTCTCCCGCAGAAGAACCTGAAAGACGAACCTCTGCTGTACAGAAACCCGCGGATGATTGACAGCCGTCGGAGCCAATCACTGCCGCAGAAAACGTGTTTGCCCGTGACGTAGACGCTCCCGTCCAATAGAAACGCGCCTCTGGGTGTTGACCTCTGCGAGCCGCATCACCACCTTCACGGTGTCCGTGGCGGAGGAGGACTATAAAAGCAGATCCCCGAAGTTTTAAAGGGCAGAGTTGTAAAAACTCCCATCCGCGGGGAGTCAGCGCCACGAACCGGACCCGGTCCTCCTCCCCCCGCAGCAGGAACGGACACGACACCGGAACCGAGGCTTTTTTATTCCTCGTCCTCGGAATTCTCCAGGAGAGAGCGGCGAGACGGAGCGGCGGAGAACCTCGATGTGAGTCCAGTTCATCCGACCGCCGCCATAACAAACCGGCGGAGCGGAACCGACGAATCCTCCCGGAGTTCCTCCGGATCCGTAGATGTTTGACGTCTGCGGCACAGAGACGGACGTTCCTCCGAGAACCCGGTGCACGGAGGAACGTCCGTCTTTGTGCTCGGTAACGCGGATTATGTAACGCGTTACAAAGCGGGGGGGCTGGTGCGGACACCCGGTAGAGGTCAGGCCCCGCGCGCCCGCCCGACGATCGGGCGCTCCCGCGCGCCCCTCAGTGTCCCCGCGTACCTCTGTGTGTCCGGGCGCTGGCGGGTGTCCCCGAGTGGCCCCGCGACCCTCCAGGTGTCTGCTTGTCCTCGGGTAGCCCCGGGGTGTCGGTGAGTCCGGGCGCTCCCGCGTGCTCCCGCGTGGCCCCGCAGGTGTCGGGGTGCTCCCGCGTGGCCCCTCGGGTGTCGGGGTGCTCCCGCGTGCCCCCGGGTGGCCCTGCAGGTGTCCGTTCCTAGCACCAGGTGCCCCTAGTCCCCTCTGACCGTCTCTACTCTCTTTCAGGATCCTGGACCGAACCTGCTGAAGACGTCCTGCTGATTCCCGCCCCCCCGCGCGGAGGTTCCTCCCCATCCCGGAAGCAGACATGCAGCTGGAAATCCAAGTCGCCCTGAACTTCATCATCTCCTATTTGTACAACAAGCTTCCCAGACGGCGCGTGAACATCTTCGGGGAGGAGCTGGAGCGGCAGCTGAAGCGGAAGTACGACGGCCACTGGTACCCCGAGAAGCCCTACAAGGGGTCCGGGTTCCGGTGCATCCACGTGGGCGAGAAGGTGGACCCGGTGGTGGAGCAGGCGGCCAAGGAGAGCGGGCTGGACATCGAGGACGTCCGGAACAACCTCCCCCAGGACCTGAGCGTGTGGATCGACCCGTTCGAGGTGTCCTACCAGATCGGGGAGAAGGGGGCGGTGAAGGTGCTGTACGTGGACGACAATGGCGAGAACGGCTCCGAGCTGGACAGGGAGATCAAGAACAGCTTCAACCCGGAGGCCCAGGTCTTTATGCCCATCAGTGACCCGGCGGGGGCGTCGCCCGAGTCCAGCTCGCCTTCCCCGCCCTTCGGACAGTCGGCGGCGGTGAGCCCGTCCTTCATGCCGCGCTCCGCCCAGCCCCTCACCTTCACCACCGCCACCTTCGCCGCCACCAAGTTCGGCTCCACGAAGATGAAGAGCAGCAGCCGCAGCGGCGCCGGCGGCGGGGGGGCCAGCAGCAAGGCGGCCCGTGCCTCCCCCACCAGCAACCTGGGGCTGAACCTCCTGAAGCAGAAAGCCATGTCCTCCTCCATGCACTCTCTGTACGGGCCGGGCCAGCCCAAGAGCTCCGCCCTCTCCCCCAACGCCAAGGAGTTCGTCTTCTCCAGCCTGCAGGGTCAGGCCAGCCCCGGCGCTGTCTTCCCGGGGGAGGGGTCTCTGGGCCTGGGGGCGCTGCAGTACAACAATGCCTTCGACGTGTTGGCGGCCTACGGCGGCCTGAGCGAGAAGTCCTTGATGGACGGGCTGGGCCTGGGGGGTGTGGCCTATTCCAACCAGCAGTTCCAGCCCGTCATGGCCAACTGAGCCGCCGCCGTGGCCGGGCGGCGCCGAGAAGGAAAAGCAAAAACGCACAGGAGGACCAGACTGGCGTGCATGTCACAGCTTGTGGGCGGCGCCCTGACTTCACGCATCATCGTTTTTCCGTTTTCCTTTTTGCCAACAAGCACAAGTTTTTTACTTTGAGACGATGAGATCCGTGGAGATCCGTGGAGATCCGTGGAGATCCGTGGAGTTCCGTGGAGATCCGGCCTCGGCTGGTTTTTAGGAATCGGCTCTCGTGGGTTCCTGGCTCTTTTTCTAACATATAATTTAATTTAGTACAGAGTTTGTAAGATATCAGAGTCTATATTGTTTCTATGACATGGTGTTGCATTTCTATCTTTTTACTACTCCGGGGCGAGCGGCGCCGCTGCAGCTTCTTCTGTTCCTTTTTAGACGGACTGGGCGCTCGGACCTTTCCTCCACGCTGGAACTCAAACGTTTGCTTTTCTCAAAGATGAATCGTATTTTCTGTTCAGAGGCTGAAGATTTTTGCTAAACGATGGAGAACATGTAATCTTATGAATATTAATTTTGTACCTACATTGTGCAATACTTGATAAATGAGACGGTCTAACAAAGTATTTTGAGTCAGTGTCTTAACGTCAAGAGGGACTGAAATAGTTTATATTGTTAAGTTTGTATTAAATGCTTCTAAATGATATGCTTGTCTTTATTTTTTTTTATTTGATATTTGCACCCTGATCTTTTTAATAAAACAAACTCCAGCTGAACTGGTCTGTGCTTCCCTTCATGAGCTGTAGAACCGGGTTCATGTGTGGACGGGCCGGTGCCGTCTAACCGCTTTTTACCAAAGTAACGTAGAGTCGATCAAACCAGACGTCTTCAGGTCAACAGGATGTGAAAACCTCCATAGTTTATCATCTATGTGAACCTCAGACATCAATTTATTCATTTAACTAAATCAATAAATCCTTACTTTGAGAAACTACAATTTTATTTATAATTTATTTTTTTCTCCTGTTTCCCCTCAGCAGTCTTACACTGCTGGGTTTTGTTATGTTAGTTTGGGTTTGGTAGTCTTAGTTTGTGTGCTTTGTTTGTTTTCTTTAGGTAGTTTTGTTTAGGCGGAGCTGCTGACTCTGAGGGTCGACATGGCGGGTCAGCCGTCTCCATGACTGATTTTATGTTTGTTCGAGGATCCACAGGTGGATCTGGATCCGCAGGTGGATCTGGAGCCGCTGGTTGCAGAACGCTGGTCTAGACAGACACTTTCCAAACCTCACTGACTCCTCCCATTAGGTTATGTTGCTGTGGAAACGCCTCAACTTAAACTCCATACTCTAAAAACACAAACACAGAAGCCTCATTGTCCAAACACGTCGGCCATCTTTCTTGTTTCCATGGCGATGCATTCGGGGTCCTCCGCTCGTCAATAAGAAACTGTGAGGCTCGAGTTTCCGTGAAGCAGAAACGTTCAAAACCGGCAGAACAGGAAATGTTTCTGTGACGTTTCTGCATTCAAGACATCGTCACATGTTGCCATGGCAACAATGAGGCCATGAGGGCTGCAGAACTGGCGTCGCTATGGAAAAGTGTCAGATCAGGTTTGATGTTTTGGTATGAAAACTGGATCATGGATCCTTCAACCTCAGACGTGTAAAATGTATTATGGTTGCTATGGAGATGGAGTCTCTATGACGTAACTATGAGTTTCACATTCTCTCTGTGAGGTAATTGATGTCCTGGATTTGGTCACCGTGTTTCTGATTTGGCAGAATCAGATGAGCTGCGATTCTCTTCCAGATGTTTTCGTGGTTCTGAAGTTTCCTTCCAGGTTTCTTTCATCTCAGAACTTCTCTCCACTGATGGAACGTACGGAAGTGGGAAACGGTTCCAGGCTGAGGCAAGACTTGTGCAGGGTTTCCATGGCAACATGATGAACGGGTAATGTCAGAGATCCAGTTTGACAAATCCATGAAGTTTTCTCCAATTAGAATTTCTTCAAACAACAAGAAGTTTATGAACCAAAAATGATACTTAATGTTAAGGAAACGGTTCGGTAGAGCCGGGGTCGGATTATATAAGTTCGTTTCCCCACACTCCCTTTTCAAGCTATCTATGATTTGATGCCTGGTTATTCTATGTCTGACGTATCTTTGGACGGACGTAGACCTCTGTTGGTTGTATTCCTTAAAACCGTTCTGCTCTCCTTGGACTGTTTACATTATAAGAGGGGTCATCTGGACCCCACCAGATTGAACCTTTTATGATTTTTGAGTTTCACTAATGTCCATGGCAGACATAAAATCCTGTCCACCTTCGTCCACATTTGTCATGGAAGGAACCACATCAATATGTGGGTGGGGTCATCTGGACCCAAAGGGTTTTAATTACTTGAAATAAATAATTTGAATTCAGATTCTGTAGATCGTCGGTGGGAAAACTTTCTCACTCGTGGGCCACAGTTCTAAAATTTGACAGAAGGGCCAAACTAGGAGCAGATTTCTGGCATGTTTTGGTCCTTCACCTCTTAAATATCATGGGATCTGGATGAAAACGTACTTGAATCTTGACTGAAATGACTTTTTATTAGTTATGAATTTGTTTTTATTTCAAAACGGTGGATTTTGTTCTTATTTAGAACCATCTTCACCAACGGGTTGAAGCTCCTCAGAGAAAAACTCTATTTTAGGAAAATCCTGTGATCATGTGGTGTTGGAATAACCTGGAAAATGACTCGAAATCACACGTGAATATCAGAAAAACAGCAGATCTTCAATAACTACATGAATACAAAAGAACTTCCTGTCAGTTTATTTGTAGTGAGGCGGCGAGGTGAGAGTCCTCCAAAGATGGAAGAATGACGTCGAGCTTCCGTTTGTGTCTCTGAGACTGAAGGAGCGATTATGTCCCAACACAAACACACGAACGTATCTCTGCGTGTTCCTGCAGCTCTCTGGGATAATCAGGTCCACAGATGGTCCGGTGTCACACCAGCTGAGCGGCTGCTGGCGTCCGGGCCGCCGCCGTGCTGTGACGCCATCTTGCTCTGTCCTCGCTGTGAACAGTCCCAACACGAGCTGAAACTCCTCCTCCAATTTCAGAAGTTCATTTATGAAAAAGAACAAATAAAAAATGTGTTTATTTACAGCTGAGAAACGGTTGGAGCATGATGGGAAACAGGAGAGAACGCTGCTGCCAGATGGACCAATCAGAGGATCCAGAACGACGTTAAAGCAGGTTTGAGAGAGGAGACGACGTCTGATGGAGGAGAAGCTGCTCCATCACTACCAGCGGAGAAGGAAACTTTTCCATGAAGCCGTATCTGTTTGGGCAGAGAAGCTAACGGACACGGTTAGCATGATGACCTCAACGTTAGCTAGCAATCCACAAGTCATCTGGTTCCATCCAGCCGCTGATGTCCTCTCACTCTAAAACAAATCGTTGGGTCACAAACTCTTGTTCAGGTCGTCAAGTCGTCAGGTCATCAGGTCGTCAGTGGTGCAAGTCATCAGATCATTAGGTCATCAGGTCGTCAGGTTATCAAGTCATCAGGTCATTAGTCTGACGGGTCATCAGGTCGTCTGGTCTTCAGGTCATCAAGTCATCAGGTCATCAGTCTGACAGGTCATCAGGTCGTCAAGTCGTCAGGTCATCAGATTGTTAGGTCGTCAAGTCATCAGGTCATCAGTCTGACAGGTCGTCAGGTCGTCAGGTCTTCAGGTCGTCAAGTCATCAGGTCGTCAGTCTGACAGGTCGTCAGGTCTTCAGGTCGTCAAGTCATCAGGTCATCACGTCAGTGGTGCAGGTATCTGTGAGCCGAGTCTCCTCAGCTAAACCTCTTCAGTCAGAGCAGAGCTTTTATTTTGTAGGAGTCACCGTCTTGTGTTTGATGACAGAAACCTTCAGCAGGAACCTCAGAGACGTTGGTTTGGGTCTCGACCTTCAGAGCTGAGCGTCCCCGTCGGGGGGGTGTGGGCAGCAGCTGTCCCGCGGCGTGCACAATGCGGCCGTGACATTTGAGAGGCCGTTGGAGCCGAGGCCCGGCCACGTGAAGCTGCAGCTCAGGAAGGAGTCCAGCATTCTGCTGGGAGGACGGACGGCCAGAGAAGATGAAAGCGTCAGGGATCAGGCGGCGGCGGCCGTGATGAAAACAGGCGGCGGCGTTGAGCCTCCGTCCGCCGCTGCTTTCAACCGCTGCCATCTCATTTCAAAGGGATCATCCCGGACTCTCAGAGACGCAGCATCTCTGCTACATGCAGACATAATCCATTTTTCATCAGGCTCCATAAGCCCCCCGGAGGAGCACCCCGCCCCCGCCTGTGTTTGTTTTGGTTTGAAGGTGGCGGCGCTGAAAGGGTGGAGCATCAGACGAGGTAAAAATAGACTCTGCGTCATCGCAGGAGAATCCTCACTCCCCTGCAGGGACTCCTCTGGGCTGATCCTTCCACTCACACCTGCATCACCAGCAGGTGAGAAGCCACGCCCACAGACGGGAGTGGGCGGGGCTGGAGGAATGCGAGGAACGCAGGCAGCTCACGTCACGACCAGAAAGACGAGAAAAGCAGGAGGGAGACGAAGAAAACAGAGGAAGGTTTCTACGGAGCGCCGGAGGGACAAAAGGAGCGAAACCATGACGAAGCAAAAATCAATCAAACGATTTGTTTGTTATTTAAAATGTGAGACGGTTTTAAAACAGGCTGTTAATGTTGGACTTCATATCACTTCATATGAATTCAAGTTTCTAAATATCTCATTGATCTTACTTTAACATATTTAACCCTTAAAACACCACTGACAAACCAGGTTACCATGACGACAGCCTGTCTGGATTCAGATTCACTTAAAATCATCTGTCAGACATGAACAGGTCTCCGTGGAGACGTTTACTGGAGGTGGGACCTTCATAAATGATCAACCAAACACAGGAAGTGAGCCTGGTGGTGACTTCAGCGGGAACGTGTCCGGACATGTTGGAGTCCGAGGTGAGCTGCAGACTTCATCAGAGTTCATCTGAGTTCATCTGAGCCGTCTGCCTCACGTTTATGGAAGTTCAGTGACCTCTGACCTCTGGAAAGGTCATCCCCACAGTTCAGTCCTCTTGGAGATGACGGAGAACATCTGACCTTCAGGTGAAGATGCAGA
>NC_050530.1:5085135-5085443 GCF_002922805.2 Oryzias melastigma | reverse complement strand
GCTCCGTTCCTGCTCCGTTCCCGCCCCGTTCCCGCTCCGTTCCTGCTCCGTTCCCGCTCCTCCCAGCCTCATCTCTCTCTGGCTCTGGAAGTTTCTCTGCTGGTTGATGTTCCTGTCTGTGTAATTTAATCTCAGAGAATCCCTGCAGCGTTCTGCTACCAGAAACCTCTGAGCTAAGAATAGATTCAGAGTCTGCTCTGTAACCTCTGTGTGTGTAACTGTGGAACATGTTCCACAGTTACACACACAGTAACACACACAGTAACACACACAGTAACACACACAGTTACACACACACACACACACAC
>NC_050530.1:5081907-5084978 GCF_002922805.2 Oryzias melastigma | reverse complement strand
CCCTTGGTTTAAAGTCTCAGTTGAATTCGTGTTCAGATTATTATTTTTTAAGTTTCTCCCTCCAAACAGAGAGGTCCAAAGTCCTCCATCGTGAGAGTAAACCACGTCGACAAACACTTTTCCTCACGTTGAACCACAGAAGTTTACATTTAAATGTCCGTAATGACTTCATGTTGAACCGAGACCTTTTTAAAGTTCTACGGTTGTTTTGGATATTCAAGCACTGGAAGCTCCGCGCTAACGCTAGCGGACCGGAGATTATTGATGACGTCATCAAACGAAAGTCACGTCTGAAATATCAGACACTATTTTGTCATAACTCTCCGTCTGGAGGGATAAATGAAGGGAAAGGAGAAGGGAAGAACTCGGATTGGGCCTGAATGTGTACCTGTCTGCATTTAAAACATTTCTCTAATCAGAGTTTCTCATTTTTAGCCTTCATCTTCTTCCTTTAAAAATAATCTGAATTCTGTTTTACAGTCGTGGTAACAGAGATGTTTATCATAGTTTTGTGTGTATTTATCCTCAGGAACATGCTAACGTTAGCGCTAGCTTGACCTCTACTCTCCAAACTAACGGTGCTCCTTCACTTCCTCCTCACATCCGTGACTCAGGTCTTCACTGTGGAGTCTCCAACCTCAGTGACCCAGAAAAGCTGCTGCTGTTGGATGCTGATCAGCATGACTCAGACAGTGGATGGATGAAGCCTGAGGACACCTGCTGCTCAGGTGAAGCGGGTTCTTCAGCTCCGTGCTCGTCTCGGCTTGTTTGGGTGGAAGGCGTGATGCGTCACAGATCACATGAGGATCAGTCAGCGAGGACAGGAAATGCTGTTTCCTCTCAGCAGCAGCCTGACATGGTTCATGGGGGCGGAGTCTGGCGAGCTTCACCTATCTGCTCACATACCTTTGAGCTGCTTTGGAGCAGATCAGGTGATTTTCTCTGATCATTCTCTCGTTTTTCTGTTTTGTTCAGAGATGACAGCAGGTTCCACAGGCCCCGCCCACTCTGTCAATACTTAACCATCTCAGGTTGAGGACCGTCTCCTAATGCTCTACATGATATTTAGAGAAAGGTCGAGGTGGAATGAAACAGATTCACATCTTTGCTGCTTTCAGGAGCAAGGGCTGCTGGGAGATCTGTGCCCTGCAGGTCGATACGCTTCCCTCCAGCGCTCTGAGGTTCTCCAGAATATCGACCCGTTTGATTCTGTTCTTTCACACAAGGATCTGTGAAGAAAAAGAAACAACAGAACTTTAACTCGGCGCCGCTCCGTTCACAGAACGTCTTTATGTTCAACGCCTCCGTGTGCAGACATGGAGACTCGGACCTGTGATCACCTCGGTCTGGTCAACAAACAAATGTTTTATTCACTTCTTAAGATTTAGGACCTCCTCCTGCGCCTCCACAGGTTATTAGAAATAACATCTCAAAACAATAAAATGTTTGTTTCAGGTAAGTTTTAGGATTCGTCAAACGGAATTATTGTGGTTCAGAAATGACTTTAAACCGTCAGAAACACAAAGGAATTCATTAAAAAAACAGAAACAAGGAAGAAAATAAATATATGTGTCTCTGATTACACTTTTAAACTTGTCTGATTTGGAAAAAAAGGTTTTAAAGTTTAAAAAACAGCGTGATGTTCTCTCGCAGCCTCAGTAGCTTTGAAAAAGCTTTATTTAAAACACGTCCGTGGACAAAGACGAGAAGAAATGTCTTCAACTATCGTCTCAGACTGAAAGAATGTTACATATTTGTCCAAAAACAGGCTTCACAGGTTACCTGGTGACTCTAAATGCCCCCCAGGTGAGCTTGTTCAGGGTGAACCCCCAACAGCAGCTGGGATAGGCTCCAGCAACCCTGTCACCCTGACAGCGATGGACGGTTGGGTTTCTTTGATGGCACAAAACTCTTCGTAACGTTCCTTTGAACCGCCCAATCGTCTGCTTTAGTGATGTACATGAAGTGGGCGGAGCTAGCTCTAATCAATATGGCCGACTCAGTTCAAGCTTCCGATCTCAGACGGTTTCCTCTGAACATTCGTGTTTTTTAAAATGTTTTTCCTTATTTTTCCAAAGATTTCTGTTAAGCTGATGTTGAATCTTGTCCTCAGCCGGTTTGGGTGAGACGCTTTCATCCTCTCTGCTCCTCCTCAGGAGGACCAGGAGGAGATGAGACGCTCCTCCGTCACACAGTCTGTGTTTGTGGTTCTGGTCCGTCCACGGCGGCCCGCAGGGATGTGCTGGAGTTGCATAACGACTTCCCGTTCAGCACTTTGCTGTGATTGGACGTGCTGCGGCGCCGTTTGCAGATCTGCTGCTCGGCGGCTCGGATCCTCATTACAGGATCAACTCTTTCATCCTTCAGTTCAAAGCGGCGAGAAGACATGCGCTGCATCTTAAGGAGGAAGAGGGGGAGAATGAGGAGGAGCAGGGGAACCCGCTGGGGGCGGAGCCAGGCAGGAAAGGCAGCTGGACTGAATGAAGATGTAACTGCAGCGTTTCAACAGTGATGAGACATTTTCTCTGGTTACCGAAGGACAAACGTCTGAGTCACAGCGGCGACCTCCGTCTGAGCGTGACCTTCTGTGGCGGCGCATGAATCAGACGTCTCTGAAGGGGAGGAGCTTCAGCCGAGGAGAAGGTCACTGAAGTTGCTCCTCCATCAACTCAAGGACCTGAGGTTCAAACCTGCAGGATGGAGGATGATGTCACCTGAGGAACGAGGGTTCAGGTGTTTCTGTAGTTCAGGTGGAGCTCTCACGGTCAATGTTCTGAAAAACATTCGCCAGGTTGATGTTTAGTCTGTTTCCTGAAGGAAATGATTTAAGAGTCGATCATCAAAAAAACAAAATCATCAGTAAACAAGCAAACAAACGGTGGTCTCTATGCCTAACATCACCAGTCGATGTAGCATTTAGAGATTCACACGTTTCATTTAACTGAACCAGAAATCCATCCATCCGTCCATCATCCATCCATCCATCCATCATCCATCATCATCCATCCATCATCCATCCATCCATCCATCATCCATCATCCATCCATCATCCATCATCCATCATCATCCAT
>NC_050530.1:5073558-5080853 GCF_002922805.2 Oryzias melastigma | reverse complement strand
CCATCCATCCTTCCATCCATCCATCATCCATCCATCATCCATAATCCATCCATTATCCATCATCCATCCATCATCCATCCATCCATCATCCATCCATCATCCATCCATCCATCATCCATCCATTGCCCCCCCCAATAAAAAAATCTTTATCTCCAGCTTTCACATTTTCTGTCCAACCTGTTTTTCTGTTTATTTTGATGTCCAGGTATATTTTTGTCTATTAATTTGTAGGATTTGGGGAACCTTAGGAGTCAGCGTCCCGTCTCCCCCTCTGGTCTCTGACGGGAGCCGTCTCCAGAGTTCTAAACTCACTACACCTGCCAGGAACCCCAGCACACAGTTCCTGGGAGTCCCTCAGACTCACCCACCTGTTTCTGAAGCAGCACACAGAGCCTGGTTCAGTTTAAAGAGTTGTTTTTCTGTCACTCTGCCTGCATTACTGAGCGTTTCTATCTGGACCTGATCTTTTGTTTCTGTCCCTGATTGTTCTCTGATTACCTGCTACCTGCCCTGACCCTCACCTGGATGTATATATATCAGTGGTGTTCAGCTTGTTCTGTTGGCTCCTCCTCAAGTTCCGATGATCCTTTGGGTTTTCCAGTTTTGTTCATGTTCTACAATAAATCTAAATGAATATTAATAAGCAGTTTTTAAAACTTTTTGTTTTCTAATTCTTGCTGCTACCAGAGTCTGGTGGGAGCGTAACATAAATGTTCTTCACATTTATCAGTTTGATCAATAATGATATAGTTTTGGTTAAAGTGAATCAGAGTTTTGCAGCTCTTTCATTTTTTACCACAATTTGTTACTCTAGTTTTCTTGTCTTTGTTGTCTTTTTGTTTTTCAATCTTGAATATTTTCTTGTGACCAAATTTAAGACTGAATTTTCCGGCTGCTCTTTTCTTTTCAAAGCTTCATCCTCTGTGTCTGACGAAGACGATTAATGGAACCTGAGAAGGATCTCTCAGCTTCCTCATAGCAGATTCCATCGGAGTTCATGAGCAGGAACTTCTTCCTGAATCATTTCTCTGGGAATCACCGAGACTTCCCGTCTGAAGCTCATTCATAACAGACAGAAGCAGGTCAGGTGTGTTCTTACGCAGAACCAGATCATCGTTTCTGATCTTTTGTTTGGTTTTAGAGCAGATCTTAACTACAGTCACGAGGAGGCGGGGTCTTCTGCCGGACAGGTGAACCTTCAGCTCTAAAAAGGGAGGTACTTCCACCTTCTCACCTGTTTTAGTTTCAGAAAGTCCAGGATTTCATAGCCTAGTACCTGTGAAAGATGGCGATAACCACGCCTCCAAAAACAGCAGCTCCTGAGAAGAGTGAATGAAGAGATCAACGTTGAAAAACACGAACATTTACAGAAATGAATGTTTACAAACAGAATTATTTATAAACATAAGCATTTAAAAACGTGGACATTAATCACCAGCAGCGAACGCTTCCATGAAGACAAACGGTCGTATCTCATCTGCTCTTATTGGATGTTCTTCGTGGCTTCATGGGATGTAAAATTAACAAGCTGTCAGCTGGAGGATGAGATGCTGCGTGTGTGTGTGCGTGCACGGCTGCCTGAGAGCGTGCATGAGTCACGGGCAGTGGGCGTGTGCAGAGCTGCATGTGAAGCTGGCGCCGCGGGCTGAGGGGTCAGCGTATCAGGAAAGGGCAGCGCCGACGGAGGACGAGCTGGACGCTGAGGCCCTTAACCCTCGCTGACGGTTCCTTAAGAGTGTGAGGAACCTTCATTAGAAGGTTCCACCTGTCTGGCAGGTAAACAGCTTCAGGTTTCACCTTTGCATGTTCAGAAAAAACCCTCTCCTCAACTCCCTCATCCAGACCAGTTTGACCAGCGTCTGAGTGGACACTCCCGCCTCCATCATCACGCCGAGCGAAGCTGCTGCTGCCTGAAGTGAAGGATGCTGGGAAGCTGAGGGAGGGGCCTAAACCTGGTACCAGCTGCTCCATCAGTTCTACTCCATGGAGATCCCATTTCTATCTCGAGTCCAGAAGAACCTGTGGTTCAGGAGGAACAGGGCGGTTCTGGTTCTGGAACAGTGGATCGGTTCTCCACTTCACACAGACTGATGGTTCATTTCACTGACAGTTTCCTTCAATATTTGTCCTCAATCCTCATATTTTCAGGATTTTCTTCATCTATCTCCCTGAATGACAAAGATTTGAAATGTTTTTTTTACTGAAGCAGTTTGTCTCTGTGAAAGTGGATTCTGTCTCACGTCTGAGCGGTTTGATTGGAGAACTTTCCCTCCGACGATCATTCCTGCACAAACAGCAGCGGCGCTCCTGTTGCTGTTTGTGGTCGTCGTCATGGACGCTCCAGCGGGGAATGTGACGTCTCCACATTCCACGGCTGCCTCCGACACCGGCTCACCGCGTCACGCCGGCTCAGCTCGCCTCAGGAAAACATCCACCGAGTCACTTTAACCTTTCAGGTCAGACGGGGGTTTGAAAAGACAAAAGCAGCGTTTCTGCTGGAGAGGAGAGGAAGAACTGCAGCTTCAGTCGCTCACGTTTGTGTTGTTCAGCCTCACGTCCCTCTGCTGCCGGAGGACGATCCGTTTCTGAGACCCACCGGAACATTTAGGATAAACCATCAAAATATGGAACAAAATCCTCAAACTAGAGCAGGAAAAATCTGATTTCAGGGAAATATTTGGTCTCTGGGCCTAAAATATTGTAAGTTTTAGAACGGATGAACAGCCGGTCCAGTAATGAGGAACAAATCCTGATTAGAAATGTTCCCGTCCAGAACTGATCCCACTTCAGAACCAAAACATCAGGAGAAAAGTGAGAGAGGTTTGTGAGAATTCTGGAAATACAAACAAGAATCTGACATTTCAAACCATCAAATCTGGCAGGAATCTCACGCAAAGAATATTTCCGTCCCAATTCTCTGGACGCTCCTGAGATATTTCTGCAGTAGCTGCTCATTAGAAATGTCTGAAGGAATCAGAAAGATGTTTTTAGGATTCTAGAGATCCACAGTGAGATCCGTAATTGGAAAAACCTAAAAAACTTCTTGTTTTGTTCCTCCAACTCATCTGGGATCTGCCTCTTTGGGGAGGGGTACTGTCAGGATTATGAACGTTGGTTTGAGTTTTGATCATTTCTTCATGTTTTTTTCCTGTTTTGATTAATTGATCAATTATTCCGTTTCTGTCACCAAAGCCCGGTCTCTTTGGGTTCTCCACCAGCATTTCCTGGCAGAATGCAAACATTTGTTCTAAACTCTGTTTCCTCAAAAGCAGGAAGAACGTCTGAAACCATCAAACAATCAAAGTCGGACCGTCCTCGGACTCTGAGGCTGCAGAGCCTCCAGCTCGCTGTCAGGCGGTCTGTAGAAAAGCATCAGCCTAATAAATAAACAGCGACTGAAGTGGATTGCTTGGCTGGTCATCAGGGAGACGTCTCTGCAGCAGAGGTCAGAGGTCGCGCTGTAATAACCGCCGCCTCCATCACGGCTGATGAATCCTGTCAAAGTGACTTTGGAGGATGTAAATAAATGCTGTGGAAGCTCGAGTGTCAGAGTCTGCCGTCAGAACCCTCACGTGCAGCCCAGAGAACCGGTAAACCGATCCTGTTGTTCTGGAGGACGTGGAGGAGGAAGCGGCCCGGTGGCGGCCGGCGGGACACGCTGTGCCGCCGCCGTACCGTGACTGACAGCCGGTTTCAGGTGAATGGGACGGAAACCAGAGAGGGAGTCTGTGGGGGCCGGCTCGCGGGCTCAGGTACGTTCTGTCAGTCTTTCCATTCACACCTCACTCTCCATCAAAGGCCTGAGCTGCAACCGGATCTCCACCTGAACCAGGGACTCCGAGTTCTGGGCGGAGCAGCTCCTCTTCCACGAAAAGAACAACCGCACGATCTGCTTCAGGGAGACGAGGGAGTCCATTCAAGCCCGTCAGTGACGAGCTGCAGGAGTTCGATCTCCACGTCTGAGGATGATGATGAAACTGGAAGTTCTTCAGGAAGTGCTTTGAGCTGAGCATCACGGATGCAGCAGATCCTCATGGATCCTCAGGGGTACGGCAGAGCCTCAGGGATGCAGTGGATCCTCATGGATCCAGTGGATCCTCATAGATGCAGTGGATCCTCATAGATGTAGTGGATCCTCATAGATGCAGTGGATCCTCATAGATGTAGTGGATCCTCATAGATGTAGTGGATCCTCATAGAATCAGTGGATCCTCATAGATGCAGTGGATCCTCATAGATGTAGTGGATCCTCATGGATGCAGTGGATCCTCATAGATGTAGTGGATCCTCATAGATGCAGTGGATCCTCATGGATGCAGTGGATCCTCATAGATGCAGTGGATCCTCATAGAATCAGTGGATCCTCATAGAATCAGTGGATCCTCATAGAATCAGTAGATCCTCATAGATCCGATGAATCCTCATAGAATCAGTGGATCCTCATAGAATCAGTGGATCCTCATAGAATCAGTGGATCATCAGAGATGCAGTGGATCCTCAAGGATCCAGCACAGTCGGCGTTCAGCTCTTAGCAGAAGTTTGTAGCCAATCTAATGAGTTTGTACCGTGAGGGCGGGGGTGGGGTGGGGGGTGTGTTTCCTTTAACGATGGGCTCCAAACATGTTGCTGTTCAGACGCTGAAGCCACGCCCCCGACTAAAAGAGACAAGTTAAGGTTCGTATGAAGAGGACTCTGAGGTTTGGATCTGCAGGATGTTCTCAGGAATCGGATCCACGTTTCCATTCAACCTGAAGCTCCTCAGGAGCTGCAACAGCAGCAGCAGGTCAGCTGACCCGACTCAGGGTTCACCTTGTGGGCGGAGCTTCTTTATGAACGGTCACAGAACTTCATAAAGTGCAGATGTTAGAAGATCCCCTCCAAGTTTAAAGGGTTTAAATGTGCAATAACATAAGGATGAGAGTCGCTGTGCTCAAGAAAACAAAGATGTTCTGTCAGAATCTGTGACTCCATCCGGATCCTCATGGAGATCCGATGGATTTCCACAGGAATCTCCTTCTCTGAAGCCCGTTGATGGAGAGGCTTCTGGGTAAAAACGTTTAACGTGTTCAAGACGTCTGTAGACGGAAGAAAAGAACATAAAATAAAACCTCAACGGATTATTTTATGCAATAAAACTGTTCAAAACAAAACAGAAATACATCTGATGAAGGATAAAATGATAAAATACTAAAAACTATTTTTTTAAAAGCTAAAAAAACTGAGCTGAAAACACTGACAGATGAGATGATTAAACTCAGACGAGGTCTCCCTTAAAAAAGAGATCCTAGCTGATGAAATAAAATAAAATATATAAAAATGAAATAGAATAAAATATATAAAAATGAAATAGAATAAAATATATAAAAATGAAATAGAATAAAATATATAAAAATGAAATAAAATAAAATATATAAAAATGAAATAAAATAAAATATATAAAAATGAAATAAAATAAAATATAGAAAAATAAAATAGAATAATTCCAAACCTAAACAAACTTCTCAAAGTTGATCCGGTTTGTGTGATTCAGATGAAACAAAAGAACAGAAAAAGCTAAAGTTGTAATTTCAATTATTTATTTCAAGCCATTAAAACAAAAGAAAGAACATTTATCTATATGTTCATATCAAACTATTTAGACACATATCAATCATATCACTGTGAGGAAACACGCTTTGAATCTATTGTATATTATAGTTTGGTCGATTGTTTTAAGCAGTAGGAGGAAGTGATGTCACAGAATCTCTCCCTAACTCTGTTTCTATAATGTTTCATATAAAATGTTAAATAAATGAGAAGTTGTAACTTAAGTGTTTGTTTTGATGTGAAGCTGCTTAAAACTATGGAATCAGTCAATGATGTCATAGTTAAAATTATTAAGTTCTTTTCCATTTTGTATATATTTTTCTTTTATGTTGAATTCTTCGTTAGAGTAAAGATGTGTTCCTTAAATCCTCCAGTCACAGATTGTTTCCTGTAACATGAAAACGTTTGAGTCTCACGTTTCTGTGGAACATCTGATGAACCGTCAGAGTTCACTGACAGCAGAGAGACAGACGCCGGCTGAGCCTCGGGCTGCAAACGTGCACGCCCACACCGTGCACAGGACATACACGCGTGTGCACGTCACGGCCGCAGAGCTAATTCTGTCCTACTGAGGTGGGTGTTAGATGACAGGGAGGCCGGTCTGGAGCTCCACAGACTCAGGCTGAGGCTGAAGCTGAAACTGAGGTTGAAGCTGAAACTGAGTCTGCAGCTAAAATTGAGGCTGAAGCCAAGCTGAAACTAAGCGGATGTCCTCAAGAAAAAATGCTGTTTTCAGGTCTCAGTATCAGAGCGACGGCGGTCAGAGAACGGAGAAGGTTCTTTCTCTGCTCAGGAGGAAGTGGCTGTTGGCTGAAACTGTCGGCTGAAACTGCTGCCTCAGCAGTTTGATCCCTCCAGGCTGCTTCAGCAAAGGTCAGGAGGTCATCTCCTCACAACGAGGAGAAAGTTTTCTTTTCTCTGAGCGGATTCAGCACAAACGTCAGGAAAAACCTCGGAGCCTCGCGGCTCCTTGATCCCGGTAATCCGGCGCCGCGGTCACCTCTGCTCCACTTGTTTGGAGACGTATGTGTTCAGTCAGGAAACACTGAAGCGGATTGAAATGTTTCAGAGTTTACATCCAAACATTTTCATGTGTCAGTAATCTGATTACTTTAGGGTCAACGAGGAGAAGTTATAAAAATGACAACGTGTGTTTATATTTTTAACCTCGTTCTACAGATTCGGGGGCGGGGCTAAACTGAGTCTCATTGTTACCAAATACAGAAATCCAAAGTAAATAAATTTAATGCCAACATGGCGTTTTGACTCCAGAGGTTAGATTCTGTCGGATGTTTCTGGAGACTTGATCAGTTTTTCTGTTTTTAACAGGTGAGTTTGTAAAATTTGAGAAAGATTCCTGTAATCAGCAAATAAATGGGTTGAATTTTAATCCTGTTTGATCTAATATTGAAATGAGGAAAAATCGGGGATTTATGTTTGTGGTGGAAATTTGTATCTCCAGGTGGAATAAAAACATCCATTCTGTCTTTATCAGAGTTGATTTATTTATTCCTGCTGTTGAAGGCGGATAAATACGATTCTTTTTGCAGACTGATGTGAACGTCCTCCATAGATCCTGATGAGGATCTATGGAGGACGTTCACCATAGATCCTCATCAGGAACAGTTTTTGTTTTGTGATGAACAGATCTCTCCAGGGATCCACTCCATGATCATTGGATCTTTTCATTGATCAGATCTCCTCCTCGG
>NC_050530.1:5070359-5073470 GCF_002922805.2 Oryzias melastigma | reverse complement strand
CTCATCAGGAACACAAAACTAGACGGGCTCTGAGTTTTTGTTTTGTGATGAACAGATCTCTCCAGGGATCCGTTCCATCCATGATCATTGGATCTTTTCATTGATCAGATCTCCTCCTCGGATCTTCTCATCACACTGACTCACGTCTCCTTCATCTCTGTCAGCATCACTCAGACCGTTTCCATGGTAACGACGAAGACCACAGACAGCGTTGTGACCGTTCAGTTTGTGTGAACACGTCTGGACCTTGTGACCCGTGTGGGCGTGGTCGGCGTTCCTACATGAACCTCGTAGTTTGACGTTTGTTAAAGTTTGATCAGATCCAGATGTGAAAAATGACTCAAATGGAAAACAGAAAACGTCACGTTTTCGGACAAAGTTCCAATAAACGGTTTGATTTTCCATTGATCATCAGTCCAACTACAGGATTCTGATTCATCTTTTCTAACCACCTGAAGTGAAACGGTGAGGATTTCTGCTCTGTGATTGAACGGGATCTTCAGTTACAGCCAATCAGCTGTGGAGGCCGTCGCCCCATGAGTCAGGTGACCGACTCCTGAGGTTCATTCCAGCCGTTTGACGACATGCAGAAGCATCTCCAGGGCGGATCGCTGCTTCCAACTGCAGACTGTGTCATTTAAATGTTAAATATAAAAGTAATTAACAGCTATAAATAGATTGAGAAATATGCTAATTTGGCCACACCCACCACAGGAGTCTGGATTAACTCAGCCACGCCCCTTTTTTAATCAGGTAAACATAACTGACAGGTGGAGGTCTGCAGGCTTCTAGTGATGCTTTTAATTCATTCAGGTGAGAAAAATGAAGTTTGGTTTCACACAAAAGTTTTCCTTCGTTCTGATAATCATCAAATCGATGATTGTAACGATGTTTCTGTGGATCTGAAGTTTTACTGGAAATCTGAATATTTAACTCCAGAATATTAGTGTTAGTTATTTTTATGTCTAAAATAAACTTCTGTGCAATAATCGTTTTGGGGACAAACATTTGACTGAAGAAGATCCGACTCTGTCAGCAGTTTTTAAGAAGATAAATATTTATTATAGGAAGATCTTATGATTACAGGTGGACATCGACGATAAAAAGAAATGCTGTTATTATTTAAGCTAATGCAGTGAGACCTTTTCTGGATGTCTTTAGCTTCCAGAGGCTAAAATGTTTCGGCTAACCGAACCGTAAGCTAGCTCAGATAGCAGCTTCTGGATGGAATCAGCTGTTGAAACCCAAGAAAAGTCAATAAATGAAGTTCTGGAAAAACGTTTTGTTGTGGGAAAAGTTCATCAGATGAGACCAGAAAAGATGAAAGAGTTTTTGGTTGGTTCAGTCCAGATACGAATCAGAACGCTGGAGGTTGTTTACCAGCATCACAGCCGAAGAACAAACAAACAAACGGACTTTGAGTTCCTCTCTGGACTAAACTAGAGGAGAGCATCATCCAGCAGAGATCTCCAAGCTTCTTTGGGGTTCTTCAGACTCATGCTGTGGCTGTAGCTTCTCCTGGACACTCAGAGCTCACAGCCTCTCCTCTGATTGGACAGTCCGTCTGCGTTCACACTGAAGTGAACCGTACCAGAGTTCACCTGCAGGAGAACGGGATTTAACAGGAAAATCTCCTGCGGTGAGATGAAAAGCTGACGGAGTTCTGCTCCTCAGCGTTTGGATTCATCTCCTCTTCTGCCCCTCCCCGTCTGTGTGAAGCCCCTCCCCGTCTGTGTGAAGCCCCTCCCCCCGGGGCAGGAGCAGGTTTCCGGGGGTTCACCTGCCTGATCCTCCTGAGACCGGCATCGTGCCTTCAGGGACTGACCGTCCTCTCCTGCCGGGAGGACAAACCGCTCGTTTGTGATCCACCACCCCCGCCCCCCAGGACTGATGCGCCGGCCTGACTGTTGAATTCTGTTTTTAGCAGCTGCTAAGAATAGCCCCCCCCCCCTCTGAGGATAATAGAGTTGCATAATCAGCATGTCAGCATTGTTCCTGTCGTAGTAACAAGTGATGCTGACGGCAGAGAGGACGAGGAGGCGGAGGAGGGAGCAGAACAAAAGGTAAGGGGGGGGGGGGGTTACATCACAGCCCCCCCCCAGAGAAAGTCAGAGAGTTTGGTTTAAGCAGCTTCGTCCTTTAGGACGTTAAGACCTGATTAATGACACAGAATAAACCACTCAGACCAGTTCAATGAGTACGGTGCTGGTTCGGTAGAACTGCGGTCCTGACCCGGTTCATTGTGAACAGGTTTCCTTCAGGGAGGACGTCCAGAGGAAGAATCCAGACTGGAAACCTTCATTCGTGGCAGCAGACGGACACGAGGTGGAGGCTGAAAGGAGACTGACCACACACGACAACCTTCCATTAATGAAGGCTCTCTATGACTCACCTGCAGACTCACCTGCAGACTCACCTGCAGACTCACCTGCAGACTAAACCTGCAGACTCACCTGCAGACTCACCTGAGCTCACCAGAAGATGCAGCCGCCCCTCTATGACCCTCCTAACCGGAAAACACAAAACCTGCAGAACCAGTACGGCAAATGTGTGCATTTGTGTTTATTTTAAATGTTAAAATCTCCGTAACAATCCGTGTTTACTGTTTGGGATTTCCAAACTCTGATTGTTTACATGTAAACGACGCCGTACACAGCGCCTGGACGTGAGGGGTCAAAGGTTCCTCTGGGGTCATTTCTGGTCACCATGCTGCAAACGTTTGAACCGCAAACATCTGAGCTCTTTTTAGACTGTAAACGGGTGTTGACAATAACATCCCTGTTGCCATGGAGACCAACTGCAGAGATGGAATTCAGGACAAAAAAAATCGGATTTCTAAACAAAAACATCATGACTCAAACAGCAGGAGCATAACAGAGAACGCAGTCAGGACCGAACTTCATCAGCTGTACGTATATTACAGATATATATATATAGTATATAACGTAGTAATATATTTGTATATATATCTTAACATTGTAGATAATGATGTTTATGACGTTATTCTGCGTAAAATCCTTTTTAAAAAGATGTGATGTCATGTTGGCGTTCTTAGACGAGAAGTAGGTGAAAGTTTTTCAGAATAAAACACAATCAGAGTTCTGATGCTCA
>NC_050530.1:5066870-5070179 GCF_002922805.2 Oryzias melastigma | reverse complement strand
ACCCCCATCTTACCTCACTTGCTGCCACTGATCCCTGCAGCACTCTGTCCTCTAATGCCCCCCCCATGTTTCCCTCCTTCACACTCGACCTCTGACAGCTCTACAGCAGCAGAGGCCTGGGTCATGTGAGGTGACCTCCTACAGGCCAGTGGAACCGGGTCACAACAGAACCCATCAGACTCCTCGGAGCAAAGCTCTTCACCGCGGCACGTGAGCCGAGAGTTTAGAGGTTTAGAGGTAATCCTTCAAATCCTCTTGAGACCGTAAAGCAGCAGATCTGCAGGCAGTTCTGGACCTCTGAGGGTTCTGCTCACATCCGAAAATGGGTGAAACAGAACCCAGAGATGCTTCTTTCAGATTTCTGTTTGATAGTGCTGCTAAAGGGGCAGAAAGGGGCGGTTCCATAGGCAGAAAGAGACAGAAAGGGGCGGTTCCAGAAGCAGAAAGGGGCGGTTCCAGAGGCAGAAAGGGGCGGTTCCAGAGGCAGAAAGGGGCGGTTCGAATGAAAAATCCCCGAGGTTTTCTGCACCAGAACATGGTTCTGATCCCCCTCTGAGAGAAGAGAGGAAGACGGCGGCACTGAAATCTAGAAATGATCTCAAACTCATGTCGGGACAGAGTCTAGACGTCAAGATGGTCCCGTTTTTATGACACTAAAGTGTCTCCGGTCTCGTGTCCAGCGACCGCTCCACGGCGGAGAAAAGGTTTCCCTGTTCAGGAGAACTCTGGCGGCGCCAAACGTCTCTGAAGAACCCAAAACCCAACGACGATAAAGCTAAAGAAACGAACTACAAAACCTTTATTTGGAGTTACTAGCTAACATTTCTTATTCTAATTAGTTAAACGAGTTAAGTGTTATTTATGGATTCAAATCTGGTAATGCTATAAAAGTGTAAACAAAAGTCATCATGGCTGCAGGACAGGAAGTTAGCTTGAAAGGCTAGTCGTGACAGCAGTTAGCGTGCTAACAGGCTACATGCAGCAGTTTAGCTTTAAATTACAGCAACACAATTTTAATAAACTTTAATCTGCAATCTGATGTGATCCCTTCTGATTCATGTTGATCTTGTTCGGTCGATTCACTGGGTACACACGTACTATTATGGGATATCAGTCATAATATCCCATAATAATACGCGTGTTACATGAGTTACAACACATACAATAGGCGTGATACCTCATTGTACGTGTGTTGAAACTATTTCTCTCCTTCAGGTAACAAAGGTTACAGACATATTTGGATTTATACTGACTTCCCTGAAGACAGCAGAACCAGGATATGACTATAATTTATTCATGGGGCCCTTTCACAATAAGAGTCCAATAATATTAAAAATAAACTAAAGAAATCTTCCGGTCTGCAACAGCCTTTTCTTTACGTAACGCCGCCTTACATCATGAATGATGTCACAGATTTACAGCGAGGTGGGTCAGCTGTGTGGCTCCAAAAATAGACGCCGTGTTTCCTCTCGCCGGCCTTCTCTGAGCAGAGAAAATCCTCTTCTTCCCGTGACTTTGATGCTGCTGCTGACAGTGTGACGTCCTCGTATTGATCTGACTTTGTAGCAGCTGATTAAACTTCTGAAGCAGATTGCATAATGCAGCAGCAGAAACAGCGGAGACTTAGAGCAGCAGCCGGGATTGCATAAGCGAGGAGAAAGGATGGATTCAGGTCATGGCGGCTCTGGGAGCTGTCGCCGGCGATTAGAGCAGACGCGCTGAGGCAGCTCCGGAGTCTGGAGAGGCCGCCGCTTCCAGGCTGTGGAGCCTTTCCACTCGGCTGCTGTTCTATTCCTGACCCGCCAGCGTCCAAAAATAAAACAGAAGAAACGAGTGGGTGAGCACATGGATGTGAGCAGCACCCCCCACCCTCCGCTCCACCAGTCACAGCATGTTCTCGCCCGGTAGCAGCATTTAAACACCAAATACGACGGTTTTCAACTCAAGAAAGGGGATTTCCATGAAGACTGAACCATTTTCCAGAATGTTTAATGAAAATAATGATGAAAATAACCACATGTAGTGATTTGAAGTGCAGGTCCCAAGTCTGGCTACATGCTGAAGGTTTCAGCACTAAAGGAAAAACTGAAGAAAACACCAAAGATTAAGGAAAACATTCAAAATGGTCTATTTTTTTTCTTCAATAATTTGAAAAACAAGCTAACCTTGGAGTTAGCAGTCTAGTTACACAGTTTTGGATCCAACATTACTCTGATCCTCACAGGAAATGTCCCCAAACCTTTATTTTTAAGGTTTTCAGGGTCATTTCTGACGGATAGCTCCGTCTTTTCTCAACGGTTGAAGTTTTTCGGAATCAAACTTCTCGGTATGGATTAACAGGTTTTATGGTGAGTCCGGAGCAGAACTGGAGCTGGTTGGACTGTCAGAACCGGTCTGAAGACAGAACCGCATGTTTGTTCTCAGGGACCATGCAGAGGAAGCTGCTCCGTCTCCCTCAGCATCGATGCTGTCAGGACTTCTTTCTGATCCAGCTCTGAACGCCGCGGAGCGTGCGCTCTGCTGTGGCGTGTCCGTGAGGACAAAGATCTCCACAGTCAAAGTGCAGCACGGAGGTGGCAGAGCATGGTGTGGGTCAGGGTTTCCTGAAGGGTTCTCATGGCTCATTACATAACAGAACAGAGGTGACCCTCAGTGATGCTGCTAAAGGATGAATGACTGCAGCTCATTTGAAACAACTTTATTGTTCAGCATTTAGAGAACAGAGATTTGGCACAAAAAAACTCCTGAATGTTTCAGCATCTCAGTTCATGAAGGTCTGAAGATCAGAAATGTTCCGAAAGCGGCACAGACAGAACTCAACTCTCTGTTCTGCTGCCTGTGCTGCCATCTAGTGGATGAAACTGATAACAACAATGTTACACTGAAGCTGGTTGTATAAAATACAATCTCTACATTTTTTATGTATAATGACTGTTAAGATCAAAGATCATATAGACAGACATGAACAAACTCAAGTTTAGTTTATTGAACTGATTTATCTGGAATTCAAAACAAAACTCCCTAAAAACAGATGAGACCCAAACCTGAAGATGAGACCGGAGCAAAGAAGAATGAAGATGTGAGCCGAAGAAATCGGAGTTTCATCTAGATTATTTCTGTATTTTCATTCAGAAACATCTTGATTAGTTTGTTGACAAATTTTATCCTTTGTTTTTATGAAATGACATCTAAAATGCTCCTTATATGTTGTAAAAACAGTTAAACATTTTTTTTGGTTTCCACAGCAAAATTAATCACTTCTTTCCAGATGGAGTTTTCTGTCTTTGCATGATTTATGTCCAGTGTGTG
>NC_050530.1:5054048-5066449 GCF_002922805.2 Oryzias melastigma | reverse complement strand
TATATGTATATATATGTATATATACATGTTTTATGATTCTCTGAGAGATGTATTATTTTTCATCTGACGTTAGCATGAACTTGGATATGTGAAAAAAATACTTAAAACAGTTCAGTAAAGCATAATATGGGTGAGATTGTAAACATTTGCATTTTTCCTCTCCGTTTCACACAATTTATTTTTGACAAATTTATGTTTTTTAGGATTAAGACTATTTGCACAAAGGGAGTTCCTCTGTTTTTTTCACGAATATAAAATAATTTAAAATCCTTAAAAAAAAAACAAAGAATTAACAGCTGGTTAATTTTTGACCAACAAATAAAAAGTTCATCATTTAGTGATTAAGGACAAGAAATTACAACTAATTCAGATTTATTTCACAGACAGCCTGAAATTCAGTTTTTGGTTCTACGTTCACTTTGTGGTACAAAAGAGAATTTAAGAATATATTAAAGAAAATGGAGAAAGCAATTTAAATTTTTGTATATTCCTTTCAGAGTTGAGAGGGGACTGCAAAGCAGAGGGAGGAAGTGAACTTATATAACCTTTATCTTCTTCATTCGTTACTGTTTTTATGTACTCATCATATTTCTGTTTTTCTATGATGATCCTGTGATATAAATGGAGTTAAAGTGAATGTTTTTGTGGACCTGATTACCTTTTCAGACTGACGGCGTCAGAGATCCTTGACCTGAAGTCCGACCAGCTGCCGTGAGATGACGGCGCGCTGCAGGAGCCCGTTCCCCTCACAGCTTCTGCCGTAAACCTCCCACATGATATGACCAGAACAGATGCGCGTCATGAATCACAGGTCCAGAACCGCCCGGCTCTCTGATGCGTTCTGCAGCCGCTCTGTCCCCCTCGCGGGCCGGACCACACGGCGGCGCCGGCCTCGCCTGAACCCAGCTCGTGAACGCATCGACCCCACCTGAGACCAAACGCAGCGGCGAGCCAAAACATATCAAAGCATAACTGGAGGCGGGCCCAGCTGAAATTAGAAAAGCATGGCGGCTCACACATGTTTCAGAGCACCAGCAGACTTCTAATTGATGGTAAATGTTGTAGCCCAGAGCGGCACATGAAAGCAGACGAGTGTTTTTAATAAACACGGGGGGTAATGGATAGCATTTGTTTTGGTTTGACATATTTGATCCACTTTCCTCAGCTGAACCGTCAGTTCTCCATAAAGGTTTGGATGAAACGTCTGTGGAGACGGCGTCCTCAGCCGCCATGATAACCTCAACGCTCCAAAGGTCATGTGACCATAACGGTCCTCACACGTTCACGTCCCGAAAGAGTCTGACCCGAAACATCAGAACAAGCCGTCAACAGTCCCTCCATCCCGACGCTTCCCATGATGCTTTGAGACTCTAACCACGGCGAGGTTTTTAATGTTCATTTGTATCTAAAGTGCTTCAGTTCTGCTTTAAATGAATGTGTCTCATCTTCATGTCGTCGCTCAGCAGAAAACCTGCAGTCAACGCGCTGAAACTCTTCTGGGGTAAACCTGCTCCCCTCCAGGTCGTGTCTCACCTGTTTCACCTTCAGATCAGCTGATCTTGTTGCTTCAATGACGTCCACTTGACTTCAGTCTGTTTCTGAGGCTGTTGAGGTTTAGTCTGCTGGGATTCAGTCTTTGGTTCTGCTGCTCTGTTTTTGTTCGTTTCTTTCTCCTCGATCGGTCTTTGTGTCGGTTTATCTGTTTGTATTTGAGTCAACAAATCTGAGGATGTTTGTTCTGGAATGAAGAAAAATGAACCAAATGTTTTCAGAGTTTAACCACTAATAAGAGCAGAAATCTGTTTACAGAGCGACTGATCTAAAAGCAGAAATAAAATGATTCCATTGAAATATGAAAAAAACCCTAAAGATGTAAAATACATTTTTAAAAGTTCATCTTCTGACTTTAAAGTTTTTATGTGAACAAAAACATCAAATCTTTTCATTTTTCCAGCTGCTTTACCAAAAGTCCTTAAGAATTCCTGTAAACACTTGGTGGTGTAATCTGGATCATTAGAAGTCAGTCATTTGTTGGTTTCATAGAGTTACTTTTCTACACAAATCTCTGTTCTGATAAAGTTCACACAAAAGAATTCACATTCTTTCTCAAAAAATACAACCTGGATCTTCTTTTATCTGTGGACACTTGTGTGAAGAAAAAGAATCACTAAATCTACAGATTTCTCTGCATGGAATCTCTCCGGTTTACTCGGCTTTAATCCTGTTTAATTGTCTTGTTTAACAAAAATAAATGTATATTTCAATTTCAAATTTCTCTGCTTTAAAATATTTTGGTTTATAAAAGTCTAATTTTGTAGGCGGAGTCTTTTGGTGTGTTCACACCGGGCACGTGACGCGCCTCCAGACGGCGTTCACTCGGGACTGTTGCTGCCCAATGCAGAGCATGAACTACAGTTGACTGAAGCGCTTTGGTCTTTCAGGGACCGTTCTCCAGTGGTTCAAATCTCATGGAGAGAAACTTTAGGGTGAGCACGGACACTTAATTCTCTGGGGTCCACGCAGTTAAATGTGGTGTGCCTCAAGGTTCCATCCTTGGCCCCTTGCTTTCAACATCTACATGGTTCCTCTGGGGAATGTGAGCCACAACATCACAGCTATGCTGATGACACCCAGCTGTACATATCCATGTCTCCTGATGACACAAAGACAAAAGAACTTTTTAACTGCATTTTAGATGTGAAAATATGGATGGAATATATTTTTTTGCAGCTCAACCAGGAGAAAACTGAAATTTTAGTTATTGGTCCTGAAGCCAAGAGAGAGAAACTTAAAGAACTTTCTTTGAGGCTTTCAGAAACAGAAACCTGGGTGTTATTTTTGACTCCAAGCTAACTTTTATCCCACACATTAAACAGGTGATCAAAACTGTTTTTTTGTCACAGAATCCGGTGAATTTCACTCCAGGCTTTTTCTTTCACGGCTCTATTTTGATAAATGGAAGAATTGGATTCGTAGAATTCCAGAAATATTAATCTCTCCTTCATGACCAGTTTTCAAACCGACCTGTTCAGGGTGTCCCACCTTTACCCAACAGTAGCTGGGATAGGCTCCAGCAACCCAGTCCCTGTGACACAGTCACACCTGAGGGACAAATCGGTTCACCTGATCGACTTTGGACTATGGGAGGAAACCGGAGTGTCCGGAGAACGTAACTCCACGCTCTAAGGTCCAGCTGGGATTTGAACCGGGACCAGAGCCCCCGCACAGCCCCCAAAATGCCCTTAGGATCTGACACTGCATGTTTTTGTCACGTTTTCCTCTCAAGCGCGGCGTGATGGGGCAGACTTCTCACCTGAAGTCTTCGGCGTGCATTCTGGGTCTGCAGACTCAGCGTTTTGGCTCCAGAGCTTCTGCAGCTCTGAGCTTCCTGCCGCCTCTTCTGTGATGGAACGCCGTACACCAGCCGACGCCCCGCCCCCTCCGGCCCTCCGGATCGAAGAAACAGAGCCTCCTCTGGGAAGCGGAACACCCTGGTTGAAGCCCACCAAGGCCGGTTCCTGGGAACCCTGAGACGCCTGCTGGCACGCCATGAAACACTTGAGAGCTTTACAGCTATGGCTCCTTACCCAATTAGGCTGCAGCACGAAGGCAGAGCGAAGCAGATTTACAACGCCACCAGGGCTGGAGATGGATGGACCTGTTTTGAAGTTTTCAAGGATGGAGGGGGGGCTGGGAATACGCTATTCCCAGGTCTCTTTTATCACGTCCTGTCAGACCTGCAGGTAAACGGAGCAGACTCCACACGGGGACGCAGATCCGTCCCGGACTCATCATCAAAGCACGACACAGGAGAAAAACGCTGCCAGTTTCAGTTTATTCTCAGAAAATGTACAAAATAGTTTGACTTCATAACAGACTAAGGTAATAAATACATCAGGAAGAAGCTGAAGAAAGTTCATCGTTGGATAGAAAATATTTTACAACCTCATTAATCTGTTAAAGACCCACTCTCATGAAAATGGTTTTTATGACGTTTTCAGACATTTATTAAGAAAATTAGGATAAAAATACATCTGAGGATGTATTTGTTCAAATCACTGAATCAGGAGCAGACAGAAAAAGCAGTTTTGATAAAAAAAATCATGTTTGTGGCGTGGAAGATACTCTGGGCGGGGCCAGAAGCTGCTGCTCCGCCCCATTCTGATGCTCAGTCCCCTGCTTCTCTTTTGACGTATTTCAACTTTCAAATGCGTGTTGACCAACTTCAGGCTAGACACGTGTGGGAGGAGCTACCGTCTAAAGTTTTCAGCCTCGCCGCTACATGGAAGCATTGACTGTATATCTCGTTTATGATGCATGGAAGACCTGGACTATGTTTATTTTAAAGACATCAGTAATACTCGTCTCCATGTCTATGTTCATGAGATCGTTCAGCTTCACCATTTGTATTTTATAAAGATTGATCGATCTACAGGAGCTGCTTTCAGCGGTACTTCTGTCTGTGACCCAGTTTGATGACTAGCTTGTGGAGTAAAATTTCCTCCAAAAGTTTTCCACGAACGGATATCAAACTCCACGGATGCAGGTAAGGAAGGTTCCACGGGCGCAGGACAGTCTCCAGGCCCGCTCCTCTACTCCTGTCCGCTCGTGAAACATCTCCGCGCTCATGGGAGTATTCTTACGCTCCTTAAACAAGCTCCGCCCCCTGGTGGAGGACCATGCGCTCGTGCAGCTTCTCCTACGCACCCATGTACAACTCAACATTGAAGGAAAAAGAACCTGAAATAATCGCGTATCATTCGTTTTTAAAATTAAAACTACAAATGAAGAAGGGAAAAAGGGACTGCTTTGTTTATTTATCTCTAAACTACTGTAGAAAATGAATCATTTTTGATCCACTAGGGGGCGGGGTTTTAGCGGCGTAAGAATACTCCCACTAGGGTGGAGAGGAGGCTCCGCCCACTAGGGCTGAGGCGAGGCTCCGCCCCCGAGGGTGGAGAGGAGAAGAGCCGTGACGACTGTTTCTTGCATCTGTGGCGTTGAATTCACGCTCGTATGAGACTTTTGGAGGGAAAAAACCATCATCCTTGCTGTCCCGCATCAGACTGAGAGGAATTTGTTGTTTTTGTCTCGATGAAAATGACAAAAATGTCAAAGTTTCTCCTCCATGTTGGTTTTAGCTCCGCCCTCTGAACTGTCTGTATGTTTTGGACTAAAAACAATGAATTTCTCTCAAAAGTAATAAAGTATCATTGAATTAAAGGCGTCCCTGATTGGTCGATTCAAGTCTTCTTTGACTTTCATTCCTGACATTCTGTGACTCTAAACACGCCCAGGACCTCTGATCACATCGACAACATTAAAACGGGACGCCCCACCCCCCCCCGACACGCGATGCGTTTTTGCAGGCTAGTAGATCCATGAACGTCTTGGTTTTCCTTGTCAGCTGGTGGGAGAGTGTAAACAGATGGGTGATGGGAAGAGGGGATGGGGTTGCTCCAACAGTCCCCCCACAACTCTAAGGCGAATTTCTACCGAACTGCTGCTCTGCAGAAACTATGTCCTAGAAAACGACAGCTTTGGGATTTTACTAAGTAAAATTGTTTTGGGAACGCTTTGGGAACGGATCAAAGATAATCGGGGTGGACTTCAGGAACCGAACGGCTACAGGAGCTCAGTCAGTCTGGATTCTGTACACATTTATACAGGACGGTCCTGAAGGTCCACTGTCCCCAGAACCGGCAGGACGGGATTCAGACTGTCGGTTCCTCTACGGGGGGCTGCTGGTGATCGCCCTGAGGACCTCGCAGGCGTTCTTGGACGCGGCGTCCTGCAGCCTCCGGAGGCGGCGAGGGCTGGCGGCGCCCATGAAGCTGTCGGGCTGTAGCACCGCCATGCCGTCGCTGACGTGGCCCATGATGAGGAGGAGGCCCTCGCTCGCGGCGCCCGTGATGTTTGGGCAGGAGCAGATCCAGTCCACGTTCAGGAAGGTGACCTCCAGAGGCCCCGCCCCGAAGAAGCGCAGCCCCATCTTCTCGTCCTTGAAGATCTTGTCGATGGTCACGAGGGCGTGGCCCGCGTCCTTGTCCTGGCTGACGTCCGTCAGGCGGCCGGTGATGACGAAGTCACTACGGCAGAAGCTGGGCAGCATCTTGGCGCGCGGCCGGCAGGCGGCGCAGCGGGGGCCCCTCGGGACGGGGCAGCTGTCCTCGCAGGCCTGTTTGGACTGGAAGTTGTTGTCGTTCCCGCCGCAGCCGCCGTAGATGAAGGTGTGACAGCCGCGCAGGGCGCTGCTGTACGCCCACCGCGGCTCGTAGGCTTTGCAGGGCCCCCGCTGGCTGGGGAGTCCGCAGGGCCCCGCCAGCTCGGGGCCACAGCACCGCATGCAGTCCTGGAAGGACTCGAACCCCCTGGGGGGCTCCTGGCCGCCGCAGACCGGGAAGCTCCGGCAGGCATTGGCGTTGGGCTCGTAGAACCAGCCGACCCGCTCCAGGACCCCCCCACAGTCCTCCTGCCCGCCAGGGGGCCTCGGGCACTCCTCGGGGGGGCAGAGGCTCTGGTTTGTGGGTGAAGGTGGGCTGGGGGCCTCAGCGGGCAGCACGGTCAGGAGGTGGAGCGTCTGGACCGACCCGGACGGGTTCTGAGCCGTGCACATGAACGCGCCCGAGTCGGTGGGCTGCGCGTTGTAGATGACCAGCTGACCCGCGTTGGTGACCACCATGTTTCCAACCACGTGGTTCCGCCTCAAGGCCACGCCCCGCGGCCCGTCGGGCACCCGCCTCTCCCAGATGATGTCGGGCTGGGGCCGGCCCGTGACCGCGCACAGGAAGCTGGCGGTGTCCCCCGCCCGCACCACCTGCTGGGCGGGGCTGCTGACCACCAGGGGGGGCTGCAGCTCGGTGGGGGGCGGCGGGGGCGTGGTGGTGGGGCCCGCCGTGGTCACGTGGGGCAGCGGGTGACCCGCCTTAGGCCAGCTGAGATGGAAGCGGCACGAGACCACCGTGAGCGCGACCCCCTTGGAGCACGCCTCCGCGTCCATGTAGCAGCGGTTGTAATACGTCATCCCGTCCGAGGCGCACGTGAAGCTGGGCTCGCGCCCGCAGCGCTCGCGGCACTTGCAGTGGGGCTGGCCGTCCCAGACGTCACACTCGGATCCCTGCTGCGTGCACGCGAAGCCCGCGCAGCTCGCCTCTTTGGGGGTCATGGACGCGCCGCCGCCCGCAGAGCGCGCGACCACGCAGCTGCGGCCCCCGCACACGTTCTGACAGCACTTCTCCGAGGACTCGCACTCCTGCGGGGGGGGGACACCTTCATCAGAGTCTTCATCACATCATCATCATCATCATCATCAGCTGCTGTGCACACGCGCACTATCTACTCACCTGGTCGGACTGACACTCCCGCGTGCACGTGCTCATGGCGTCCACCCACAGGTTGGGGTTCACCTCATTAGGGCAGATGCCCGCGTGCGTGTGGGTCACGGGCGGCAAACCTGCGGCGCGCAGCTCTGTGCACGCGCTTGCGAGGAAGCAGAGCCACAGCAGCATCTCCAGCTCAGTGAGCGCGCGCGCCTGAACGATCCAGGGGGGGAAGGAGTCACGCGCCGGGTCCGCGGGCCAGCGGGCGCGTGTCAGCGGGTCAGTCAGTGACGCTCGCGCGGATCAGAGCGCGGCCGGCGCACGGATGAAAGCTGCTGCTCACGCGCCGGGAGAAGCTTTAAGATGAGCGTGGGAGGGGGGAGAGGGGGCACCTGCCTGTTAAAAAGGCGCGCGGGGTCCCCGTTTAACTCTTTAGGCTCCGCGCGCGCGGCGTGCCAAGACGCGCGAGACTTCAGAGTCATTCTGTTTCCTGAAACTTTTAGAATATTTTAGAAAAGTTTATTTTTCTGTAAACAAACAGATGATGTGAGAAAAACAAATTCTGGTTCTGTTTGGACCGGAACCCCGCAGGCGCAGAATCTGCGTCTGCGCTGCGGTTGCGCAACATCTGCCCCCATCAGCTGACCTGCGTGTTTCTTTGTTCACGCGTGTGGATTCATGCACGTGCGCACTTGATGCGCATGCGTGCAGAAACAAGACGAGAGTTTCGACATCCCGACCCAAACAGTCCGGAGCTCAGACCCGACTGCAGAGGTGAGCTGAGGACAGGCTCGGGGGCGGGGCTCCGCGGCGCAGGCGCGCAGCGTCTAATGAATGAAGTAGTAATTGTGTAAAAGCTTCTTTGAAGAATTCCCTCCAGTTCAGCCGAGGACAGGCAGCTATTAAAGAGCGGACACACGCTGCGCGCGCGCGGGTCTCGGTTCTGGGGGGATCATTATGTCTGCCGTTTGGGGAACATCTGGGCTTCGTCTGAGCTTCAGGAGCTTCTAACCAGCAGAACCAGTAAACATGAAAGCAGCGCAGAGGTTATCCGAGGATCTCCAGAACATTTCACGTTCACGCGCTGAACTTCTGAGGAAAAAACGTGTTTGTGTCAAATAAACCCCAAAAATCTCAAACTCATCAAGAACAGAAGAGAACCGACCAGAGCCGGAGGTCACTCTGACCTTCCTGCAGCTCCAGGACTCCAGAGATCCACAGAGGAGGACCAGGAGGACCAGGAGGACCTGGAGTGACTCGTTCAGGTCAGAGTTCATGATCCATCAGAAAGAGACTTTTGGACAAACATGGATCCATGGAGCGACTGAGGAACGTTGGATCCACAAAACATCTGGACTGATGTTCCGATGAGACACCAGAAGAACTTCCTGGACACTTTCAGTCAGACATGGAGGTGGGAGTGTCATGGTTGAGGCTCCTCTCCAGCTTTGACCGATCCATGATCCACCCACTGATCTCTAGGAGATCCTGCTCAAGATTTAAGATCACTTTTTAACCAGATTAAAGTCCCGGGTTGTTTGTAAAGATGTGGGTCAGAGGAAACTGACATCCCTCAGGTGTGGTCTCCATGGTAACCACATCCTCCTCAGGATCTGTGACGTCTGAGGAGATGTGTGGTGGTTTGACCACCAGAGGGCGCAACTCTGTTGTTTAATGTCCGTTTTATGAGTAGATGAAGAAGTTCATCTTGAAACCTTTTGTCAATAAAGATAGGATGGACAAGGACAGATCGACACGGTCGTTCATAGTCCACACGCGTAAACCAGAACTTTGTCCTTCACTGAAGAGGTTAAGGAACCAAAACCAGGAGGACCTGAACAGAAGATGAACCTCTACACTGAGGTCACGCTGATGTTTTAGGAGATTCAGGATTTGACATATAGATGTACAAATGTAAATATATTTATCTTTCAAAGATCTACAGACATGACTTTGGTTGGTATGGACCATCACCTTCATGAGGAACTTCACTGCAACTCCAGCAGAGCCAGATCCAGATGTTGGTGGAAAAATCCAGTCTCAGTTGGTGTCTTTCTGTTTAATTGATTCCTGTTTCAGTTTTTTCTCTGGTGTTCTTGTTTCTGGTCGACCAAAGTCCAGCCTTGGCAGCTGCAGAACTTCAGAGATCCAGAACGTCACAGGTTCAGAACATCACAGGTCCAGAACATCTTGTATCCAGAGCTTCTCAAGGCCAGAGTGTCTCAGGTCCAGAACATCACAGGTCCAGAGCGTCTCAGGTCCAGAGAGTCTCAGGTCCAGAGCGTCTCATATTCAGAGAGTTTCAGGTCCAGAACATCAAACGGGTCCAGAGCGTCTCAGGTCCAGAACATCTTGTATCCAGAGCTTCTCAGGTCCAGAGCGTCTCAGGTCCAGAGTGTCTCAGGTCCAGAACATCACAGGTCCAGAGCGTCTCAGGTCCAGAGCGTCTCAGGTCCAGAGCGAACAATGTCTTGTCCACTGGATTTTGGAATTGTAGATCCAGACAGCATTATAAAATGGTGAAGTCACAAAGTGAGTAGTGAAGGAATTCAGACTCAGCGTTTTACTGAATGTTTGAACTGTTTCATTCACTCTTATAAAACTAAAACATTTGTGGAAGTTCTGAAATGAAACCAGGAGCTCCATCACTGTTCAGGTTCTCCTCGTCTCGTTTGCTGAACAAACTTCTGGGACGTGCAGACAAAGAAGAGTCAAACGGTTGTAGTTTAACAGATCCACGACAAAGACGAGATCTTTTCATCAGTCATGACGTCATACATGAAGACGGAAGGACCTCAGGTGATTTCTGGGCTGCAGCAGACGTGGAGTTTCAGGAGGAACTCCTCAGTGCAGATGCTCAATAAAATCTGGGATAGACACTCCGGATGTGTCGTTGCTGGAGTACGTCTACTGAGAGAACGTATGGAGGAACACTGATGATCTAGAGAGAAACTTGAAAATAAGATTCTGTTTACAGAAAATAATCAGTCTGATTCAGTTATTCTAGTGAATGAAAATCAATAAGACACACCTGTCCACCTGGATCTCAGGTCCTCTTGTTCTGCTCACAGACATCCTCCTGGTTTTTACTGGTTTTCTCTAAATCTCATGAAGAACATCTGCTGTTTTCCTGAAGGTCATGAAGCCTCAATCCTTCAGGAGGGAAGCATGAGCTCCCTCTGGTGGCGGCTCACAGACATACAGGTGATCTCAGGTGAAGACACAGATGTTTTTGTTCCCATTTTTTAATAAAGATATTCAGCATTTTGTGGTACAGTCATTCAAGTTTCATAGAAGAATCACGTGGCTAACAGCAAAGGTCCCTAAAGAAGCATAAATAACAGTACAAAAACATGTGGCGGTGTTCCTCCCGGAGCGGCTCAGTGTTCGTCTGCTGGTAGAAATGGTTCCTCCTCTCAGCTGATGATGCGTTCACTGGCGTTTTCTCCCACAGCTGAAGGCACTGAAGGCAGCGCGGCGCCGGCGAGCGGCGCTTGCGGTTATGGCTTCTGGTTCCTGTTCAGGCGCCGCAGATGCTGGTGAGACGAGGCGACGGCGGCCTGGAGGCGCCGGGCGATCCCCGCGACCGAGCAGGAGAAAGGTCACGCGGCGCCCTCACTGAGCCAGGCCGGCGTCTTTGGCCATGCCGTAGAAGATCCCTCTCTTGGAGATGAGGTTGGTGGGCGTGTCGAACTCTGCGATCTTTCCCTTGTCCAACACCAGAACTCTGCAGAGCAGAAGAGCCGCATTAGCTCAAACGTCGACGCTCGCCACCACATCTTTGATTCCCTCAATCAGCTCCTGTCAATGGAAGTTCTGAGCACAACCAGCAGAGGGCGACAGAGAGCAAACCGAGCTGCAGCTCCAATGTTGATGCTCTTTAGACCAGAGGACCGCAAACCACGGCCCACGGGCCAGATCCGGCCCTGCTCCACATTTAGCCCGGCCCCCAAAACTGTTTTGGCTAAATTAGGCTTTTTCAGTTTTTTAAGGCTAATTTGGAGATTAGCTAATATTTCAGCTACATGCTAGCTGTTTTGGATAATTTAGAATTTTTAGACATTTTTCTAGTTTTTAGGCTAATTTGGCATCTAGCTAATATTTCAGCTGTTTTGACTAATTTAGAATTCTTCGAGTTTTTTTCCGGCTATTTTGGCACTTCACTAATATTTCAGCTAGCTATCAGCTTCAGCGCTATCAGCTTTCTGCTTCAGTGTTTTTAGGTATCAATTTGAGAATCTTCAGCTATTAATCTATCGAAGGTAATGCTATTTATCTCGTTTTTAAAATGTTTTAGTATTATTTTTTTCTGTGAAGACCACAGTAATTAATAATCTTACATTTGGCTGTTTGGCTTTCTGGAAAACCACAAATCTTTACGTTTAGGTTGTTAGATTTTTTCTGCTAGCCTACAAACCGACCCCGGCTGTAACCCATTAATGCAATACCATACTGACATAAAGTTAGTAAAGTTACTCTACACTTTACTGATGTAAAGTTATACAGTATTTCCCTAGTAAAAACGTCAGTGTTGGACATCGACATAAAGCCTGTTTTCTTCTCTTCATAACTCGTTGGAATTACGTTGAATTGTGTAAACGGTTCAAGAGTTCCAGTAGTTTAAGGAGTACGAGTTATTTTACTGTTAACATCGACATCTGTGATATTAAAGGGTTAAAAGAAGAGGAAAGTAATCGTAAAAACAGAAGATGCTCAGGACCGATGATGGTCTAGACCTGAGACACTCTAGACCTGAGACACTCTGGACCTGAGACACTCTGGACCTGAGACACTCTGGACCTGAGACACTCTGGATCTATGGAGGTCTGGACCGATGATGGTCTAGACCTGAGACACTCTAGACCTGAGACACTCTAGACCTGAGACACTCTGGACCTGAGACACTCTGGACCTGAGACACTCTAGACCTGAGACACTCTGGACCTGAGACACTCTGGACCTGAGACACTCTAGACCTGAGACACTCTAGACCTGGGTGTAGCCCGGGTGGAAACCTTCACTAAAATAAACACAACATAAAATATAAATATCAATAAATAATAACTCCTCGGTTTAATACAC